>NC_046299.1:27517803-27820833 GCF_004115265.2 Rhinolophus ferrumequinum | reverse complement strand
GCATCCCTGGTGGTAAAAGGATCGGGGACGCCAGTGTCCACGGCAGACCCGGCTGGCGCATCCCCAGCTTCCGATGTGTTGGCCCCCTGAATTCACCTTGTTACCACCACCTTGGCAGACTAGGAGTGAGTTTGAAAGCAACCATGCTTCTCTTCAAATACTTTCCTATAATATGAAAGTAATGTATGTTCATCATAGGAAGCTGGGAAAACAAAGGAAGTCTCAGAGGAAACACAATAACCCAACCATCAATGTTAACTTGCGGAGTTAGTGCTGCCGGTTTCTCGCTTTGTTAAGGCAAATCATTTTTGTTTAAAGAATCACATCAGTTTTCCTAAGACTCCAGATCTGAAGAATTAGTAAAAGCAGTAAGCATCAAGAAAAGCCGAGGACGGGCTGACAAAAGGAGATGCGTGTACCCGCGCATGCACACGCGTGGGCAGGTCTTGCTTCTCTGAGGCCTCTTCACTCACAGTCCAGGACGGTCACGATGGCCATCCCTGGACTAAGAAGTTTACACTTAGAGGATCAAAAAAAAGAACTCCACCCACTAAAACAATGCTCTTTAAGTATCAAAAAGTCTGGCATTTCAAACGAACATTTTTAAAAACACATTTTAAAAAACTCCAAACCTATGATATGTTCCTTGGCACCAATCTGGGTCAGTTCCTGGTGGGGATCCAGAATAGA
Organism: Rhinolophus ferrumequinum; assembly: GCF_004115265.2. Classification (NCBI taxonomy): domain Eukaryota; kingdom Metazoa; phylum Chordata; class Mammalia; order Chiroptera; family Rhinolophidae; genus Rhinolophus; species Rhinolophus ferrumequinum. The sequence continues at coordinate 27,820,143 of NC_046299.1, read as the reverse complement.
ATTTCAAAAGATACTGTAATTATTCCTCATGTCACTGATACCGTTCTATCAGACTTGAATAAATCAAAATCATAATGAAAAAGGAAAACAAAACTGAACCTCTCTGGCAACACACTTGGTGCTTAGAAAACATGAGTTTTTACCAGCAGCTTTTATGGCTGCCTCTTAAAGCCATTTGTAATGCCGCTTATGCCAGAGTAAAAGGAAGAGTAATTTGTGTTGACTAGTGTTGACAAACTGTAACTTCAAGGCTGCCCTTGTCTGTGTAGTGTATAGAAGTCCCAGACAAGGACGTCAGTTCAGCAGGAAAGAACTTTCCAATGAGAGGAGCCACCCAACATTAGAAAGGGAGTCTCCTTGAGAGACTGAGCTCCTCACTGCTGGAGGTATGCAAGCAGAGTTGTACGAACCATGTGGCTTACAACTTTAAGATTCAGAGTCTCTGTTTCTTGCAGGGGAAGTCACGAGGGCACTGCTCAGTCGCCTTCCCTCGTTCCCCATTGATGAGGAGGAGGGTAACCTCACCGGTGTGAGTTCCAGTGAAGGTCTTCAGAACGCAGAAGGGCCATAAATAGAAGCAAAAGGCAGGAGGTGGGAGTCACTCATGAGCCTGGAGGAAAAGAGAAGCCCAGAGGGATGGCCTCTAGAATTGGACAAAGAATTCAGAGGCATCTGTGGGTGGCTCTGGGAACAAAGTGAAACCCTGAGACTTGGAGTAGAGCCCTACCCTACCGTAAGATTGATCTGTAGCAGCTTTTCTGGAAAAGGTGGCACTTTTAGGACTTCATGCAAATCCCTCTGGGGCATTGGGACACAGGCCTACAATCCCTGGACATCACCAGTCAAATGTAAACAGAAGCTGTGTCCTTGCGAGTGTCCTGGAACTGAGAACTCAAGGCAGGTGACTTCTAGGACCCCCAAGATAACGAAGCCAGCAGAAATGACCCACAATTACCAAGAATGGCATATTCCCTCTACACTCTACTTTTCTGACAAAGGCAAAGGGTAACAAAATAAGTTGCTACTTGCTCCAAAAAACATCATCCAGGAGCTGCCCTTCTTCAGTCTAGATTCTGAGGGGCCTTTGGTTTTGGTTGGTCCATGGAGCTAGGAACAACCTGTGGCCCAACTCAAACCTGTAACTTAGAATTTTGAACAGAACTTAAAAGTCTTATTGGCAAGATCCCAAAAGGCCACATGATGTGCATGTTACTCGACTTAAGGAACTCTTGTCCCTGTAGGAGAAGGCATGACACACATGCCTTAGAGAAACAAGACAGGATTTTTCTTTCTCCAAAGACAAAGGGGGTGGTGCACAGGAAGGGGGAGGAAAGCTAAATCCTCACCTTACACAGTACGGAGTCAACAAATAATGCCCCCAAATAGCAAAACATGTGAGTTACAGAAAAATGTGGAAGTAAACACCAAAAGAATCAGCTAGGATTTTTAAATGGCGACCACTGGGGAACGGAGGGTAGAGATAAGGGGGCAGGAGATTGTGGTCCTGGAGAACTATCTGATTCTTGAAACTGTATGCATGTGTAACTTTGGTAAACACCAGACATTTTAGAAACAAGAAGAAAAGGGGGAAAATGGGCTAGGATTCCTTGGACGCATGTATTTTCCAACTTAAGATATAAAAAAATAACACTTTAGGTAAATGATAGTATTTGAATATTGTTTCTCCATATTTTTCAACCAGAATATTATATTTTAATAACTTTTCCTAATTAAAGCAATATTGTTCATTGCTTTTAAAAAATTAAATAAAGCCCCCCTCACCAAAAAAGGGGCAAAAGGAAAAATAGTTATAAAATCACCATCCAAAGGTAACCACTGGATGATTTGGAGGTAGTTTCTTTTTATACATGTGCATACGTATATACATATCGATAAAAATACAGAGAATTTTCTTTTAACTCTTTGGACTTATCCAATGGCCATTTGGTTTTTGTTTTAGAGAGAGAAGGAATATTTTGAAAAGTATTAAATTGGGCCTTTGCTTCTTATACAGTAAATACCAAAATCTCATTCTATAAGGATAGGCATGTCAGCTTGTTATATTTTGACTACATGGTGCATTTACAAAGAAAAAAACAAACCCTTTTTTGGACAGTGGTACTGTGATTTTTCTTAGAATTCCCAGACATAAAATTACAGCAATGAGGTGGAAGCCTTGCTGCAAATTGGCTTCACCTCAAATTGCGTTGGTTTCTGACTCTGTGTGTGCCTTGTTTGTTTCTTTCTATACAAGTCTCTCTTTGCGTCTCTCTTCTTCTCCCCCTGCCCCAACTTGTCACTAGCTTTCCTCCCTACTCCATCCCAATGTTTTGTTTTATTCCTCTCTTACAGCTATACCTTCTCCCTGCCACCCGCAGCCAGATGCAATATGAAACTAAAGTCATATTCTTACTACTTTTTGCATTTGCAGAACAGAATTGTCTTTGAGTTTAAAACAGAAATACAAAGTATTCCTTTTATCCATTTTCTAAAGCCCATGTTCCTTTTCTTTTTTCTTTTCTTTTTAAACAAAGGCAGTTGTAGCTCCCCAGGGCCTAGGATCTAACTAACTAGGAAACTCTCAGAAATAAGGAAAGGGCTGGGGCCTGCTCAGTGGCTCAGGTGGTTAGAGCGCCTGGCTGTGGTCGCCGGTTCGATTCCCACATGGGCCAGTGAACTACGCCCTCTACAGCTAAGATTGTGAACAACTGCTCTCCCTGGAGCTGGGCTGCCTCAGCCAGGGGGAGCGCAAGGCTCGTAATACCAGCATGGGCCAGGGAGTGGTGTTCTACACAACTAGACTGAGAAACAACAGTCTTAAACCAGAATGGCAGGGGGAGGTGGAAGAAGGGGAGGGGAAAAAAAAAAGGCACTGACTCTGCTTGGAAAAGCCGGTGTAGACATGGAAGAATGCTTGTGTGGACAAGGCCTTGTGTGGACAAGGAGGTGATTTCCCAGAGCAGAGGCCAAGGAGGGAGATTAATGTCAAAGCCAACTTAATCTGCTCCTGGGGCACCGAACCCCCACATCACCCCATGTTGGGAAGTCATTAGATCCAGGCGGCAAACCTGAAACTATCAATCAGGGCATCCCGCTAAAGAACCATCTATTTCTCCATTCCTCTAAGAAGGACCTGCCTCTTTTTCGAATCATTCAACATGTCTGAATCTTTTTCCACAAGAGCTTCTTTCAAAATCGGGTCACTCCCATCCTACACATACAAGACTTCCCCCCCCTTCTTCCGCCTGCCCCCAGCCCCTCTCGGGTTCCCCAGCTGAGGCAGTCGGTCGCCAGGCGTCAGGAGGCCACTCACAGCAGCTCAGGGCAGCTCTCGCTGGCTGCCGGCCACTCGCAATGGTTGCCGGCCACTCACTCTGGCCACCAGCTGCTCACGGCAGCACTCAGCAGCTCACACCAACCTCCGGCTGCTCTGCTCCACGGAGAGCTGTTGTTCACAATCTTAGCTGTGGAGGGCGCAGCTCCTGGCCCATGTGGGAATTGAACTGGCGACCTTGGCATTAGGAGCACCGTGCTCCAACCACCTGAGCCACCAGGCCAGCCCATAAGACTTATTTGTAACCCAGATACAGGCACATCTTAGAAGAACTTTCTGGGTCCTGATAACTCGTTGAAGTATAAGCACTCTCTCCCAGCCCTGAGATATGCACACTTCACACAGCTGCCTTCTACAGCTCCAAGTGTCTGATAAAATATATTGACCAGGCACAATCCTCGGCCTCCCACATAGAGAATGCTAACCTGATATCGTAAACCAGCCAGTAGTAAAGCCACCTGCAGCCTTATCAGCCAGCCCTCATTTCCATTTTAGCCACAGGCTGCTAACAGAATTCTCCGCGTTAGTTAGATGCCTAAGGTCAGCACGCATGGTACTGTATCTACTGCACATCCCCAACTCCATGTCAAAAAAGGAACATAATGGATCCATTGACAGGCTTGTAATACAGGAACTCATACTGGTTCTTAATCACTGTTGCATTCTTGGTAACTGTTCCCAAGCCATCTCCTTGTGAAGATTCATGAAAATTGAAAAAGAAAAAAGAAAAAGGGAGGGAGGGAGGGAAGGCGCTGGAAAGGAAGGAAGAAAAAGAAACAGGAGAGCAAATGAGGCAGTTCTGCTTTCCCCAAGTATTTCCTCAAGAACATCAGGCAATAGCCCCAGTTCTGAGAAATAAACCAGTAAGTTCCTAAACAGTAGATTTTCTACAAATGATGTAGGGAACTGGGGGAGGGGATGTGGCGGGGCGAACAGAAGGGATGGATGGACCAGTTCTCATCAAAGAGCAGCAGGATGAGTCAAGTTTTTATACAGTGGCAAATGTTCCTTTTGGATTTGCTTCAAACCTGCGTGTGGGCTGATTCTCTGAAATAAACAAAATTCTCTTGTATAACAGAGGTTATGGGGTGACTAAGAGGGTGAGGATTCAGACAGAAAAGAAATCACCCACAAACCACCTTCGACTAAGTAAGATCAGTTCTGCCTACACTGGGTATTGACTCTGCAAAACCTGACCAGGGACATGGAGCCTTCTCAAAGGGTCCACGTCACCCCCAGAGGGACGGGTGGGTGCACCAGTTTATGTTCAACAACCTGAACCAGTCCAGCTTTGAAGAGCATGGCTACACCCTGTTCCACCCGGCAAAGAGCTGGAATGCCCATCCTGGCTTCTATCAGCTCCCATACGCCGCTGAGGGAGGCACAATGTCCTGAACAGCCGTGGCCAAACACATGTGAGGGAGGTGCAGCTGCCGAGCTTTCATGTTTACCAGGAAGAAAGAGTGTTGATTTTGCAGATTTTTGATAATGTTTTCACAGCCAGTGTTATTCCCAACCCATTTTAAAATGCAATTTGAACAACACCCCTTTCCTCATCAGTCTCCTTGAACTTAAATGGTTCCATCAAACTCGGCCCTGGAAACCCTTTTCTCTCTACTGGCCACACCTCAGTTTGGCCAAGTAGAGGAGCAGAAGGAAACCAGGATTTCTGCAATGGCAGTGCAGGGCAGGAAGGAGAGTATTAAATTCAAGGGGGGGAGGGGGCGGAGCCGGTTAGCTCAGTTGGTTAGAGCGCGATGCTCGTATAACTCCAGGATTGCGAGTTTGATCCCCACATGGGCCAGTGTGAGCTGCGCCCTCCACAACTAGATTGAAAGAACTACTTGACTTGGAGCTGATGGGTCCTGAAAAAACACACTTAAAATAAATACAAGTTTAAAAAAAAATTCAGATCGGGGACACTTGGGCTTAGGACCCTGTCACCAAGCAGCTGCAAGACCCCTGTGGGCCAGTTAGGATCACCTAGGAGGGACTCTTGCAGCTCTAACCATCTTTGGGTCTGTGGTTGTACTGAACTGATTCCATGGTCTCACTTTAAATTTAGTTACACAAATGCAATAAGCCATGAAAATTAAAAAGGACTAGAATGAACTAAGAAGATACTTTAGACTGAGAGCAAAGAATGGGCAAAACAACCAGCAATCTTGCTGGAGGGATCTGGCATGCCACCACAGAAAGGATCCAGGCTAGAAAGAGCCATTTACAAAATGCTGAGAGTTTGCCCAGGCCCTTTTGAAAATTGGTTTCTTGGGTTGTTTCCTGATTTTTTTTTTCCACAATCTCGAACATTGACTATTATGTAGAAAAAAGAGACATTTAAAGGCACAAATATATCCTTGGAAGACTCAGGGAGAATACTGTTTGAAGTGAGGGCCTTTTCTCTCTCTCTTTTTCACACACAAACTCATACTCACATTCAACTAGCCTTATGAGTAATCGCTGCCATGGCTGATGCCCAGCTAACTCCGTCGCAGCCAGCAGTCTCTGCCAACCACTGATGCAGTGGGACAGTTGTCTGACCAGCTCCCTTCTTGATGCTGGTCTATTTTTGGTTAAAACCACCAGCTTCAGATAGGGCCTAGATTTGCCTGGGGCTCCTCCTTGGAAGTACCATTTGATGATGGAATCCTCAAGGGCCTGTGCTAAAAATGACTTTCCGTTTAAGATACACTGTTGAGACCAAGCCAGTTCTAAACGCTTATTGCCACGGTTCGGAGATCTCTGCAGGGATCAAGCAGTGACCAGCCCGGGAACATCATGGAACCTACTACCCACCATTGACTAGATATCTGTAGACGACATAATTTCCATGATGCTTTAAGGTAATTTCGGAGATAAAAATCAGCCCAGTGAAAGCTAATCAGACAGCCATATAAAGCAAAAGAAGTGAAAAAAAACCATCATCGGTCACAAAAAGTTGTGAGAATGGATCAATTGTGGGCTATAAAGTCACCCAGACTGCACTGGGCCTTGGGGCATGAGCAGAGTATGTAAGTAGAATATGACGGAAGACGCTCCAGGTAACAGACCTCTTTAGAGACCATAACGGAAACTCTGAGGCTTTCTTCTCAGAGAAATCAATGGCCAGGTCATCTGTTAGATGACAAAGAAAGCAACCATTAGGCAAATTCCCTCCTCTCCCAGACCCATGGCTTTGTGTTTCTCAGGTACAGATTATAGACTCAAAGGCGGTAAACTTTCAGGAAGACACATATCTCCCTGGGTCTTGGAGTAAAAGTGGTGCCTACCACATGATGACAGACTGAAGAGCAAGTCAAATTCTCTGGTTTTCTCCCTAAGTCTGGTTCTCAGATCATGGCAACAGAATTCATGGAATCTCTCCAGACCCGAGAAATCAAAAATCTTTGAGGGTATGGCCAGGAAATCTGTATTTTTAACATGATCCCAAAGTGAAAATTGTTGCTAATCTGCTCCAGCCTGCCCTCTTCTGAAATGGGAGTAACTGAAGGAAAGGTTGGGTGTCTCAATTAGTAAGAGATTTAAGTAGGAACCACACATGTGGTGGAGACCGGGAGGGGAGTGCCTGGAACAGTTGGCGGGGAACCTCTTAAGGTAAGAGAGAATATGATGATGAGCCACCCAGTCCCACGGAGAGATTCTCCCTCCACTGCAGCCTTGGAAGATCGTAAGAAAGGTGATTTCTTTCCAGGAGCCAAAGAGGGCTTGAGTTTGGGTGGATCTGGGCCAGTCAAGAATAGCAGAGAGTTCACCACTGTGAATGGGACTGTCCAACTGTGGCCCAAAGAGTACTGCAAGTGGTACCTTCTTCCCATGCACCACAGCCCTGAGAACTGGTGACTGCCGGAGGCCATCCCAAGTCCTAAGGGATCCAAGGAAACAGTGAAGCAGCTTCCACCCCAGTCGGGATATCACAGCCACTAACCCAGAGTCGCCAATGCCCACTCAGCTCTGTCTGGCTACAACATGGCCCTGAACTGGCATCTACACTCCCCCAAGCGTCAGTAGGTTTCACCTCTCCCTCTCTGGGCCAGCGGCAGGGCCAAACGGCTCCAGACCTGAGCAGTATGTACCAGTAGTTCTCAGAGTATGGTCACCAGCACTGCATGCGGGAACTTGTGAGAAATACAGATTCTCTGGCCCGACTCTAAAGCTACTGAATCAAATTTCTGGAGGAGGGGCCCAACAATCTGCGGCTTACCAAGCCTCGAGGTGATTTCAATGCAGCTAAAGTTTGAGAACCAGTGTGTTATGGTATTAATAATAATATGCACCATAATGATAAATCAACAAAAGTGGCATCTATTTACATAGGCCTACAAAACACTTAGAACATATTATCTTAGGGATACCCTCTTCTAATCCTAAAGTCCTATAATTCACTTGAATCTCACAGCAATGCTGAGATAGATAAAGCAGCATTATTATCCCATTTTATAGGTACAGAGATTGAGACTTAGACAGATGAAGTGACTGACACACATAACCCCCACCCAGAGCCCACTAATTGACAAGCCAAAGGAGAGTCCTGAGACTAAAAGTTACCAGCCCACACCAGTTTCTTCTCCCCATGGCCCTCAGGGACACTGCTGGCAGCAGGAATGAAATTGACATTCCTCCTTTTTATCTGCCCCCCCCACCTCTATTTCTAAGACCATCCTCCATTAATTGTGTATTTGAACTGAAAAGGCAATTTTAAAACCACCGCAAGATAGATCCACTTAGTCTCAATGCTGACCTGACCCAGACAACAATCCTCAACTGATAAATGGGCCATGTGCCAAAAGTTCTTTCATAAGTTGGAGGGTTGGAACTCAGATTGCATTTTCCCATGGACACAACATGGAGGTGGTGGTTGGATCCCCAGATCAAGCCACCTCACGTCTGTCTGCAAAGGGGAGAGGCAGAAGGGCACGGGTAGGTTTGGCCATAAGCCAAGAGGTTCAAATCCCGGCTTTCCCATCATTAATTGACATGAGACAAAGCCCAAGTCACTTGGCCTTTCTGAGCCTCGGTTTCTTCACCTGGAAATCACAATACTCACCCTGCAGGGTCATTGAGAGGATTAAATGACAACATATGTACAGTGCCTGCCACACAATACATACACAACAAATGGTTGCAGTTTACGTCGTTGAACTCCTAAAGTAGCAGTTACACTCTATTTTTGCCCTGAAAACTATGCAATTGGGAAAAAAAAAAAAAGCAAACATTTGAAATTACAGGAAGATTAACTACCTCCTAAAAGACCAAGGAAAAGGCGGGAGGGTGGCAGGCTCAGGGGGTGGCACATGTCAGGTCTCCCTTCCCCTCCCCTTTGGCCTTCCTTCAGCTCTCAGCTCCACTATCACTTCTTTGGGAGCTTTCCTTGTCCTCCCAGACTGGGTCAAATCTCAAGTGTACACTCCAGTGGCCCTCGTACTTCCTCTTCATAGCCTTACGATGATGATAATTTTACCCCTATTTGCTTAAAGTCTGTCTTCTCCACAAGCCCATAAGCTCCACGGAGTCAAGGCCCAGGTCTGCTCCTGCTCACCAGTGTCTTTCCCTGATACTTTGTCCTGCCCCTGTAACACAGTAGGCACTCAAATATTTGGAGAATGAGTCATACCAGAGCAGCTGGGCAGGGATGGCTAATGGGAAGAGGAGGTTGTGTGCAGCTGGCTGTGCACTTGTGCAGATAACTCATAAGCCAGAGGTCTGTGACTCAGGGTTGCCTAGACAAACATACAACGCGTTCCGTCCCAATAAAATCAATCGGCCTCGGCCATGTCACTCAGCCAATAGATGGTTATTAAACCCACAGGCACCCTCTTCCACTGGGCACACATCCCCCAGGGCAGGTACAGAATAAAGTGAAGACGCTACAGGAGTCCAGGCAGGTTTGGAATTTGTTGTAATTTCCCACACCTCAGTATCAGTTAAAGAGTAGGGAAGACCCAGCTTGAACTCTGAAGCAAGGCATGGAAAATGCTGCTGTTAGCTGCAGTTTACCGAGTGTCTATATGTACCAGGGAACAGTCCGAGGAGGTCCTCAAAACCCGATGAGGTGGGTATGGTTCCCATTCTACAGATGGAGAAAAAGAGACTCCGGAGATTAGGCACACACTCATGATCACATAGTTAATAAGCAGAGCCAGAACTGGAACCCAAATCAGATTGCACATGCTCTTAGCCACATCCAACTACCTCTCTCCATAATGGGTATAAGTTTCTCCCGACAGTGAAGGATGTACAGTCCTCAATGAGCCCATGCAGGGGTGTAAAACACACTGCAGGAAGGAGAGAGGATTCCAGTCCAGGTTCGTCCACTACGATATGATCCAGGGTAAGGCCTGTACTTCCTCCCTAGTAACGTGAAAGATGGACCAGATGACCACTGAGAGAAGACCCAGTGCTGCTGAGCTCATAAAAACGCCTGCCAGTCAAAACCTATCATGAAATCACACCTGCTTGGCCCTTACCCAGACCCCGCTGTGCAGCTGCTCAGCTCTCCCTCATCCAAAGTGGAGGTCAGCCGGAGACCCTGAGCTTTCCAGTAAGAAAGGAAAAAGCGACAGAGGCCACTGACTTTCCTAGTAGGCCCCCCGGAAATGGGCTTGGACTGAACCAAGGATAAGCAACAAGGGAAAGAGACTGTTTACCATACATTTAATTAAACCTGAACCTCCCTTCCTGCAGCAGGAAATTGAAAAAATACCATATGCTGTGAAAAAGCAGGTGTCTATCCCCAAGTTTCCCTTGGGCTCATGCCCGCCAGCACTCTTCTATGTAGCACCAGCTCCCTCTAGGATGCGTTCAACATATACCCAAGACCAACTGCAGGAACAGCCTTCGGAGGTCAGGGTCGTCCGTTAACGGTCTCTCCCTAGCATCAGCCTCCACAACGCTGTACAGAGTGATCTGGAATTTACAGCCTCTTCTACAAAGCCTTACAAGGTCAAAAATGTTCAAGCTGTGCAATTCCTATGATGAAAAGGCTATGGAACAGCACAGATTAAATGGTCAATACAAACGACGCTTCAGAAGCCAAAACGCTAGTCCGCAATGGGCACACAGGAGCCAAGGGCCAGGTGCTGGCCAGGCTTCCGCAGATCTCAAGCCTGTGCTGCCACCAACCCCTGTGCAAGTTACCGCCTCCTGCCAGTCCCTGCAAGCGTGAGCACAGTCACCTCAGCACCCAAACAGGAGTCATAAAGAGTTGACATCCACTTTGGGGAAGGCTGCTGACTCTTCAGACTCTTTGCAAACCCATACTGACGTGTACGTGTATGGCAAGGTATGGGGGAAATGACCAAAGCCATTTTGGAAAATGTTCATTAAAAAAAAGGCTGAACTATGAGGAAGAGCAGAAGGGAAAGTGGAGGAAGCAACATCCCCTCTTTACCACAGCGCAGATGCAATAAGTCTAACATATAAGGGCCGGAAAGTAGGGAGAAACACGGGAAACGGAGCGAGAAGGAAAAACAAAGAGAGGAGAATGGTGTAAAGGAGGAAGCTCAATGCCAAGTTGTCCTCACCTGACGCTGCCTCAGTAGTCTTTGTCTTGCTCCGCAAGCCCTACTTACCAAGTCTGTTCAAGAGGGAAATCTGCGATTCCACCCTCAACATCAAAGACGCAATAACACTAACATACTAACTGTACTACGTCAGCACCCAATCTCCTGCAAAACAAGAAAAGCAAACTGGCAAGTGGAGTGGACCCGCCACGAAGTAAGATACCAGTCACAGAGTTTAAAGACATTTCTAACTTCTAAAATAAGCTCCTAAATGCCTACATATACTTAGGCCTAAATGCCTAAATACACAAAACCTTTCAAATTGAATGGTAAAATATACATTTATAAAATAAAAATTTTAAGTTTTTTAAAAATGAAGGAAGCGTTAAGCTTGCATACTGAAAGGGCATGAAAAACTAAAGGGATTTTGCAATAAATACTGGGAGGCCTAAGAGACTGCAGTGAGACTGAAACTAATCTAATAGATGTAAAACTATGGTTCTACAAATTAGAGGAAAGAGTAGTAGGCAGCTAAACTGAGACCAGTAGATTTTCACTCTGTAAAATGTGTTAAAAATGGACATTTCTACAAAAATATGTATTTAAAGTGGTTTATATGTACTACCTGAATACTCTAAATACCACCTATGCTGTTCAGATATTAAAAAGACAAACACAAAGGATGGTTCCAGTTCTACCCATGCCCTAAACGTGATGTAATAGCCACAGATGGCTCCTGCACTGGATGACAAGTCAGAAGAATGTTTATTAAACACCTACTGTGTGTCAGACCTCAGAGCTCAGGTCCCCCCTTTGCCCGACCCCTTGTCTTCCCAGTTCCCAAAAAGCCATGACAGGTTAGAAACAGAGAAAGAGGACTGAAGGTCACAGCATCCCTTCAGATACAGCTGATACTTAACCGTGGGCAGAGGAGAACAGCACAGAGAGAGCTCAGGCCTCCACGTAACTGAGGAAAATGTCAGCCATAGTTTAGAGATGCCTTTTTCATCTTAAGAGGCAGGCAAATGTAAACTGGTTAATTCTTTCATCCTCCTTTCTCTGGTGGCTGCTGAGCCAGTCTTTTTACCCTTCGGGCCCTCCTGATTGAGGACAGAACTTCCTCCCCTAATTTTATCTTGTTTCTGGCCACCAATAAGACTGGAATTCAGTGGGACCTCAGAATGGTAGAAAAGTGAAAACTGGGGCTGTCCCCCAAAAAAGTAAGAAGTCACATCACTAACTTCAAGAAGACAAGTTTTCCAAGCCCTCAGAGCCAGGTCCCAGCGTGGTTGTTGGTTAGAGACAGGAAGGGGGAGGAAGCTTTTACATGGTCCCAAGACCCAGCTCAGAGCGGCCTCCCCTTCTCTCTCTTCTCTTCTTCCCTGTTGCTAAGTATTCCCCTTTTTTCTAGTTAACCAACACATATTTCTTGAGCCCTTACTTAACATATGCATGTTTCCCAGTTTAACACAGCCTTCATCAATGTAATGTAATCACACACAGCACCTGACATTTCATGAAGTCTGCCCTTCAGGAATCTTGTAGAAAGTCTTTGATGAAAAACAATCTCTGAAGTGAAATTTTGCCAAACATTATTTTATGTTGTTGGACCACAACTCCCACCAGCACCCCACAGCCTGCCAACTTCACGTCAATACTCAGAATCATGGGTGCAAAGGGCTGATAAGGAATGCAAGGGCAGTTTTTCCTGCATGTCCACATATAGGAAACACATGAGCCGACTGACAGGGCTTACACTAACAATCAAGTAATAATAACGAACTACCACCACCACGATGTACGGAGTTCATGGGTCAGGCATTCAGTCGCTGCTTATGGACACTACCTGGTTCAACCCTTACAACCACTGTGGGCTCAATTTTATCATCTCCATTTAATGGAGAGGGAACGCTGAGTTCAAAGACGTTACACAGCAAAGCCCAAGTCTGGACTCAGGACAGTCCAACAACTCTTCTTTCCCTGGTTGTGGAGAAGAGTCAGACAAGACTCAATGTCTGGAACACATGCGGCCAGACCCTCCCCAGTCCGGGTGCTTTTCCTCTCTTTGTACGGATATGGCGGTAGGAACGAATGCTGGGGGTGAGAAACCTATGTGCCAGAAATGTCATGGGGGGTGGTGGCAGTAAATACCCGTTTGTGTCTCATGGTTTAAGTGAGCAAAGGGGGAGGAGGGAGATCTGCATGTAAATATTTTCTCTGCGCACCAACGTCACTTGCTACCCAAACCATTATCTCAAGCTTTTGCACTTGAACATTTTGAAAATAACTCTTGCTATGTAAAAGACTTCAGCACAGAGAAGCAAGGTCTGACCTAATCAGGCTGGGCTGCAAAGAAACAGTCTGCACTGTTTTATTCAAGTTGCATCCAAGATTTGTCTAGAAATTGCAGATTTCAAAGATAATACTACACCACTCCCAGGGATCTGGGCTATCAGAGCATTATTAGCTTCTCTATTTCATCCTCAGGTACCACTGAGGGAAGGGGCAGGGGTGCGTGAGCACTGCGGACCTGGCTCCGAGCTCCTGGCTCTGCAGCATGCCTGCAGCCAAGCTCTGCAACCCTGAATCACTGAACACTGGGGCAGAGATGTGTGGTGTGAAGAAAAATACTAATACGAGTCCATATAACCCCACTTGGAAAACCACATTCACCAACATTTCTACTGTGGCATTATTTGGGGGCATTTCCTTGAAGTGTTTTTCACACATAAGTAGCACACGGTTTTGACTGTAGCTTACCATGTTTCCCCAAAAATAAGACATAGCCATACAATCAGCTCTAATGCGTCTTTTGGAGCAAAATTAATATAAGACCCGATCTTATAGTAAAATAAGACTGGGTCTTATATTAATTTTTGCTCCAAAAGACACATTAGAGCTGACTGTCTGGCTAGGTTTTATTTTCGGGGAAACACGGCATTTACAACTGTTTCCTGTTCCTCCAACTCCTACTACTTCTACTTGATTATCAAGAGTCACTTGTTCTGTGGAGCCTTTCCTACCCATCCCTTTGCCCAGGTGAAACTGACCCCTGTCTCCTCTATGATTCCACTGTCCTCTGAACACACTTGAATCATGCTCCTCTAAAACTTTACTAATAGCTTAAGCATCAGGCTTCCCGATAAGCCATCCCCCCAAAGCAGTCTGATTGTAAACTTTGATTCTTTCTCACATAGTTGGCAGAAACAACACCAAAATGTTGACAGGGGCCGAGGTGGAGTGGCACGCCATGACTGCTTGGTTTTAGCATTCTTTCTATTTTGTTGATGGGGCTCCAAATTTACTTTAGACAACGTATAATTTCTTTCATGCATATTTAACTGACTATAAAAGTTTCTTAGAACTGAGACTGATCAACTTCAAAGTCACGCAAAAGAGGAAAGGGCCTGATGGCAGGAGACATGTCCCAATTTTAAAGAAGGAAAGTGGGCGATCCTGACATCTACAAATAAATAAGCCCTGATAACTACACTCCTGGCAAAATTATAGAACAAATGGTTTGGGGGACATTTAGTAAAAAATGTGAACATTGGAAAAAGGCAACGTGGGTACACGATGACCAAGGCATGCCAAAAAGCAACCAGTTGTTTCTTGCTGTGATTACCAAGTCGGTAGCCGAGGTGAAATGCAAGAGATAAAACACATCTTGAGTTCAGCGAAGCATCTAGAAAAATCTCCTGTGATTCATTTGCAAATAAGTTACTGACATAGAGTCAGTTTGTCCTAGTGAATGACTATGTAGCCAGTTGAACTACCACACAGAATGTACACCATGCCCTCCTTTGGGTCATCACTGTGCTTTGTACATACCCCACTTGCAGCACTTACTAAACCTGACAGAGCTACTAGTCCGTCTTCCTGCTAGACCCGGGGTCAGCTCACTATGGCCCACGGGCCAAACCCAGCCCCCACCTTGTTTCTGTAATGTTTTACTGGAATAGCCATGCCATTCGTTTACACGCTGTCTATGGCTATGTTGGCGCCACCAGGCAGGACAGAGTTGAGTATTTACAACAGAGATGGAATGGAACACAAAGCTGAAAATATTTACTATCTGGCCCGCTAGAGAAAAAGTTCTCACAGCTCTACACCAGATGACTATCTCTTCCAGGCAGGAAGGCTGTCTCATTCCACTATGTACCCTCAGCCTTAGCACAGCGCCTGGCACGTAACAGGCACACATTAAACATCTGCTGAGTGAATGCAGACACTGTCTTTAATGGCTTGATGACAAGGTAGAGAAAGGTTACTGACAGCACGACAGTGTTCAATTCTTAGCCACGCCCTGTCCAATGCCTTCACAATGACTTGACTAAAGATAGACACAGGAAACAGGCTCATCGAACCCCGAGATGGCACCAAACTGGGAAGAGGAGCTAATGCTATAGGTGACACAATCAAGATTCAAACGATCCGACAGCCTAGCATTCTGGGCCAAACACAAAGCCGGTTATACAAGTACAGGCTGGGGGCAGTTCTAAACTTCCTCGAGTCCGTGAGACCTGCCCTGGCAACCATTCACGTGAAACAGAGCTGGGTGCTGTCACTGACCAAGGGTTCATCAGAGCCCTCGGTGCCAAGAGTAATGCAATCTTAAATGGCATCAAAAGGGGGACAGTGTCCAAGTCCCAGGAAAACGGTATTACCCCCGCTGTACCTTACCGTGGGCAGGCCACAAGTCGAGGTTTCAGCTCAAGAAGTGGAGGTTTTCACCACACTGTTAAAAATAAATTTCTTTAATAGGTTACAATCCCATGATTTAAAAGGCGCCCAGTGGTTGATTGTGCAAAGTCCCTATTCCACCGTTTCCTCGGAGGCAAACATTACCCATTGCTTTTGTACCCTCCATAGGTACTGTATGTATATACAGGCAGATAAACATATATTGTCCTCTACTGTTTTTGCGCAAATGGTGGCACACCATATATGTAGTTCCACACTCTTTTCCATATGCTTTTCATTTAAAAAGCAGATCCTACAGACCCCCACACCAGTACTTGGAGAACAGCCTCATTCTTTTCTGTGGCTGCACAGGAGTCAATTGCATGAAGATGCTATATTGGTGAACATTTAGGTTATTCCAGTCTTTTGCTACTACAAACAACGTTGTAAGGAATAAACACGCATCATTTCTCACCTATGCAGGTATAGCTGTAGGACAAATTCCAAGAATTGGAATTACAAGGATAAAAAGCCGGTGCATTTCTAATTTTGATGGATATTGGCAAATAGGACACTGTCTTTTAAAGACAGTCATGGAGTTTCCCAAAAGACGGGGCTGGAAATTATGTCCCAGAAGGAAGAGCCTGGTGTGGGGCACAAACAGGGCTGGGAAGAGAGATGAGTAGCACCAGCTTCAAATCCCCACGGCTCCCACCAGTAAGTTTAGTCTTCCTTCACTTTCCACCTGCCGGACACGTCCTCGGAGACTTATATACAGCCTCCCACTTGACTGTTATGACACCCCTGAGGGATGGGCATTTTTATCCTCATTATGCAGATAAGGAAACTGAGGCCAGAGTCCTCTTGCCAAAATCCACAGAACTGATAAGGGGCAGAGCTGGGACTCAAACCAAACTGGTAACCCTACCGTCTGAGCTCCTCACCATCACAACTCCAGGCCCCGCCAGCCCTGGCTGCACGGGAAAATCACCTGGGAGGTTTCCGTGCAAGCTCTACCCTCGGATTCTGATCTGACTTGTCAGGGCACAGCAGGCACAGGTTTAAAAGCCCCCCTTCTCAGGTGACCCCAATGTGCAGCCAAGGCTGAGGACTATTGCTCTAGTTTGCAGAAGTAATTCTCCAACTAAGGAAGGCATCTCACCTGGAGCCCTTGGAAACCAATTTGCAGATCCCACCCCCTGAGCTCCAGAATCAGCAGGTCTTGGGTGGTGCTCGGGAATTTGCATTTCTAGCAAGTTCCCAGGTGATGCTGCTGGCCTGGGGTGCTCACTTTGAGAACTACTGCTCCAAAAGCAAGAGCTAGTACCAATCTTAGTAATATATAGCAACTGACATTTTACAAGGTACATCACCCTCAATGAACTTTCACTGCTTTGGAAGGTCCAATGGGATAATGTCCTCTGTAAAATGAAGTGAAAACAGATACTCAAGTGTCTTAGCCAAGTTCACACAGTTTGCAAGTGGTACAAAACCTTCATTTCTTCTTCCTTCCTTCTTTCCTTCCTTCCTTCCTTCCTTGCTTCCTTCCTTCCTTCCTTCCTTCCTTCTTTCCTTCATTTCTTTCTTTCCTTTTTTCAATTTCTTTGGCTTGTACTCAGGTTTTCTACATCTACTTCAATGCTCCTTTCACTATACTAACACCAGATTCTAAGTTCCAGGAGACAGGAAGCTTGTCTATCCTGTTTTCTCTTATTCCTCCTGAACCTAAAACATAGCTGGTGCTCAACTTGCTTTCTTGCTTGAATGAATGAATGAATGAATCATGGTGTGTAAAGATAGTGAGACACGAGTCCTAAAGAATAAAATTGTAGGACAGGTTGATTATAGCTCATATTAAAGAATTCAAATAATTACAAGCATTCAAAAATAGAATGAACTGCCTCAGTGAACAGTGAGCTCCCTATTCTTGGAGAGACAACAGCAAAAGCCAAACACCCAGTGACAGCCGAGTGACAAATGTCACAAAGCAACCATAAACTCCAAGGTGACCTCCATTACCTCTAACAGCTTTTGCAAAGATAAATTTCCATTCCTGTATATGCCAGTAGAGAGGAGGTGCTCTATAAATCCTTCTAGATTATTGGTCAACTAGCCTTCCAACAGCTTCACTCTGTATACTTAGACTCATTATTTCGCTCTTGTGCCTCAGTTTCCCTGGGCATAAAATGAAGAGGTTTGTTAATCAATCTCTGGGAATTATCTATCAAAATGATTGGCAAATTATAAACAACTAACAGATGTGCCAATACACTTAAAATGCATGCAACGTCTGTCTTTCCTCTTTGTCATTCTATACTGCAACGAATCTTGCATCTAATTGATATCTCCATGAAAACTAAACTTAAAGGAAGAACCAAGGGCAAATTCAAATTCACACTGATCAGCCCTTTGAATTCCATGCCTTCACCAGTTTAATTACTGGTCTATCATTTTTGTTTTTAAATCCATGCTTCCAGCAGTCACACCGTGGGCACCCACTGTGGGTAAAGAACAGTGCATGACCCTTGAGAAACACAGGGAGGGGTCACACCCGGCCCTGCCTTCTTGGCGCATACCTGTATCCACCACTTTTATCATTTAAAGGCAGTTTTGGATTTCTCCCACCTGAGTAATGGCAAAGGGCTCAACAGTATTTACTAGTTTAGAATTCTGTGTTGACAGATTGATTTCAACAAGGAAACCCACAACACAGAATAACAGAACCAGAAGTGAGCCAAGATCCAGAGAAAAGTTCTGAATTTTTAAGATCTAGGATACTTGGAGCCAAGGTTTCACCTTGACAAGAGGCCAGAATAGTGCCCTTGTCTCAGACCATATCACCTAAATGGCAGGAAGGGCTCAAGCTGAGAGGGGTTCTTTAGGCAACAGCTTCTCAAAGTCAGCAGCACTGTGGAAGCCTAGGGACTGCTCGGAGATTTCTACAGGGAAAGGACAAGAAACTGGGGCAGACTCCCAGGCAGCTATATAAAGCCCTTATTTACTCACTTTGAACATTTAAAAGTGTGTTTTCAGACACAATACCAAAAAACGAGAACACACGCAGCAGCTACAAAAACACTGTGAACTTGCCTTCATAACCTCACAAAGATGATCTGAGGGGAACCAAAATGGAGATGTCAAAGAGAAGATGAAACCTTCAGCTCCACGTCAGAATACAGGAGGCCGAGGGAGAAGGACGCAGGGCAGGGAAGCCAGTCAGACACTCCAAAGCCAGAGCTGAAAAGCTGCGATGGGTGTTTGTTGTAATGATTCAGCTCCTCATCAGAGTCTGACAGTCACGTTCAGATGCATGTTAACAAGGCTTTTCTTCAAAACCCGCCTGCAGAACAGCTCACACGCACACGCAGCCAAGAGTCAGAAGGCTTAGACTGCAGAACCGTGTGCTGAAGGCTTCATTGCAAGCATAGAACATCCAGAAAGCTAACATTTTTAGACGTCCAGTTCCTGTGGACATATCTAGGGCTGAGGAATAAAGGCCTGAAAGGATGAGAGGTTGAAATCACATAGGCCAGGCGTCCCAAAACTCTAAGATGTAGGGATCATCCGGGGTGCCCGTGAAATGCAGAATCCCAGGCCCACTCCCAAGCGTCTGGCTGTATGAATGGGGCGGTGCCACCCCACAAGGGCGCCGTACCCCATGCCATTCTGAGGCAGGTGGTTCCCACACTGCTGTTTGAGAAACACTGACCTGGCCAACAGCCTCTTTTTTTTCATAAGTGAGAAAAAGGAAGCCCAGAGATGAAGTGCCGGGCCCACTCCAACTACCTGAGCCCACGGCTGGCTCCACAAAGAAGAAATCTGTAAGTATGAATAGATGCCTCAGAATATAATCGAAATTGTTGAAGGGCATAGACAACCCTGAGGGGAGCAGAGAGCTAGCCAGCTTCTTAAACAGAGCTTCTCAGCAAGGAAAGAACCTGCAAAGAAAGAAACTTCCTTGGAGGAGACTGAAAAAGCGAATACCAATACCTGAGTTGAGCAGGGCCCCTCTGTTTCCACAGCATTCTGTCCACACTCCAAGTGCACTGTCACCTGCACTGTCATTTCCTATTCACTTCTGGCTGTGAGCACCTGCAGGGCGGGCAGTGTGAGTCCCATCCATCTCTGCATCACTGACAGCACACAGCAGGCTTTCATGAACTTTTTGTATTGTCACATGAGCTATTACCACCCTTTGCCTAGAATCCCTTCCAAGAGGCTGGTCCACCTGGCACATTTCTCTCCCAGCCTTCCAGCCCCAGCTCAGGTGTCACCTCCTGCCCTTCCTCCACCAAACACAATCAGGTGTTCCCTCCCACCTCTCCCAGAGGATCCTGTACATACCTGTTAGCACTTATCACGCAGTTTTGTAATGGCTGTGTTTACCTATGAGATGCCTTGAAGGCAATGATGTTGGTCTGTGAAACCTCAGTGCCCAGCGCAGCCTGCCATGCAGAGGATGCTCAACACACGTTTAGAAGGTGCCCGATAAACGGGAGGGGGTGGAAGCATGGGAGAGAGACACTGATTTTAAATATCTTGCTACAGACTTATAACTCTACAAAGTTGCACATATGCTTCGCTGGGGGGTAAAAATCCCTATTATTTCTTCTGTTCATATTTGAAATGTCACGTCACTGGCTCTGCAGAGCCACATGATCAGAGAGGTGCATTGGTTGCCATTGGAAAGGGCCTCACCTGTCGATGCCCGTCCTCCACACACACGCTTGTGGTCCATCATCAACATACATCTTCAGCTCCCACCTCCCAGCTTATCTAGAGCTTCCTGAGCCCCTGGGTTCCTCCCACAGCAGCCGTGTCCTGTACCTTCTGTACTGAGCAAGGGGCACGTATCTTTGTCCACTTTGCACTCTGGTTATCTCCACCTGCGCTTCTGTGGACGACACTCCCCAGGCATAGGCCAGGCAATGTGCCAAGGGAGGGACTCCAAATGTCTAGCGCTAAAAGAGGGCTTTTCAGACAAAGCTGATTTCTCCTTGAGATGAGGTGGAAGCCAGACATCTGCCCTCCGCTAGCTCTGTTGCGCCCCTGCCCTCTAGGCAACTAACTGGTAGAGCTGCACTAAGTTTAAAATTTTGGGGTGTCAGCTCTGTGGCTTCCACTGACACTCTCTTACCTTTGCAAAGCCCTGTACAGCTGGTAAGGCTTACTCCACCTTTTACCTCTCTGCTCCCCTCTGCCCACAGAGCTGCCAGCCAGGACCCCATTTACATGTCTTGAAAGCAGAACTGGGGAACAGGCAAGGTGTTCAGACTCTCCACCTAGCACTCCTTATTGTGGCCTCACTGTCCACCATTTATCCATTGTCTCCCGATCCCAGGCTGCTTTTCTGACCCTCTCAATCATGGCCTTCCATTTTCAAGTCCAACACACTTGTAGGCTTTTTTGAGAGTTTTTTTCTATGTGCATTTTAGCTGCTACGTAACAAACCAGATTTCCTGTTTCTTTCTTGTGTTTATTATGCTCAGGATATTTTTTTCCTCGTGCCCTAGGAATTATTCCCATAGGAAACATTCAGCTCCTCTGGAACGCTTTTGACACTAAAACCCTCTTCCCTCAGAACCTTCCTTTGGGGGCATAACAAGGCTGGCAGCTGCTGATAAGCCACAGCGTGGAGTAGGGAAGTGGCACCGACTTTTGAGCCAGTCGTCCGTCCTGGCTCCACCACCAACAAGCTGTGCAACCCACCACTGTCAGCTTCCCCTTCCTGGGCCTCAATTTCCCCACCCACAAAATATGAATAATGAAACCTAAGGTCAGAGGTTGTTGCCAGGGTTTCAGATAATGTCTGCTATACCTAGCACAGGGGCTGAAGTGGGTAGCCCCTAACATTTGAGCTGGTATCATTATTTCAGCTGCTGTCAGGCACAGCCAGTGTGGAGGTGGGGGCAGCACACTATACACTTTTTCTCACGCCTGGAGAATTCTTTCCATAGGAAACACTCAGGAAGGCCTCCTGCCATGAATAACCACACTCATGGAGGAGAAATCAGAAACGAAGGGGGCTGCTTTGACACGAGGAAGGCAGAAAAAAAAAAGGGTGATTACTCTCCTAGGGCTAAAAAGCCTCTCAAAACACCCAGTTCGCTCACTCCCAACCCCCACAACCTGCGGGTGTGTTATCTAAGACAAGTACTGCAGCTCAATGAGTCTCATTTCCTCATCTGCACAACAGAGATAACCTTACCAACAGCCCCGACTGTACAGGATGACGCGAGGCAATGTTTCTTGGCGTGTGGTCTGCAAAGCACCTGCACACTGGGCTCTGGTGGTTGCCCTTCAGTCCCTAGTCCCTGTTCCTTCCTTCCTAACAGAGCCTCCATTTTATTCGGGCACCCAACCCTCTCCAAATGGCTCCAGAAGTGCAAGCACCTTCAGTGACTGGCTCCAAGATGGACATGTGACCCAGCTCCAGACAAGGAGGCATCATGGGAGAGTGCCTCAGGTAGCTTCCTGGCTCGTGAGACAGAGAGCCAAAAATCAATCTATATCCTTCTTCCATTGGATGTCACTGTGTCTGACTAAGGTGTTTAGAAATGCTGCAGCCATCTTATTCCCAGCCTCCAGATCAAGCTACCACAAAGATGCCAGAGATGGGAAGAACCTGGGGCCTTGGTGACATCCCTGAGCCACTGAAAGAATCAACCTCGAAGCCCACCCTACCTCAGGGTTCAGAACTGCCCCCCCTGCACAACTGCAGGAGACAGAGGCACAAGTCACACTGCAGTCCACGTAAGGGTGGGTCTTGGAGTTGTACAGTGCACCATTCCTATTTGAGAGACAATGATTTGCCCTGTTAGCCAATCTAAGTTCGAGTTTGTGGCTTGCAGCTGAAAATATCTGAATATAACCTGCACAACCTACAGAACTTGTTAAAAATACAGATTCTTGGGTCCCCCCCCCCCACTTAATAAAAATATGCATTTTTAACAAGCACTCCAAGTGAGTGTGATGCTCCCCAAAGTAAAGACACTCAGTACAGGGCCAGGCACACAGTCAACACGAAGCATCAGTACAAAATGGACTTACCAGAGAAACATTCCACCGTCCTATTTCCTGTGAAAAGCTACTGCAGAAGAAGAGATGAGGGGACTGCAAGTTGTCAAACAAATCTCACCTCTTCCCGCAAAAGGCTGCTCTGCACAGTTGTAGGAAAACATCTGCTAACATTCGGCCAAAACTCTCTTCTGTGACAACCCAACTCTATTCGTTTCCTCGGCAGCTACAGCTAGAGTCATAACCTGGAACTTCTTTTAGTGCCGACCACAGCACACAGTAGAGTGGCTCACGGGCACACGTCTGGCCATCCCGGCTCTCCCAGTGGCCCTTTCAACTTTATTAAAAGGTCATTTTCCTGGCCTGGCTATTTCTTATCCTGGACTGATCACCTCCTCTGGCACCAGGAAACTGCAAGGGAAGCTGGATTTATTAGAAGAAGATAAAAGAAGGAGCTGGCTGAGCCACCAGGCTGATTCCTGAAACCACTGTTTTTGAAATGTCAGACGTACAGTGTCTTTAGGGGTCATAACCCACCCCTCTCATTCCAAGGAGAAACCAAGACCAAAGAGGAGTGGGACTTGAGGTTCCTCTTCACGAAGCTCTTTCTTTTCAGCATTACTCAGAGTTAGGGGGTTTCTTACCATGGCAATGGTAATGGATGGAGAGGGGCCAAAGACTGCTTAGCATGGGAAGAAAAGACTGAAGGGAGGGGCAGGCACTAATTTAGAGGGGCCTTTGCAGGATACCAGCTGCCTAGATAAACTACTGCCCATTCGCTCATCTGTCTCTCTCTGTCTCATACAGCAAGGGGCTCTCTTGTTCATCTTGCTCATCTCTACATCTAGCACAGGTCCGAGCACTGAGCGCTGGTTGCGCTCAGTGAATGGAGGAAGAACTCAGGAATGCTAGTTGATGGAATGGATAAATGGATGAATGAATGGATGATGGATGGATGGGGATGCCAAAGAATTCCAGCCATGGAATCAGGAAAGGCTTCCTGAAGGGCTGAGGCATCTAAGCTGGATCTTGAAGCATTTAGACAAGTAGAGAAGAAGGCAGGATCCACTTCATGCGAAGTGCCTAGCACCATCTTAGGCAGGAAGCTGGTGCTTAAGAAATGTTTCCCGGATGAGTTTACCACTGAACGGGCTTTCCTAAGTGAAGGAAGCTGGATTCATTTCCCACAGCCTTTTGTTTCTCCCTAGGTAAACAGAAGCCACTCCTAAATAGCAATTAAATTGATAAACCAAGGGAAAGGCCACTGCCTACCAGTCTCTACAAACACTCCTATACAAAGATAGTTTAGCAGAATGAGGACACTCCATTTCTACTGACATTGAGTTTTCCAGGATATACTGTGAAGCGACATACACGTGGTTCAGAAATCAAGATACCGTATGCATGCATGTCAAATCCATGTACGTCATCCCCCTTGCGTGTGTATCTGCACATAGAAATATTGGTAGGTTACATAAGAAACTAATAAAAGTGATTACCAATCGGTAGGGGAATGAATCATTTATCACCTAAACTGAGACACTTTTGAGAATGAAAGTGGGTGTTACTGATCATTCACTGGCATGAAGAACATAAAGTAGGGCTGCTGTGGGCAAATGGAGTATATGTTCAGCCCTCCTAACGGGGATTAGGCTGGGAGAAGGAGTGAAATGGATCTCACAGGGGTGAGAATCAAAATTTTCAATGCATACATTTTTATAGTGTTTTGATTTCTGAACCATGTGTATAGATCAACTATTTTAAAGTGTAATAATCTTTTTACTAGGAAGAAAAAAAGCCAAAGAATTTAGCCTTCCGACTCTCTTGGACAAAGGAGGCTCATTTGGGGGTACCACTAGACAGCCACCCTGAAGAGCACCCCTAGATATTAAATGCAGTCATGTTCACAGCACAGCTCTTTTGCAGCACACAAGGAAAGCGCCCTGAGGAGAGCTGTGCATGGCCTAAAAAGGCTTTGACTCCGTGCGGGGCCAGCTGAGATGGGGAACTTTGGGGGAATATAAACAGTGTGACAGACAGAAAGCAGTTCAGGTTTTACACAATCATGGCAACAAAGTGAGATTGATTCAGGACTGAATTAAGCTCTTTATATTGTTTCTACTTAAAAAGGAAATGTATTGACTACAGTCCTCCTCACAGATTTATCTTTCCTGACATCAAGCACATTCATAACCTATTTTACATTCCAAGGAACAATGCTAGGGTTTAGGAAAGTGAATGCCAGCGTGTTTCACCAGAACATTTTGGAGGCTGGGGAGAAGCTCCTCTGACTTTTAATTGCACAGGAAACAGGCACAATGTATTTTTTTTTCTTATCAGTCATAACTCAAGTTAGAAAAACCCTTATCCAGGATGCCTGAACTTGACGACGGGTCTGTCTTTGGAAGCGCTGCTTTGGAGCCCCTTAAAGACCATGCGTGCTCTCACTTTGGCCTTCAGTTTCTTTTGTAACCATCTCCTCCTTTCACAAGTCACTACAACTCCTCGGGCCCAGACCTAAATTAATGGGACTAGAAGATGTCTCATCTCCTGCCTCCAGGTTCCATCAAGCACTGCAGGAACCAACCTTTCCAAAGTCAGCCTGATGTGTCCCACTGCAAACCCCTCAGGGCCGCCACAGAGCCTATAGGATTGCAGGACCATGTAATTTATCATCCAAACTGGGACACTTGAGAGTGAAAGGGGGCACTATTAATAATCACACTGGGACAAGGGGCAAGGCCACTCTGGGAAACTGGAATGTGAGGTCATCCTACGGTAGGATAAATCCAGTCCCTTTACCATAAGCTTCAATTCAAGACTCTCCACCATCTAGCCCCAAATTACCTTCCCAGACTCCTGGCATCCTTACTCCGTACCACATGGTCCGATTCCAATGGACCCTCCGTTTCCCAGCATGCCGTGGGTTTCACCATCTCTGTGCATTTGCTCATGCCATTTCCGCCCCCTGCCTCCACCCCACCCCATCCCTGGCTAATCTGTAATGTGCCCCTCCCCGATCTGTGTAGGTCTAACTCCTTCCCTTCCTTCAAAACCCAACTCAAATGGTACCATGCTTTACTGCATTCATTTAGCAAATCTTTACTGACTGCTCAGTACGTGTTAGGCATATTGTGAAGAAGACTGAAAAACTTCCACCTCTAATGGAACTTTAACTCGAGAGTGTGTGTGTGTGTGTGTGTGTATGTGTGTGTGACTGTGATAACTGGTACCACAGATGGACACAGGATGATATACTGGAGAGTCTACTGTTAGGGTTCTGTACAGACATGCCTACCACCCACAAGGCTGAGCTCCTTGAAGGCAAAGCCCAATAGACCCATCTTCCAGCCCTGCTAAACCCATCACACCCTTGGCATTCAACAAACGTTTGCTGAGTAAAGAATTAATATGAAGAAGTTTACTTATTTAGTCTGAAGACAGTTTCCTAACAACTAATTCTGAGTTCACTATGAATCCGTACAGGATCAACGGGGAACCTGGATTTCCACTAACCTGAGAGAAACACCCCAGGTCCTACAACTGTGACTCTCATTCGACACTGATGCTGGAAGGGAACTGAAGTCACCTGATTCAATGCTATGTTGCTTCTCCAGAGGTTAAGTGACTCACTCACCCAAGGTCACATAGCTAGTTAGTGACTGAGCCACTGGAGAGGTCAGAGGTGACACAGGAAAGACTGACAATTTAATAACTGGATAAATGACCAAAGGAGTCATTGGAGCGGAGGGCCTCTGGAGGAGGGGGGAGGTGACCGTAGAAGCTGGAATGTCCAGAGAGCTTTGTGAAGGAGGTCTCGGGGTGGGGCCCAGGAGATGGAAAGGAAATGGGGGACCATTTCCGATGGGAAGAAAGGCACTACAGTAGGAAATTTAGCAAGGGAGGGCTAGCTTAAAACCAGGTTACAAAGGGAGGACTGCTGACGAGGCAAAAAAAACCTTACCTGGTGAGGTACACCATTCAAGAGAAGCGCTCAGACACCTTTTCTGTGTCTGACCTGAAGAGGGGGGCTGAAATAAGAGCAGATGGGGGTAAAGCAGTGAACGCTTTCCTCAAGACTGCCAAGCAGCGCCCTCTCAGGAGAAGGGGCTGCTAGATCTGACCTACTTGACCACTGGCAAAGC
Source organism: Rhinolophus ferrumequinum (assembly GCF_004115265.2). Taxonomy (NCBI): domain Eukaryota; kingdom Metazoa; phylum Chordata; class Mammalia; order Chiroptera; family Rhinolophidae; genus Rhinolophus; species Rhinolophus ferrumequinum. The sequence continues at coordinate 27,793,465 of NC_046299.1, read as the reverse complement.
TCAGATAAAGCTGCTCGGAGAAGCTCAAGTAAAGGCCAAGGCCCTGGGGTTTCCCCAAGTTCATTTGACTTTCTGCCCTAAGTGGCATGGGGCCGACTAAAGTTAAACAGTAACTAGTAAGAGAGGAGTTTGGCAAGCGGCATAGTTGTATCCCAGCACATCTGCAATATGTGTGCTCCTTTCTCAGAACTTTCCCCTGGTGAGTAGTCACAGCAATCATTTAATAAAGGCATTTTATAAAGAAAAAAAAAATACACACCTAACTGGATCTCAGTTCTTATTTCAGTTACAGAGAGAAACAACCAACTCAATTCTCGGCAGCCAGGACAAGCTCCCATCCACCTCTCACCTGCTGGGGCTCCTGTGCAGCCCAGGTCACCCTGGCCTGTCACGCCTTCCTGGTCTCCACCCACCACTATCACCACCACATCCCCCAGGACTCAGTCAGTGAGGAACCCAAACTGCAAACGTTCATTAAAGTACAACGTAAGTCTCTGGAGCTAACGGACCACCTCAGGTTCCACAGATGGGCTTTCCAGATGGCCTTCCACTAGCCCTGTGCTCTGAGGTAAAAATACAACCAGGTCCCCAGAGGGCAGCGTTCCCCAACCTCAGCATATTGCCATTTGGCATTTAGGAGCACGCTGGCCTCCACCTACCAGATGCCAGTAGCAACCCCTAAACTATGACAACCAAAGGTGACTCCAGACATTGTTAAATGTCCCCTATGGGTGAAATCACCCCTGGTTGAGAACCACTGCCAAAGGGGGACTTCCCTAAATGTGTCATTCCATATATTCCCAAATGTTCAGGCACCTGCTGCTCCTAGTTCTACAAAAAGCTTAAGGGTTAAAGGCAGAGCTTTGGATCAGGTGGACCTGGGTGGGAGTCGTGGCTCTACATCTCACTAACTCCATGACTTTTGGTAGGTCATTCAGCCTCTTTGAGTCTTAGTTCCTTCATCTGTAAAATGGGAGCAACAAACAGCCCCTACCTACCTCATAGGGAGGCTATGGCACGTACACGAAATGACACATTCCCTGGCACAGCGAGTATTCAATATATGTTAGTGATTACTTGCAGGCCTGGAACATTCCTTTTAGCCAAGCCTCGAGTTTAGTCTTCTATTTCTGTGGCTTCTGATCTTCCCCCTCCTTCCTATGCCCTTTCCACCTGTTAAATGCCTTTGGTCTTAACCTTTGGTCTGAAGGAATCCTTCCTGCTGGTTCAAAGGCATCTGAGGTTAAAGAGAAGGAAAGAAAATACACACACACACACACACACACACACAGGACCTTTCAGACCCAACCCTGCCCGGACCAACTCTCCAGACAAAGGTTTCCATTGTTGTCTAAAAACAAACTTTTCCACAGGGAGGACTTAAAAGAGCCCAAAAGTCTCAAAGCGTCCAGACTCTTCTAGTTCTCATCCCCATTCTGCCCAACCATAGCATATCCCTTCTCCTCTCTGGGCCTCAGTTTTCTAATCCGTGAAATGAGGGCTGATGAGCTCTAAGTGCCCCCGTCACCATTCTCTAAGACACTGCACTGTATCGGAACGCTGCTGTATGGACAGCAGCTGCAGCCACATTTCAAGTAAGTGCTTAACTGGGAATAAAGGTCATAAAGACACATCATTCTCTTTTTTTCCCTGCGTTGCCCCAAGAGCCAGCAGAACATTTGCAGAATATAGAAATGGATATTTGTTGCCATTGGAGGCAGAAACCTAAGGAAATGAAATCCTGCCCTATGGGACTTGGGCAAATTAGTTCATCTCCTTAATCCTGCTACCTTATCTGTAAAATGAGATATAAGAAGGGCAGAAACGATGTAAAGATATGAGACAAAGATCATGAAAGCATGTGGCACAGACCTGGTATACACAGTAGGTATTCAAAAACCACATGCCTTCCTTTCTGGACTCGCTATTTTAAATTCTGTAATGTAACTCCTTGTCATTCTCCTCTGGAAAGTCCTTCCTTCTCTCCTTTCCCAAGCTCTGTTTTCCTTTCCCAAACCTCTGTCAGGAAGCTTCTCTGCAAGGGCGCTGTTTCTCAAGGTCCAAAGCCATAAGTTTCCCAAAGACTGGCTTGGGGGGCGGTGGGGCGGTGCGGGCAGGGGGCAGAGAAGGCAGGGTAGAAGTTCATTAACAACTAGTCGCCTGCCCTGAGAATCTTCTTTCTGTGGATTCAGGAAGTTTAACCCCTCCCCTGCACGACCCCAGAATGGAGCACTGACCTCAACATCTGCAGAGGCTTAGAGTTTATACCACCATCATGTCAGACAGGCTCAAAACCAACCTGAAATGGGCGGATCCGTCAGGAGCACACCCTCTCGCCCATCCCGACTCCTCACCCAACCTGGTCTCCCAGAGCCCCTCTCCCACACTCAGCTCACACTCCAGGAAGACAAGGAATAGGACTAGGCGGTTTCTTCTCTCACTTCCATGGGGCTGTCTGAGCTCTAGGGCTGTCACGACCCCACTGTCTGAGATGAGCTTGAACCGTAAGGCAGAGAGGCCTACTGACAAAAAATGGAGCTCGCGAGAGGAAGGAATTGGCCCACGGTCTCCAGCCAGTTCAGAGGCAGGGCCGGGAGTAGAACAGGAGCCCTGGTGTCTACATACACCAAGCCTCTTTCCCACCAGTGGTCCCCCTCCTGCCTCAAGTGTCGCTATTTTCCCAGGCTGGGAAGCTTGCAGTATCGCCACCTCTTCCCTTGCCTTATTTCTCTCCTTCTCTTATCACCAAGACCAGTAACCCTTCAGTGATAAAGGCCTGCAGATGGCTCTGCCAGTGCCTGGTCCCCACCACCTCAGGACAAGGAGCCAAGGTGAGCTCCTCAGAAGCCCATTCTACCCCCCAGGGCCAGATCCCTCCTTTCACATGTCTTTGTCATGCTGCTCTCCTGCCCAACAACCTGCCACGGCTCCTCCGTCCCAGAGGAGCAAAATTCTCCCGCCCAACATGCCCAACCCCTGGGAACCAGTTTCACCCACAGCAGCCCACCTGGTTTCACCCTGCTACCCTATGTGCCCCTGCCGCTCTCTCCTAAGTGATCGCTCAGCTCCTTCTCTGGATGTTAGCCCGTATCACGCCCCTCCTTTGGCAAGTCTCCCCTTCTCCCCTCGCCCCTATCCGATTGGTCCTCCCAGGCTCCATACAGGGCCCCTCCACGAGGACACCTCCCCTGACCCGCACCGCCCACAGCCATCTGACTCCTCTGCACGTAGTCACCACCGCCACGGCACAGTCTAGGGCCTGAGCCTGGTGCCCTCCTGGCCTCTGTTGTCACTGTACGGCCAGAGCTGCATGAGCTCTGCCAGGTCTCCAAACTGCAACGCCCACCCAACAACCTGGCCCTGTGCCTTCCACCTCCATACTCAGCCTGGCATTCATTGCACAGTATTATCTGAGTGCCTCTCCCATGACAGAAAGTTCTTTCCTTGCTCTCAGAACCCTCCTTAACGTTCAAGGCACTTATTAAAGGCCACCTACTCTGTGAATCCTTCCCAACCCCTATCACCCCACCCCCACACACACTCTCAGAGTCTTCACCTCTCCACCTTGGGACCTCCCAGTTGTTTTCAAGCCCATGTCCCCCTGTGTCCTCCCTAAAATCCAGACCTTTTCTTTGGTCCCACAATATCCTATACCAAGAAGATGTTCAATGAATCGCTTTCACAGTGAACTGAAACAGAATCTGTCCAGTTCTCAGGCCAGTTTGGGCTCCTGGGTGGCCTCAAGCTCCGTGCATCCAAATGACCTCTTACTGTTCTTCCAAGATTGGATTTGGGCCCAGACTGAGTCAAATGACCTCTTATCGTTCTTCCAAAATTAGGCTTTCCTCTTTAATTACACCTTATCTAGCCATACTCTATGTGGATTCTAATTACATAATTACTTCAAGCTTTGGGACTTAAAAACAAAAAGGAAAAGAAAGGTGTGTGTATATGATTACACAGGTAAGTAAATACATCAAATAAATGCATATGTACACATACCATACTCCATTTTCTTGTTTATATACAATTTTGTAACCCAGGCAATACAGCACATGGAGGGGTCTAAATCACGTAAGGTAAAGATTTCACCAGGTGGGACGCAGATGAAGGAGAACTTCGTGGAGAAGCCTAACTCTGAGATGGGCTTTGAGAGAGGCTTGAAGTCAGCCCCCAGCCCTCTCCCCTCCCGCTTGTGCAAAGAAGAGAGGGGGCTGTGTGACCTTGGGCCTGGGAGCTTTTGAAGCCATGGCCAGGCCTGATCCCTCCTGACCAAACTATCCGCCCTTTTCTGAATTCCAGGCACTCACTGTGTTGCCTCTCTCCGAAGGTACATTTGCACAGTTCTGTGCCCTACCACACCACGTCCACCCTGCATACAGGGGCCCAGTGTCATCCATCTTGTCATTCCCAATACCAGTCAGGGCATCTAGCAGGCCTTCCTCCTGCCTTATACTCCAGCTTTATGAAAGTATTTGCCCTCTCCCAATGCATAAGCCTTCTCATGCCACCCTGCCTTCGCACGTGCTAATCCCTCTGCCCTCTATCAGGAACGCCTTCCTCTGGTCCTGCTCCAGTTCCCCTCCTGTGGGGCCCTCACTGCGCCCTGTACTCGCCCTAACTTAGGGCTTATCGTACTTTGGTATAAAAACCCTTTCATGCGCCTACCTGTCCCTTTGGACCAGTGGTCATCACACTTTTGGATCACACCTTCCTGTTAGTAAAATGGCACTGAGCATATTTACTTACAGGTTAATTATAAAATCTATACTACTATAAATAGGAAAGCTACATCTTTCTTATATTTGAGTTAAAGAATAAATAGAACTTTAGCTGATAATGTTTTCTTCCTCCCCCTTAGGGGGTATCGTGAGAGCTCACTCATTGCTTTACGTTAGAAACAGAGGACAGCAGGGGTGTTTTATTCTCTTTGTATTCCTAGAATTTGGTATAAAACCCAAAATCTAATAAATGAGCTAATTTACTCCACAGATAGTGAACACCTCCTGCGGGCTAGACACATGCCAGGCTCTGGGGACAGAGGGCTGATGGGAAACAGCCCTGGCTGCTGTCATCATGGATCCTACAGACTTGTGGATTGCGCAGGCAAACAATGAATTTCCAAACAAGTGTAACAAAGCAGCTGAGACGGATGCTGTGATGAACGCTCTGTCCAGAACCACGGAATCATGAGAGCCTCACACAGCGGGGTTTTACCTGCTCTGGAGGGTCAGAGGCAACTTCCCAGGAAGATGCTGCTTCACGAAAAATCTGAAAGATGAGCAGCGCTAACTAGGTGAAGGGAGAAAAACAGCTCTCTAGGCTAAGGAAACCACACAGGCAAATGTCCTGAGGCTGGACGGAGAAGCCTAAGTGCCAAGACCGACAGAGGCCAATAAAATGAAATCAATGAACAAGCCCCCAAAGGATGGCGCGTTCCTCTCTTCCCATTTACTTCTCTCTACCTATCGAGACCACCCCAGTTTCGTACCTCTGAAGGGGTCACTCAGCCCTGCCACTGCTGGGGCTCTGAGCTAAGCAGAGCAGGTGGGCTCTCTGCCTGCTGGCCAGTCCTCCTAGAAGCTGGCTCCCAATCCCTTCTGAGGAGCCTGAAGCCCCAGAAAGACACTCCTGAAAACCATGCATGTTGCCATGGGCACCACCAATCAAAGGCTCCCGGGCAGTTTAATTTTTTAAAGACAGTGTTAAATATTTTACATCATCTAACAGCATGGATTCTTCCTTGCCTGCAATGGAAGGGAATACCCTATACTCCTTGAATTAAGGCTTTACACAAAATAAATGGCCATGTGGCAGGCAGTGTGTGGAGGTGTGCACCCACCATCAAGGGCATCCTCTGGGTGTCCCGGTTGCCCAGGTGGATGTTCTTTGAGGGAGCAACCTGGGGAATCTAGAGCCATAGCCGCAAAACCCATCTCGACTAGAACTTCTTTGACCCCAGGAAGGGAAAATTATTTACAATGATGCTTCAGGTGAGTGTTTAAATAGTCCATGACTTGAATAATTAAAGACAAAACCAAGACCATAGATTGTAATGCAGACTGGCGGGCAGAGGGGCCTCCTCCTGCAGCAGCTGTCTTGAAGAAGAGCCGTATCTTCTATCAGTGCTCAGGCATGACTAACATTTCCCAGTTCCTGGGGGGCCTTGCCCCCTCCCACCTACCAGTGCTGGCTCACCGATGTACCATGTCCAGCACAAAGGCCCCACAAAGCAAACAAAATAGTCCTAGAAGGCCTGAGACTGCCCTGGCCCAGGCTCATGGGCCTAGCAGCCTGATCTGCAGCGGCTAGTGTGTTTCCCCGAAAATAAGACCTAGCCAGACCATCAGCTCTAATGTGCCTTTTGAAGCAAAAATTAATATAAGACTCGGTCTTATTTTAATATAATATAAGACTGGGTCTTATATAATATAATGTAATGTAATGTAATAGAATAGAATAGAATAGAATAGGTCTTATATAAGACTAGGTCTTATATTAATTTTTGCTCCAAAAGATGTATTGGAGCTGATGGTCCGGCTAGGTCTTATTTTCGGGGAGACACGGTACCACCAAAGACAGCATGGCCCTTGGCTCACCCAAGTCCGGGCTTTCTCCAGCTTGTCTGTTCCCTGCCCTTGGTGGGATTTTGCTTTCTGCAGAACCTTACTCATTTTTGTCCTGCTTACAGTAGCCCAGTTCCTACTTTTGTTTGGCTTCTCCATCCAGATCCCTGGCCCTCTCTCAAGCCCACTGCCCAGGCCACTGGGGCAGCGGTTCAGATCTCCCAGCTCCAGTTTCAGCCTTCCTTGCCTCATCCCTGGCTTCCGGATCCTGCCCAGTCTCCTATCCCCCGCCTACTGTGTAAACTGTCTATAAAGAGAGGCCTAAGCACAGAAGAGTCAGCAGTGTACACCTTACAGCGCCTGGGAAAGATTCTCTAATATCAATGTACCACAAAAGTGATTCCACTACCAGGGTCAGTTTGTTACAAGCAACTACAATCCCTGACCATCATTCTGTGCTCACAGAAAATAGTCACTCACATTAGATCTGCCCCAACTAAAGACAAACACTAAATGGAAAAGCAATCTGCCAATGAATTATCTATTTACACATCAGTCAAGGAAACCGCTCATGCGCACAGATACCACGTTCCACATCAATTCCAGGCAATAAGAGAAACTGGATTTCAAAAGGTAAGTCCTAGTGACCCTTCATACTGGGAAACCAAGCTCAAAGGTCAGCCTACAGGCTGGTGCTAATAATCAATGCATAAGGCATTATATATAATTGAGTAATGAGTTTTCACGTTGACAAGTAGGCAGGAGGGAAATTCTAGGATCTAACTAAGCGCGCATTCCTGTTACGGCTGCTATGAGCTAGGCAGAACTTCGCCCAGGATGATGGAAAGGCCCAAATGGAATGAGATTGGCAGAGCCAGTTACAAGTTAAGGTACAAGTACTCAATACTCCTGATCACTGGTGTTGGTACTCAGGCAGTTTTTTTTTTTCAGGCAGTATTTTTATGCCACACTGAAAATCCAGGTTGCCAGAAGTCTCCTCACAGGTCCTTCCTGGGTCGTTCACTACACACCTGACTTCAGGTCTGTCCCTGGCCTCTCTGTATGACTTGCCCTGTGTGCCACATGGGTTATGTTTGTCTAGAGTGCCCTCACTACCCCTACCCTGCACACACACTTTATCATAATAAAACCTTCGTATTTCAAAACTTGAAACAAACTGCTGGGGAAGATAAGAGTCTAGCCCTCTTGGTGTTATTGAGGAAATAAATTCCAGGGGGGGCAGTGCCCATGTCATATTTCTTTAATGAACGAAATGAGACTGCAGCTATCAGAGCAATTCTAAAACTAAAGATCCACATGTAAGCAGGAATTCACTATCAAATGGGGTGTCCTCCCATCCCTGGGGCTAACATCAGAAATCTCCTTCTCTTCATCCAATAAAATGGGGCACCTCTAGGCTACACAAGATGGACCTGCAATGCTCAAGACTGAGCAATGACGGGACTGCAAATCATCACCATGCAATAGACACCTCAAAGAAAACACCAGGATCCAACTGCTAAATTACCTGGCCTTCTCCACTGCCTTGGCACACCCCTCAGCTCCACGGGGGTAGGGGTAAGTGTCTGTGACCCCACCCCTCCAAGGTGGAGATACAGAAGGGTGAGAAGGAATGTTTGGGGGCAGGAGAAAGGGCTGTGGGCAGAGGCAGACCAGGAAGAAGGAGACATCAGAAGGATCCTTGTTCAGTGACCAGTACAGGGACTCAGAGGGCTTCGTGAACGCACTGTCATCCTTACATCAACTCACATGCAGCAGCCCATGGCATTCAGGAATGGGTCCTCTCCTGGTGGTCTGTCATCTCTGCAAACATAGCCGCGCCTGCCTATGTTTTGTTCCCATTCCAAAGTCTCCTGTTTGGAAAACGCCCCCTAGCCTCCACCAAGAACTTCTGTCCCCTTCTCATTCTCAATATAGCAACTAGCATCACCTGAGTGATTACAATGTATCAGGCACAGTACTAAAGACATAGTATTGGATCTTCTGATCCTCCTCACCATCCTGTGCTGTAGGCACTATTATTTTCTCCACTTCACAGGTGAGGCAACTGAGGTACAAGCTGCAACTGCCCCAGAAGGCAGCAGAACCAGGATGTGAACCCAGACAGCCTGAGTGCAGAGACCACACTCTTACTCCCTCTATTCCCCTAACGCACTTCAGGAGAGGAGAGCCGAGCTCCAAGATAAGAGATCTGTTCCCAGCTCAGGCCCATCCAGCCACATGACCTTAAACAAATGGCTTTTCTCTGCCTCAGTTGCCTCAACTGTGAAACAACGCTAAGTGCAGATGCCTGGTCTAGAAACACAGGATTTTAACTCTGTAATCCAGCATTGCCTAGGAGAGCTTCAGAGATGATGGAAATGTTCTGTATCTGTGCTGTCCACATGGCATCCACTAGTCTCATACGGCTATTGAGCACTTGAAATGTGGCTAGTATGACTGAGAAACTGAATTTTAAATTGTATTTCATTTTAACTGATTTAAAAATAAACTCATGTGGCTAGTGGCTGCCCTATTGGAAAACTCAGCTTAGTCTATAAGTTCCAAGATGGCAGGTGCCCTTTCTCTTTGGTCATCGCTGTATTCCCAGGGCCCAGCATACAGTCCTTAGTAGTCTATTTACCCTGTTTCCCCGAAAACAAAACCTAGCCAACAATCAGCTCTAATGTGTCTTTTGGAGCAAAATTAATATAAGACCCAGTATTATATATTATATTACATTATATTATATTACATTATATAGACCCATTCTTACATTATAGTAAAATAAGACCGGGTCTTATATTAATATTTGCTCCAAAGGACACATGAGAGCTGATGGTCCGGCTCGGCTTATTTTCGGGCAAACACTGTAGTAGTCCTGGCACAGTAGCTCACAGGTTTGGGAAAACCAAAATAAGTTATGAAAAAGCACTTAAACATTTTTAAACACTATAAACACAGGATTAGATCAGTAATTCATTTTCTAAGTTTAGATGAATCCGACCTTAACTCTTAACAGTGTGAGGCCGATTAAATACATGACTGTGATGTGTTTGGGGGGAGCAGTCCTCTACTGCCAGGGCCGTCTGTGGTCCAGAACTGCTATCGCCACTGACTTTCCTATCAACACACTCAAGCCCCCAGGCTCCGCTAGTGAGCCACAGAGTGTGCAGCTGGACTCCCCAAGTGCAAGGCTTTGCTTTTCTCTCCGAGTGGGGTCTGGGGATTCTGGCAGAGCAACTCACATTCTCCTATTTCCTTGATGTGTTCCTCCTAAGTGGAAAAATCTAACACTCACCATATATCTCGTATGCGCCAAGAACTGTGACAGACACAGGAGATACAGAGATGGCTACAATGTGGTCCTCACAAGAAGCCTACAGTCTAGAAAGAGCAAGAGGTCAAGTTTACAGAGTCCTTCCTCTGTGCAAGGCACTGAGCTATAATCAAGAGAAAGACCGATAAGTCAAACATAATCAATTCAATGTGACACACGCCGTTCACAGACGTCGTAGGCACCACGCCTTGCACACAGCAGGTCCTCAGTGCAGTAAATGGAATCAAATCTTGACCAACAGCTCATTTTAAGGCTGAAGAAACTAAGACCCAGACAGGTTACGTGACTTCTCAAGGTGCCCCAGGTAGTTAGTGATGGGGCTGGAGACAGCACCTGGGCCTCGTCACTCACTAGCTCAACAATCTGTAACACAGTCTCGGGGTGCTTCTCATCCCACAGCATAGGGAAAGCGGCAGGATTTGCTGTCTGTTATTATGTCTAACTTAGGACAAACAAAGGATTTATTTCTGTAAGATTGTATGTTTGGGACTCTCCTGAGATCTGATGAGTAACTGTATGCACCATCTTAGAAACATGCATTCAGTCATTTAACAAACATTTCTTGGGAATATACTATATATCAGGCACTAGCTAAGGTCTTGGATAAAGAGATGAAACAAACTTCTGTTCAATTAGAGGGTTGGACACCCGTATTTATCTATCCTCTCTCCCAGAACCCCACTAAAAGGACAGCAGAGGAACTTTTTCTTTTTTAAATAGAAAGGAGACAACGACAGATACGTCAACAGAACTCTAGAGACAGAGAGCTGGTTTAGATTTCTTCTTCGTTTGCTCTGCTAAGTGCAAGCTAGGAAGGAAACCACTAAACAAGTGGCAACTTATGCCACAGAAACAGGAAAAGACACAGGAACTGGAGGCACCAAGGACTGTGAGGGGAGAAGCAGGAGGGGGCTAAAAAGAGGACAGCCTGCTAAAAGCTGGTGCAAGGAGCAATCAGACCCCAGAACCTCCACAATCTGCTCAGGCTGGTGACTTCCCTTCCTCAGCCAGCAGGAGGTGGAGGTTCACTGTTTAGGCAAATTACACCAGATACTCGATGGAGGTTGATGACACAGTTGATGGAAGGACACGCAGCTGAGAAAGGGGGGCAACTTTCAGAAAACAAATGGATTGAATGAAAATCTATACACTAAACAGGGTACCCAGTCTCCTTCCCCATCAAAGCTCCCAGAATGTGAAACAACCAAGCTGTTATACCTCGAGGCAAACTCCTCTCCAGAAAAACCCACATTCTCAAGGAAAAGTTCTACAAGCACTGACATCTAGTTATCACCAGTGGAGAAAAAAGGGGGACTCCCTGCTGAATCACCCTACAATAAAATTAACAAACCCTTCCTTGTCATACAGATGCCCTATCAGCATTTTGGTGTCCACTTTTAAAATATAAAAGTATAACTCAGTGACCAGCATACATGGAAGGATGGCTCCAGTGGAAAATACAGTAACCACAGCAAGCGAAAAAAGGACTTGGAGGAAACAAAGGCAAAGGGAAACAAAGACAATGCGAGGAACAGCAGCGAAATGACAAAAAATAAAAACAAATAAAAATCTATTATAAGAGAACTTATTGCCTCTATGATTCAAGAAGAGGATGTATAGAAAGAAAGAGAGAGAGAGAAAGAGAGAGAGAGAGAGAGAGGAAGAAAAGAAAGAAAGAAAGAAAGAAAGAAAGAAAGAAAGAAAGAAAGAAAGAAAAAGAAAGAAAGAAAGGCGAGCCTTCAAAGAACTAGGGAATTCTAGAAACTAAAACATGTATGATTAATGAAAGTATAAATAAAAAAATTTAAAGGGTTAATTAAGAATAAATCTGAAGATATCGCTCAAAAAGTAAAACAAAAATAAAATGGAAAACAAAACATAAAAGATTTTAAAATTATAAATTCGACCCACTAAGTCCAACTATTAGTAGCTACAGAGACAAAACATAGAAAACGGAGAAAAGGAAATTGTCAAAGAAAATTTCCAAAAACTGAAGGATGTGAATCTTTAGATCAAAAGAGCATATCAAGGATGATTTTTAAAGCAAGAAAACTCCAAGTACAGAGAAAGAGAGGAGATCCTAAAACATTCAATGAGAAAAAAGCAGGTTACCCATAAAAGATCAAGAATCAGAACGGCATCCAAATTTTTGACATCAGGATTGACAGTACAGCAATGCCTTCAAAATTTTAAGGGAAAATGGCTTTAAACCTAAAATTCTAGACAAATCAAAACACAAATTGAGTGGGAGTGTAGCATAAGAACTTTCCAGATGTGCAAGCTTGAAGTGATCAACTTCACAGACCCTCTCAGGAACTCCGGGAGGAATAAATCAAGAAAGGGGAAACAGAGGATACAACCGAGCACAAGGTGATGGTCTCCCCAGGATAAGTCATGCCCCGCACCTAGAGATCAGTGGGCCCAGAATAAAGGAGAGGGATGGAGGCCTCTGGAATGGAGGTTTCCAGGGGGAAAAAAGTTGTAATAAAATAAAAAAGGAACTGAGGGTAAACGGGGTCAAATCTATGGCGATGGAATGAGAACTGACTCTGGGTGGTGAACACACAATGTGATATATATAGATGACGTAATACAGAATTGTACACTTGAAGCCTATATAGTTTTACTAACTATTGTCACCCCAATAAATGATAATTTTAAAGAATAAACAAATAAAAAGGAACAAACGTCGTAAAACAGAAATGTTTCAAAATGCTGTCAGAGACTGGGAATTAGTACTAAGTACATAGAAAACAATATATAGATAAAAGAAAGCAAGCATTAACTCAAAAAAAAAGATGTACGAGAAAGGAAATATCATCATAGTACAACTATAATGCTCAGCCATGAACATGATTTATACAGTCAAAATAATGTAAGCCCTGAATATCTATGTAACCAGAACTGTGATGGACCATATTGGGAGAACAGGGAGAAAGGGAAATACAAGTACACGGGGAAGGAAGGTGAGAAGAGGGGAATATGGCCTCCTCTAATCTGTAGTAGGACATGGAGAAATAACATCTAAGGTGAACACTCAGGAACAAGTATTGTAAGCAGGTAACTTACAAAATGTTAGTAACATCAGGAGAAATGGCTACAACGGTTAGAAGTGACTGTGGCAGCAGAATAATGGCCCCTCAAAGACGTCCACATCCTAATCCCTGAACCTATAAGTGTGTTACATGGCAAAGGGAATTAAGGTTGCTGATCAACCGACCTTAAAATAAGGAGATGATCCTAGATTACCCAGGTGATTCCAAAGTCATCACAAGGGTCCTTAAAAATGGGAGTGGGAGGAAAAAGGGAGTCAGAGGAAGATGTGACTATGTTGGAAGGACAGAGTGATACAATAAGAGGACTCGACTGGCCATTGCTAGCTTTGCAAATGGAGGGAGGGAACCATGAGCCAGGGAATGCAGGAGGCCTCTAGAAATTGGAAGACACAAGAGATTCTTCTGAGAAGGAAATGCAGCCCAGCTCCCACCTGCGTTTTAACCTACAAAACTGTAATATAAATTTCTGTTGTTTTAAGCCACGACGTTGGTGGTAATTTGTTACTGCAACAATACAAAACCATGTTCAGTGACTGACTCTGGGGAGTGAATCACCAGGATGAGGAGGGGTGAGAGTCTTCTTATAAGCCTCGCAGTGTTATTTGACTTTCAAAACTGCACACACACACACACACACACATATGTATATATGTAAATATGTATGTATAAGTACGTGTGTATATAGATACATATACATATATATACACATATATACACATACGACTTTGATACGAATCAAAATTTAATTTAAAGAAATGAAATACAGATTCTCTCTTGCCAAATCTCACAATCTGCTGCAGAAGACAGACAAGGAACCAGCTATTGCTGAAAGGAGAACACAGGAAGAAAAGCCTCTTTCAGATGTGAAGAGTCTGAAAGGAGGAGGAGGAGGAGTCAGCCAGGCAAAGGAGAAAAAGGCCTTCTGGTGAGGAGACAAGTCCTGGTGTCGGGGAGAACCTGGTCTTTGGGGACTTGGAAGAGTTCTGAAAGCCTGGGACCTCAGTGGGCCAGCCAGAGCCGGCAGGACAGGCAGGACGGGTGGTTCTCAGCCCCACCAGCTTTGACACTGCCCCACTGCTGGCTTCTCCGGTTGGAGTACAGGACCTGCTGAGCATATTCTGGGGGGCATGGACAGATTAAGGCCCAAGAGACACCTTTTCCTGGACCACCAATTGTACTCAACAGTAAAAATTTCCAATGCTTTTATACTAAAACCAGAACATATTATTGAACACCAAACTCATGTACATTTTTAACATAAAAGCTGGAGATTTCAGGGGGACTTCTTGCTTGAGAGGCCCACTGTACACGCTAAACTTCCCGCTGACCATGGGTGCCAAGACTCAGTCTTCTCTGTAATTAATTGGAGGCAGAAGAAAAGTTTAAAGCACTAAAACAGACACCCACAAAGCATCTGGGACTTCACACCAGCAGTCTGTCCGTGGCTGCCTACCCTCCCTGTGTCACCATAAGACACCTTCTGGGTCCCACCCAACACAAATCAGAAAGTTGAGAAGCATCTCATTTTTTTGCAAAGGGGTCTGGGTCCTGCTCGTGCTGGGTGGGTTAGCTCAGCCTGGGGAAACAAAGAAAAACCATCACACTCAATTCTTCCTAGAATGTCCTCTCTTGGCTATAAGCCTGCCCACATCCCCCCACACACAAACTCTAAGCATTACCAGAATCACCGACAAGAGCCCCAGCTCCACCATCAGCACCCCCACTACAGGCCTGTGTTAAAGAATACATTGCAGACACTTTTTCCATAAAAGGAAGTCAAGAAATAAGGCACATCTCTTGGGAGAGGGTGTCCCTTGTGTCCACAATACACGGGTGGAAACGTTTTCCATTGTTATAGCTGTTTTTGTTATAAAAGCAATAACCACATGACAGTGGGCTGGGATTTTTTTTTTTTTTAATATATAAAGAGCTACTACTGACCACAGAAGAGGTGTGGGGTGGGGGGCGGAGGGGTCAGTGGAAGACCACACAGAAGTAAAAAGCAATTTAATTGGGTTTGGTTGGTTTGTTTTGTGTGTAAAACACATATACACACATCTAAAAAGAGTGCATTCAGCTGATTTCAAATTAAGAACAGAGAAGACACAATTTTAATGACACAATAAGTATTAAAATACCCTACAAAATCTACGTTATTGACAGTAAAGAAAGGATGGGGAGGAGGGCAAAGAGAAAGACACAACAGGAAGAGAGAAAAAGAAATGTAGAGAGGAGGGAGATGTGAGAAAAAGGGAAGACACTGAGAAACAGGGACAGGTACACACACCTAAGCACACACAAAAAGAAGGAACAACTAAAGGATGCACAGAGGTACTTCCTAGGCCTGAAGAGTTAGCCAAAATAAATTACACTGTACATGGCCAGCTACTGGCTGGGGCTATAGACTTCAGAGTATTATCACCTACTATGCCTTTGAATGGTTACAGATCTGGTTGACCACTGTTCACAGCTCTTTAATTGCTCATTGAAACATTCTGAGGCTTAGTTCAGGTCAAAGGCCATAGGTTCCCCCTAAATGAGCTGAGGTCAGCAAGTTAGTAATCTCCAAGAAGCTCCTCTGAAAAAGGAGTACATAAAACACTACCTCATGAAACATACAAAGTGCAATGAAAGTCAGAGGAGAAAATTCTGCTTGAGTTGAAAAAGAAATCCCATGAAAAACTTTTTTCAGTTTCTGCATTTAAAAAAACTGGGACTTCAGCAGAATTGGGTCCCACCTCAGCATTCTCCAGGATCACTACCAGCACACCTGACTTCCCACATGTTCAAGTTCTGCATACCCTAGTGGTTCCAAAGGCCTCAGTCGGCCCTGAAATGAAGCAGCCTCCATACCCTGCAATGTGAGGGTCAACAGCAGAGATTCCAAGGAGTCCCAGCCTCAAGCTGTACTCTCTCTCAGTCCACTCACCCCACCCTTCTCTAAGCCAAGCTTCTCCTTACTTACTTCACTCTAAGGGCTATAGAAATCTATTTCACAGCTGACAGAGCCCCCCACCCCTACCCCCTTCCACCTTCATCCTTTCTTCTCCAAGCTAGGTGCCTGTGTTTCCCCCACCCCGACTTGCCCCAACCTCCTCCCAGTATGTTTCTCCAACCTCTCCCTCTTTCAGTCCCTGAGTCCTCCTCACTTTACCGGAGGAGGGGGCTTAAGACATACATCTAGAACACAAGACCTAGAATTTATATCCATCTGGGATTCTGCCCCAGCTCTGCATCTTGTTAACTGTGTGACCTCAGACAAATCACCAAACCTCCCAACCTTTCAAATTCCTCAGTGAGAGGGGTTGAACCTGGCAAGCACAGAGGTCTTTCCAACTCTCATGTTCTGAATATCTAAACAGTCACCTGCAGTATAACCATAAATAAAGCAGTGAGTGAAACATACACTCAGGAGCGAATGAATTATAGAAACTCCCTTCCCTTAGCATTCTGTCATCCCACCATCATCTGTCCAGCCAACCACCCACCCTGAGGGTCTGTGCCTCTCACCCTGGATGGTTCTAGCTCTGAAATATTTACATACAGTAAAACCTCAAGAATTACACTAACCAAGGAAAACGTGAGTCTGAATCCAACAGAAGCCTGAGTCCTGGAATACTTCTTTAATGCCATTCAGCAATATCGTGGATTTCACATCAGTTTAGCAAACAGAACAGAATCTAAAAATGCCATCACAAACTGTACTTGTGAATCTAAGCACAATAATGCTATCAGGAACCCCGAAACTGGTCTGCTCCAAAGCCCTCCATTTTACCAAGGCCTAGAGAGCGGAAGCCACTCGGCCCAAAGCCCAAAGCAGGTCCGTGTCCAGGATCAAAGTCAGCTCTCCTGCCTTTGGTCCAGAGCTCCTCCACCAAAGCCTTTTGAGACCATCACCTTCTCATAGAAACAGAATAAATCCTAAATTACCAATGAGTGCCCTCTATAGCAAATCTAGTTCCATGTCCAGGGAAGGGTCTAGAGCTAAATCTGGATGACCAGTTGATTATGAGTGCTGCCTAATAAAAGCTTGCTTTCCTGAACACTGCCCATTCATTCTTTGCAAAGAAAACCCCAGACTCTGCTATCTCCATTGAACTCTATTTTGGAGAGGGGAATAGAGAGGAGAGCTGAACAGTTCTTTGTTCTGCCAGTAAGCAACTGCTAGTCCTTTCCCATAACTCCTACCTCACCCCACCCCACTCCACCCATATATTCCCAATCTCTTCAGAAAAGTTCACAGCAACTCTCCCAGTAGAATAAAAGAAAGCAGGTGCGAGGAGGAGAGGGCCAATACGGAGTGGGTGTCCAGAGGAAGACGACAATACTCTCCCATCTCTTCACCCTATGGGGTAGAAAGCATTTCTTTTCAGTTGCTAATACCCTGCAGGGAAGTCACCAGAGCTAGTTCCACTCAGGGCCCCCCAGCTGAGAAATGAGCTCTCAGCAACCCCTGGAGAACTAACCCTTTCCTAACCATCCACTCTAACAGTGCCCAGGGCAAAGGTACTAACAGACCAACCTTTCCCTGAGGGCCCCTGGGACCAAGAGCCTGAGACATCAGAGCTTGGCTGGCAAGGAGATATTTAAGGCAGTATCAAGAGGGTGGGGCAGAAAATTGCTGGCAGCATCTTCCTCCTCCACCCCAACCCCCGCCCCCCCCACACACCTCACTCCACAGACAGCCATCTATCTCACCTATGTCTCTAAGGGCTGTCCAGTACGCGTTTGCTGTCATTGAGGCTGCCCATCGGCTGCCCATCCCTCTTTTAATCGACCCCCTTGTCTTCAATCACCACCAAGCCACCTTTCCAACCAAAACCACAAAATTGAATCTAGAGGAGCTCAAAAACCAAGGAGGGGAAGGGAGACGGCCAAGCCATCCCTGGCATTCACTTATGAGAGGAAAAAGGGTGCAAGTGGGGGTGATGTCAGATGCCTGACACGCCAGATATGATGTCTCTAAACGAACCTTCGCACTGAGGGTGAAATCCATTCTGGCGATTTCAGCAGGTCGGCCCTGTGACAACCGGAGCATCCCAGAGATCAGTTTAAAACAAAAATCCAAAGGTTCAGCCAGAACATGCTGGGAAAACCCAGGGTCTGGATAAAACAATCCGGGCTCAGTGGGATCCCCTCTGCTTTTATGTAGCAATGTAATAGCGTAATAAATTCTATCTGCCTGAAGAAAGCATGCACGGGTGAATTTCAAAGCCATCTTACGACAGCGGATGCACGGGGATGCAGAATTCGACAGCACATTCCCCCATGAAAGGAACATAATGACTTCAAGCCTGTATCCCCCTCTATCTTGAATGGCGCTACCGCTTATCAAGAAAGCCACTTCGGAAAGCAGCCAGGGGAGAGCCGGGGATACCCGGGGAATTCGGAAAAAGGAGTTGCTTTCTGCCCTTCTCGGTGATGAGCTGCTTAGCAAGATGCTGCCGGTCACTCTAGGGGATGAAAGAGCATGGGCGGGTGGGTAGACACGGTGCCCCGAACACACACACACGTACCCGCTCATTCAGGCGGGTCCTAGGCCAGACCAGTCCATGCGCCCCTCCCGCCACCCTCCCCCCAGAAGGATGCTGATGAATGAACACACCTGAGATGCCTCCATCCTGCCGCTTGCTCCCTCCTTCTTCCCCTGGCTGTAGCAGAGGAACCGCTCCTCTGCAGTTTCACTTTACAGCGCAAACCCACCCGGCCTTTGATGTCTCCTCCACCCACCCATATTGCAGCCGGCCTGAAGCAGGCGGACGTTCTCTGCTAGCAGAAGCCATGATCGCACGTACCCTCTACCCACCAAAAAACCCTGGAATCTCCCAGAACCCCCATACGCTGGGGAACTTTCCTTGAAAAACTGGGGATTCACCAAGCAGGCAGGAGAAAGGGGTCGGCCTGGGGGGGCCACTGTTTTCCCTGTGACTACAGGGGGCCTTTTGGGGGAGGGGGTCCCCAAGTCCTTCCAACAGCTGGCCCTTTAAACGCCGCCTCCTCCCAGCGCGGAACAAAGGCGCCGCCCGCAGGGGCCGAGCCGGCGCACGCCCCCTGCGCTGCCGCCGCCGATCGGGTGAGCGCAGACGGGCGGGCGGCTGTCGCGGGCTTACCTTGCGGGTCGCCGGACGGGCGGGCAGCGCGCGTCCTGCCCCACTCGCACTACACGCTGCAGTTGGCCCCGCTCTGTTTTTCTGGGACTCAGCGCTGACTTCACCGACCCTCCGCAGCCGGCCAATAGGCTGCGGCGTCCGCCCCCTTATTAGCATGCGTCTGGAATCGTCCACTCCGACAGCACTCTGGCGGCGGGCGGTGCCAGGGGGCGGGGCCGTGCCCAGCCGTGACAGGAAGGGGCGTGTGCGCCAATGGGAGGTGAGGAAGCCTCCCTTCGCCCCGCCCCGCGGCATTGTCAGCCAGGCTCACCGCCCGCGGATCTCCGGCCTATAACGCGCGCGCGGGACCAGAAACCGTCTCTGTCGTGGCTGGCTGCGTGTTGGTTAAGAGGCTGGCGCGGCGCGTCCTCTGACCCTTCAGAAGGATCGCCCACGGGGAGCTGGGAAGGACCCTTGAGCATAAAAATAACAGCTATCTTGTGTTGAGTGCACATTACTTAATCTGTACGCACTAGTTTGCTCATCTGTAAAATGGTATAATAGGATGTAGTGAAGATTTATACAGTTAACCTATGTGATGCGTTTAGATCGGTGTCTGGCCGTCGCACTACATAAGTGTTTGCTACTATCATTATTATACTCTGTACCAGCCAGTGTGCTTCCTGGATATTTTCTCATTTGATCCTCATAGCCTTATAAGAGAGGCACTATTACTAATCCCTATTTTTCAAGCAGGAAAACTGAGGTGTGGTTTAAGTGGTTTGCTCAAGGTCATACAGAAAGCGATGCAATCTAGATTTGAACCCAGGCTCCGAGTGTTCATTCATGCCACACACATTTATTCAGGAGCTGCATGGCAGGCATGTGCTGGGCCCTTCGGTCATTGCAGAAAACAAGCAGGCAAAGCCCCTCCCCCATGAAGCTTCCTTTTTAGTGAGGGAGACAAAGTGAATAAATAAACATCATCTGTAATATGAAAAGTAGAGTGAATAAAAGAAAACAGGGTAATGTGCAAGGGGAGAGAAGAGTACCTTGTTAGATTGGGTTCAGAGCTAACCACTGTACACCATCCTGACCTCCTCCAGCCCCCTCAGTGTTACAGAAAAGGAATCGGAGAAGGAAAGCTGCTTGCCCAAGGTCACAGAGCCAGCAAACAGCAGGCCTGGAACTTGCTCCCTCTACACCTAGCTTCCCACCTCCCCACAACAGCCCTGAAGTCAGGGCAGTCATCCCTGGCCTGAAGACAACTAATGTTGGTCAGCTGCCCTTGGCAAGAGTCTTCAGCCAGAGCACGTTCCCGGTTAACAGGCTGTATGTGGCAAGGTAAAGACAAGCTTTGATGACTGCACAGGTGATGGCAAACACATCTGCTAACATTCTTCGATGTCAGGGAACAGGAGCAAATCTTTGCTGAGCACGTGTTGTCCTCTGCTGTGTAAAGACAAAAATATTTCAGAAGAGTCCTAGCTGGCTGAGAGCTTACTCTACAACTGAAGAGACAAGACACCACTACAAAACTACTTAATCTAGAGAGCCCTCATCCCATGCCTCTTTCTCCACTTGCATCTCATCCTGCTGCTTCGCAAAGAACACTGGACTAGGAATCAGGCTTCCCAGGTTCTACTATTAACTTACTCTATGATCTAGGCAAGACAGTTCCTTCTGGGCCTATCAAGTAATAAAATGGCTTTTATCAAGCACGTCCAGTCTGCTACGCACTATTTGGTACTTGTGCTAAGAGCTTTACCTGCATTAACTCACTGACACCACACAACAAGCCCAGGAGGAAACACTATCATTATCTTGAGGTTATCCACAGAGAAGGAAAATCACAGGTAGAGAAACTAAGTAAGCCGCCTACCTAGCAAATGCAAGACAGCACCATTTAGAATAGCAAAAGGAAAAAAAAAAAGAGAGTCAAAATAATTCCAATATTCAATTGAGTGTATTGGATCAGAAAATTACAGTACAACCATATGACAGAATACCATACAGCCCATGCAGCCATGCAAAATGAAAGAGTATAATGACACTTATCAACACATAAAGATGCTCATAATAAATTACTGAATGGAAAAGTAGGTTGAAAACTAGTTTTATACTGCAATTCCATTATCTCTAAAAGTTCTAATGGGATTATGAGTATTTTTTGCTCATCTATATTTTTCTGATTTTTTTCCTTCAAAAACATCTATCAAATTGTTCAATGAAGAGCAAACAAAATAATTTTAAAATTAAAAACCAGACACTATCCATGGAGATCTGATCTATAGACAAGGCCATCCCTATAAGTGGGAAACTGCCTTGAGGAATCTTAAGTGAGGCCGAAGTCTTCAAGTCATCCCTCAAATGTTGAATTCTTCTGCTGGTTCTAGTCGGTGTGACTGTTGCATTTCTCACTGTAAAACAGAACATTATCATTAGAGTGTGTGAGCTAACTAGAAAAATACTGGAAGGACAGGAAGGAAGAGAAGAGGGGAAAACAGAAAGAAAAACCCTATTCTTCAAGACTCATCACAAATGTCTCCTCCAAGAAGTAGCCAGAATCATGGTCTAATAACATTTTAACACTGAAAACAACCCAAAAAATCATCAGAGGTAATCGTGTCAATTCATTCTTATCTCCATTCACCGGGTCATCTAAGTAGCGGGCCCTGTGCTAGGTGCTGGTGACACTTGGCTCCCTACCTCCCAAAGGTACCCCGTCGAAGCAGAGACCGAGGGAGGGCCAGGTCCCTGGTGTGCAACCTGTGCTGAGAAGGTCCCACGCTCAGTTTATGGCTCTGCTCTCACTATCTTGAAATCCTTCATTTTTCAACAAGAGGCACACATTTTCATTTTGAACTGGGCCCTATAACTTATGTGGGCCTATCCTGGGGAGGAGAAACATCAAGGTCTTATCAGTGTATCAGTGACGGAGCCTGGAGTAAAAGCTCAAGGCTTTCCACTCTACATCCCAACGGTTCTCTTATATCAACTGGTCTCATTCCTGGGTCCCCAGGGAAATGTGAGCTCTCCTGCTTTCCAGCTCTACAGCTTCATGTATTCCTTTCTCGTGGAACTTACCATATTTGGCATTAACTCATGTATGTATGTGTGAAGTCTTAGTTCTCATCTTATCTCCCCACCAGACTGTAAATTCCATGAGGTCTTGGCTTGTGTCTGCTCATCTCAAACAGTGCTTCGCAGTGTGCTTTACACACTGTTAAAAAAAAAATGTGCTTAAATTTAATCTTATTAGTAACTCCTTGTTTTCTCTTCATGTGCATGAGATTATTCCCAATAGACTTTCCACCATTGGAGAGAAATAAAAATGTCAGGCAGGAGAGTCAAGCATACAAACCAGGATCATAAACGTGCTGGAGGAAGCATTCCCCAAGCGGGCCGTGAGGGTGAGGAATTAGAAGAGGGAGCAGGATTCTGCAGAGAACAGCACAGAGTTGTCATCCTCTCCTCTGTCGTCAGGGTCACACAGACTGGAAGGAGATGATTGAGATGGTGGGCAGCATAATGGTTAAGCCTGTCGGCAGAATCCTAGCTCCAACGTCTAAGATGGATCACTTACGCAGGCTCTCAGATCCCTCATCTGTATCATGAGGAAAACACAACCCTCTCAGGTCTACTTGTGAGCTGTATGCATGTCAAGTGCTTACACACTGCCTCATGCATAAGCACTCAATAAGTGAACAGTATTACTAGGAGGCCAAGTCATGAAAGATGCGATCTTAAAATGTGTTGGTTTTGGTAACGTGTTTACCCAGTTACCCAAGAGATAGTCATTTGCAGAAACATCAGCTGGAGAACCACCAGGATGGAAGAAAAAAAATCAAATGAGACCAAGGGAATTAAGAATCAAGGAGTTTAGTTGTTATATCACTAAAACCCTGGTGATCATTTGTACCTAATTTCTTTTGTAGCATCTTGAAGAATGTGAAGCAAGTAGTGCAAAGAGCAAAAGTTCCTTAAAGAACCGATTTTCTTGTTTCTTACTGATTAATTACTCAGAAAAAGTGAATCTGCATTCTCGTGCTGTATAGATTACTGAGGGCACAGAACTGATTTAAAATCGTGGAACGCCAGATTCAAGAATTCCACATTCTGTGGAGGTCAATCCTGGGGATGTGGCTTTAGGGAAGTCTGGTGAGATGCTGGAGGTTGGTCAGGAGAAGCCTGTGGGGCCCGGTAAAAATGAGGGGAGCTATGGGGATGGCTGTGCTTGGGAGGCAAGGCCAAAACGAGCATTAATCCGTAACCCCAAGAGTCTAGTCACAGGCCTCTGTTTATCAATCTATGCGTATATATACTCACTCCAACGTGTCTGGTATTATTGCTTGGATGAAAACGTGTACATAACAGCATCCCAATTCAATACAATTGTATTGTATTTGACCAAGTGTGTAAGGTTGGACTTTGAGATTGTTTTATGCTATTAAATAGTCAAAGTAAGACATTTAAATGTTGACCTAGATGGACCTTTGAGAGAAATCAAAAGTACCGAAGACACTGCTATCCATTTCTACTGTATTAATAGAAAGGCCTGCCTTAGGTCAGGGGGTGGGGAGGGGTACAAAAGGAGGGGGCAGTGTGAAGGCAGCTGCCTCCTCCTTTTTTTCTGACTGAGCAGGGGATTCATCAATTAGAATATGCTGAGTGTACTTTAGAAGGCTCACTATTCTGAAGTAACTTAGTTAATGAAGTATTTACCTGAGAAAACCATTTTTAGGATTGGTGGATAGAAGCCGGTAAGAAGGACTATGCAAAGAGAGAGGAGAAAAAAGAGGGTGGTACAGAGAAGGAGGTCAGGGGAGCGGCAAGAGAGAAGACGAGAGATCATTACACGACCTGAATAAAAAAAAATACCACTTCAGGCTACTAGCCTCACTAAACTAATGTCACCATAACAAGGTCAAAAAATCAACAACAATGTTGTTAAGGGGATAACTGACATGCTGGAAGCTGCTGGAAGCTTGTCAGAGGTGACTGGAAGAGTTCACTGAGGAAATTCATTACACAAGGCCTAATTGAGTCACATGGGTACCCTGGGACAGTTAATAACACTTGGTTAGCATTTACCAAGAGGAGATGCCCATTGCAGGGTGGGGAAAGGGCAGAGAAGCAAATGGCATCAGTGCCTATCAGGTGACAGCCCCGTCTCCATTACCTCAGCAAGTCTGTCCTATTCCCAGACAGGCTTGCCCTGTCTCCTAAAACTGTCTCCTAAACCTTCCCTTACCTCGACCCACTTCCATGAACGGCAGTTTAGTGACCATCTCTAGTCACTGTACCACAGCCCTCAGGGTATCTTCCCACCTGCTTCCCCAGCTGGCTGAACCACATGGCTCTCTGTGACAGGAGGTCTGGGAAAGTCACCTATTTCCAGGGACGTTTGGAGCGCTCTTAGATTCGAGATCTAAGCAGCACTTACATGGCCTTTTTATCTGGCTCTGGCTGTAAGGAGATAATCTGAAAGAATCATGTCCTACAGCCAAGGGAGTAAGGGCAAGTGGACTTAGTACAAGCGAGACGTGAACAGAGATACCTGTCTCCTTCCTTAGGCCAAATGAACCAAGAGCTTCTTCATTTGACCTGACTAGAAGTAGAGCAGAACCAGGCAGCATGTCAGAACCAGGTTCCGAGAATTCGCTGTAGTCCAGGCTGCCACCTCCAAAGAAGCAGGGCTATTCGTGGTGAACCCTCCAATAGAAGGGAAGTAAGGACTCCTGAGGGGCCAGTGGCAGACCCTTTGTTTGACTCACTGTGACTCCTGAACAAGGCTCAATGGGGTAGAACAATGTAATTCTATCAGTTGGTATTCAAACCATAGGCTGCTTCACTCTTTGGTTCCAGACTAACTGTACTAGACCTGCACCAGGGCTTCGAACCCCCAGAGGGTTCATTGGGAGTGGGAGCAGAGCCAGCCAGGAGCCCTGGGATTGTGGGGAAAGAACTCTCAAATCATTCAACTAACCAATATCATGTGCCTGCTCTGTTCCAGGTCCTCTGCTGGGGAAACAGAGAACCAGGACAGGACCTTATCCTCAAGACATTCACAATCTAGTGTCTATCACAAAGACAGTGTGATAGATACACTTCTTAAAAAATTGAAATACAATTCACATACCAGAATATTCACTCTTTTAAAGTGTCCAACCCAGTGGGTTTTAGTATATTTATAAGGTTGTGCGTATGATTACAATTTAATTCCAGAACATTTTCATTACTAATATACTTTCTGTTTCTATAGATTTGCCTATTTTGGTCATCTTATATAAATAGAATCATACAGTATACGGCCTTTTATGTCCGGCTTCCTTCACTTAGCATAACGTTTTCAAGGTTCATCCTTGCTGTAGGATGTATCAATCAGTTCTTCGTTCCTTTTTATGACTGAGTAACATTCCGTTGT
This sequence comes from Rhinolophus ferrumequinum, assembly GCF_004115265.2. Taxonomy (NCBI): domain Eukaryota; kingdom Metazoa; phylum Chordata; class Mammalia; order Chiroptera; family Rhinolophidae; genus Rhinolophus; species Rhinolophus ferrumequinum. The sequence goes on along the minus strand of NC_046299.1, from coordinate 27,767,987 downwards.
ACGTATGACCACAGTTCGTTTATCCTATCATCAGTCGATAGACACTTGGGTTGTTTCCACTTTTGGGCTATTATGAAGAATGCTGCTGGGAACATTTGTGTGGACATATGTTTGCAATTCTCTTGGATAGATACCTAGCAGTGGAATTGCTAAGTCCTGTGGGATATGGAAGTCTAACTTTCTGAGGAACTGCCAAACTAGCTCGAGCCAGGTTTCTATTATTTTAACTGGCAGAGGCCAGTACACCTTGCTGAATGAAAAGCATGGACCACTTTATTTTTATGTGTATTATTACTTTAAGTGTTTTTATAAAAATTATCTGAGGATAAGTATACTACTAATCATTTTAGACAATTTTGAAAATACAGAGACATTTGAAGGGGAAAAAAATGAAAATCATCCACATCCCTACTGTCCAAAGCCTACCATTTCGCTTCCTTTTTTCCTTTTAATCTTTTTTTCCCTCTGTATACTTTTAATAAAGCAATGTCATATTGTATGTTTAGTTTTATATTCTGCATTTCTCTCTGATCATTATATTGTAAGTAGTTCAGTATTCACTGTTTTATAAACTAGTCTTCAAATTTATTTCTTTTATGTTTTTCTTTTTAAAATGTTTTCTTTATGTTTCTTGCTTTTGGAGAGGGGGCTAAGGTGACAAGGGGGGGACTTGAGGGAAAGAGGAGGGAGATGCCAAGGAGAATACATGAGCGAGAAAGAAAAGAGAGCAGAGACGACCCCTGTTTGCTTTCTTATAGGTCTGTATTTTATCCTGCCTGATTGCAGAAAAAGATTTAAGGCACTGCTTTCTTTGTGGTCTTAGAACAGCTCTCCAGCCTCTTTTTCTGGTGGTGGTGGCTGCAGTGGCTGCTGTTGTTTCCATGTGCCTGTGGCCGTGAAGCTGAGCCAGAGGCCGCTTCTGCAGGCTGCAATTCAAGACGGCCAATTCGCAATCCTAGCAAAATCAATCTATTGGAAACTAATGAGGCACAAATAGTTCATGCACTTTGAGGCAGATCTGCCAAATGAGATGAACGGGGCTCAATCAGCAGGGAAAATCAATGATGCAAAAATGCATTTCAGTCTAGCGTTACTTCCTGCTGGGGTGCCCGCAACATCTCATTCTATTGTTCTGATGCTTCTGTGGCAATTCTGGCTGAAGCTTCTGTAGGCCAGGCCAGGAGAACTCCCTCACCCAGGGTTTCATATGCCCAGGGGTTGGTAAATGCCAAGATTTGGTGATTGTAACAAAGAGGCCCGGGCAGCCAACATGTGTGAGAAGTGAAGACTTTCAGTTTTGTAAGCAAACACTAGCCTCTAATGTGTCCAAACCACTTTCTCTTAACAGGTCGTGTAATTAGCAAGGGACATAATTATAACTTTCCAAGAGCGTAAATCACAAAAGTATCGTGGCATTCATTCACATTTATAAAACAAAATATGGAGTGATGGTTTTAATATTGTCTCATTTTTTTCTGCCACTAAGTTTATTTTCCCTGAAATATTCAACTTGTAAATGCAATCATTGTGAAAAATTTAGAAACTATTGATAAGCAAAGAGAAAAAAATTAAATAATCTCTATTACATTTTATTTATATCTTGCCAAAATTCTCTCCATGTAAAATCATTTTTTAAAAAAAAGACCATGGAATACATAGCGTTCTATAACTTTTTAAAAATTGTAACATTCTAAAGAAGCCTTTTCACAGTGTCCTGAGGTTGCCTAGACGGTAAAGCCTCCCTGTCAGTTTGGAGCCCACTTGGTCCTTGGGAGGCCTGATTATAACAGTTTGGGTCAAGGAAGTGGGGAAGAAACTAGGTAACACAAAGTCTGATCCCAGATATTGGGTGTCCTGCAGGAACTGGGGCTCAGGCAAAGAGCTAATCCTGACAGGTCTGGCCAGTCAGCTAGCTCCAAGAAAACCATTAGGGATAAACGACACCCCGATTTCTCCTGTGGGGTCAGCAGGTTATGCCCAAGGGTGGTCAGAAATCCAAGGGCACAGGCTAAAGACTCAAAGCCCAGTCTGACCAAGTAGGATTAGACTGAGGCCATTCCAGGGTCCTGGAAAGCCTGTCAATCACCTGAAGTAGTTGACTCTCTCCTCAAGAGCAAGGACTGCATCCATTTTTGTTAGCAGAGTGGAAATTCAGTAGGTATTTGTTAAATAAAGGAATGATGGTTCTGCTTCTTGCTAATCATGCTTCTAGTCTTAGCTTAGATAGTATCTCCTCTGAGGAACAGACAGAAATAGGAACATCAGTCCAGATTAAGGGAATGGCCTGAAGATAGTCATAGAGCTAGTCAAGTGCAAGATGAGTGAGATGAGACCAGAGGGTTTAGGAATGTGAGCACTGTAGTTTTAGGCATAAAGTTAGAGATATTAATTGGGGCTGGAGTGCCGTGGCCTTGAAAGCTAAGCTCATGATTTCATCTGGTAGCCAGTGAAAAGCCACCATAGGTTTTCAAACAGGGGAGTGGAATGATGGAGGTGGCATGCAAGGACAACCTGTCTGGTGGCAGCAGCAAGATGGATTAGAGCCGAGAAAGGCCAGAGGCAGAACAACCAGTTGAGAGGGTACTGTAATAGTCCCGGAGGAATAAAGGCTAGAACTAGGGAGGAGACTATGGGGAATGGAAAGGGAGAGGCATTTTATTTATCTACTCATTCATTCATCAATCACTGAGAGCCAGGAACTGTGCTATATCTGGGCACCAACCTCACGCGTGGCAAGACTTGCCTTCTGCGGGGATACATGATGCCAAGCAGAAGGTAACCAAAGATGACTCTCCTAGATGACTAGGATTTTGATGGTGCCATTAAAAGAAATGGAGGAGGCAGGAGAAAGTCCTAGTTGGGGCATCTAAGCAATAATTCAGAATGTTTGGTGCTACCATAGCACAGGAAGATGGAACGATGCAGCAGGCAGGTGGAAAAGTAGAACTTGAGCTGGAGAGGGAAGTCAAGTCAGAAGGTGAGATGTGGGTACCTCGGTGAGGAGAGGAGCTTCAGATCCACAAGAGTCCTATGACTTAGGAAAGTCTGAAGCAGCCTGACTGAGCCTCATTCCAAGCTCAGAGCAGGGAAAGAACAATGTACAGACCTGGTACAGGTCTTTGCTTATCAAAGAAAAAGACCTGGTACAAACCTGCTGTCCCTTTCCCGTGATTCCCGACACCCCGGCCACATCACACACATGGAGATGACTTTTCAGAAGTTGATTATTGAAAGCCTCCAATCTGACTCCTGTTTCACCTCTGGCTTGAATAGTGCTCTTCCCCCTCTCAGCTCGGAAAGGGTTACTGCAGCCAGATGGTAAACTGTGAACAGAAATAAACTCTTGTCACAAATAGGAAGTATATTTATATCCAATCCTATAATATCACTGCAGGCATAATTATAGCCAATTCTGTAATTGCGTTGTAGGTATCAGGCATCAAAAACCAACCAGATGTGTCACGCAGACCGGGAAGATATGGCTGTTCAGACAGGGAGCGACAGGGCCAGCTGCCCCTGTGAGATGACTGGGTGACACAGGGCTATTTACAGTTTATCCAGGGTTCTATCCACAAAGGCAGGGAGCGAGGTAATAATTTTGTGGGGTACACAGTTCAAACTCCTGTTTCAGTAGTACTGCATGCTTTTAGTCGTATTTCGTTAAAAAGTATAAAATCAATGCTTATTCATTGTACAAGGTTCGGGAAATATGGAAAATTATCCATAGTTCCACAATCCAAAAGTAGCATTGTTAGAGGGTATTATGCTAAGTGAAATAAGTCAGACAGAGAAAGACAAATACCATATGATTTCACTTATATGTAGAATCTTAAAAAACAAAATAAACGAACAAACAAAATAGAATTAAACTCCTACATACAGAGAACAAACTGATGGTTGCCAGATGGAAGAGAGGATGGGGGAAACTGAGTGAAAAGGGGAAAGGAATTAAATACAAATTGCCAGTTATAAAAACCGTCACGGGGATGTAAAGTACAGCGTGGGAATATAGTCAATAATATTGTAATAACTATGTATGGTGTCAGGTGGGTGCTAGACTTATTGGGGTGATCACCTCACATGCTATATAAATGTCTAACCACTATGTTGTACACCTGAAACTAATATAATATGGTATGTCAACTATAATTGATTTTTTAATTTAAAAATAAAGATGAACTGCAAACAGAATAGCATTACTAACTTCTTTGTATTTCTCACTGCAGCATTTTATTTTGTATATATGTGTTTTATATCATACTGTAAATAACATTTTACATCTTGTTTTTCTCATTTAATGTTATGCGTACTTCCTTATATCATAAAGATGTACCCAAAATATTATTTTAAAAGTTTCTATTGGTATATGCATATGATGGCATACTATACATCAGTTAAAATGAATAAACCGAAGCTTCAATGTATCAAGAAATAATTCTTAATATAAGATTAATAAAAAATGTAATTTGTAGAATCATAAGTACAATTCAATTTTTGAGAAGTAAAATATCAAAAACAATATTATATATTGTTAATGTTATCAGATATGTAAAAAATGTAGACAAATAGATAAAAGGAATTTTCTCTGGGGAAGGAGGAAAGCGGTCGAAATTAGGGAGGGGTATGCAGAGATTGATTTCTATAATTTATTATTTCTTTAAAAAAACGATCTGAAACAAATATGGCAGTATCTTAAGATTTATTAAATCTTTGTGGTGAATCAATGTGTGTTCATTATATTCTCTCTTTCCTCCATGTTTCAAATATTATAGATCATCATTTCTTAAATTAACAAACTTTACTTTTTAGAGCAGTTTTAGGTTTATAGAAAAGTTGACTAAAAAGTACAGGGAGTTCTCACATACCTCACCACGCCCCTCATCACACACACACCCACACCCACACCCCCCCCCTCCACACACACACACACACACTGCTTTCCCTATTATTAACATCTTGCCTTAGTGTGGTACATTTATTACAATTGGGCCAATATTGGCACATTTTTATTAACTAAAGTCCATAGTTTACATCAGGGTTCACTTTTGTGTTGCATATTCTATAGGTTTTGACAACTGTAAAATGCCATGCATCCATCATTACAGTATCGTTCAGGATAGTTTCACTGCCCTAAAAATTACCTGTGCTCCACCTATTTGTTTCTCACACCTCCCTCCCTCCACCCAAACCCCTGGCAACCACTGATCCTTTTACAGTCTCCACAGTTTTGCCTTTTTCAGACATGTCATATAGATGGAATCATACAGTATATAGTCTCTGCAGGTAGGCTTCTGAATAAATTATTTCAAAATCAACCATTTAATGAAGAAGACAAAACCACCAAGAATTTCACTATTTTGAGATAATTACTGTCAATCATGCACACAATGTATCTTTTTTCATGTAAATGGCATCATAGTGTGTAAAATATTGTTACCTTTTTTTCCTTCACAAAGAATATATTATGAAACTTGTGTGATTCAAATTCTCTCTTTTTTAAGGCCTTTAAGAATGTTTCGTGGTGTGGAATATTAAATCACTGAGTTAACCAATAGTTAAATACTATTGGACTTTTAGGCTGTTTTCTTCTGTGGCAGGACTTTTTTGTGGACTTGAGGAGCCCCTCTTAAACTGGAAAAGGCCCTTGAAGTCTCCAGAGAATTGGGAATAGTCAGCCTTCCAGATATGTATCACCTGGACAACAGGCTTGACATTAGCTGTGAGTTCCCTCCAATCAGTGATATTGTTTACCTATTTTCCTCCTCCATTGCCAAACATAGAGTCTAACACACTGCAGGTTCTTGGGAGAACATGGATCGAATGGATCCGAAGTGCCCCTAATCAATTTACCTTGGGGTCCTTTCTAAGGAAATTCCCGAACCACAGAGAGGACTAACTTCTTGAAGAGCTTGTATTGTTCCCTAGAAACCCAAGAAAGAGATCAGGGAGCCCTGTTTTGTAGAGCAAAGCTGGATGGGCACCGTGAGGAATTGGGATGCTGGGATTGGGTGGGAGCAGAGGGCAGTGGGTGTGTCTGCAGAGAGGCTCCAGCCCGTGGGACAGTAAGAACCTGCCCATGGCCCGGGGACTCCAGCAGTAAGTGACTGGAGTTTTGTGTAGTTGGAGGAAGTACTCGTGCGCCCCTGAGAACATTATTTTTTTCAGTCAGTTTAATCATACTGGTTGAGAACTGTGGTATGGGACTTCTGGTTCAAATCTCAACTCAGCCACCTCAGGATATCTGACTTTGGTTAAGTGGCTAAGCCATAACGGCTTCAGTCCCAAAAGGGGAATAAACGAACACCACCTCAAAGAGTTTTCTGGAAGGTTAAATGAGATTATATATGCAAAGTGGGAAGCAAAGTGCCTGGCATTTAGTAAGTGCTCAGTAAATGTTAACAAAACAGCAACAACATCAGCTGAGCATCTGTTCTGTGAAAAAGTAAGGTGATCCGTCAGCAGGAACGTGAGATAGCCAACCCAAGAAAGTCAGCATGATTCTCACAAAAACACTTTCTTCCTAGAGAAAGGCCCAGCACATTTCACAACACCAGGCATGGCCTGGATTCAAGTGGGTGGGGAACCAAAGGAGCAGGAAACAGAAACACCCTACTCGGCAACTCCAAAGGAATCGGAGCTACTTTAATGATTTTTGTAAGCTACCCACCAGTCTATGTACATTCCCTTGTTTTTATATTTATTCTCATATGTAGCCATCTCTAGCTCATACCTTTTGTTTGGTTTCTAAATCCAGCCATCTCAGATGGATTTTTAAATGGACACATCCCCTAGTTCTACTTCTCATCCAATGAGGAGATATTTATCCATAATAGCCCTACACGTGCTCGTCTAATCTAAGAGATATTCCAGATTCCTCTCCTTCAGTCATTTCCATACAAAGCTTGTCAATTCCACTTTCAAAACAGATCTTAAATCTCTCCTCTTCCCGCTATCACCATTGCCACCTTTCTTCATCCCTCACCTAGACTCCTGGCCCCTAACCGATCTTACGTCCACATTTCTACCACACAGTCTATTTTCCCCCAGGAACCAGGGTACCTTTTCAAAATGTAAATCAGATCATGACTGTCTCCCTATGTGAGGCTGAGTTCCCCAGAAGCGGACCCTAGGACAAGGATTCATGAGCAACTGTTTTATTTAAAAAGTGCCTCAGCAGAAACCCGTAGGGGAGTGGTGGAAGCTGCACAGGGAACCAGAAGACCCAAACAAGAAAGCTGCCTGGAAGCCTGGACTGCCTCCAGACTTGTTCCTCCTAAGAAGGGCTGGGTTTTCATACTCCCTCTCTACTAGCTGAGTCCTGGGCCAAGGAGGGCTGGGAGGCGCTCTCTGAGCATATGAGCAAAGAGCTCCTGTGGCCCAGGGGAACAACGACACAGGAGCTGGTCCTTGTGGCACAACTGCACAGCAGCTGGGGACTGACACACAGAAACCGCAACAGGGATCCTTGGTGAAGCACTGGCAAGGTCCACTCCACTTCCCTCTCTTATTTCCTACCTCAGGTCCTTGTTCATTTCTTTTATAACACAGGTCATGATCTATAAGTAGTTTGTATCATTGTCTCTACATTGGCTTATTATCTGCTTCCTTCCCCTATGAAAATGAAATATCCAGGAGAGTAGTGAGTGTGTTTGTCTTGTTGCCTTTTCTATGCCGGCCCCTAGAATAGAGACGGCACATTGTGGGTTCTCCCCCCAAAATTTGTAGGGATGGATAAATGGATGATGGCAGTTTCTACAGTGTCAAGCAGCTCACCCCACTTTCAGAAAGCCTTAACTGCAAGTCTGACTCATGGCTGAGCTATAATCAGCTTCTGTATCACAACAACCGGTCTCCTCTCTGGAACAACTCAGGAGGTGATTACGTCTTCCATGTCAGTCCCTCAAATATCCAATGTCCCACCTTTCCCTCCTCCAGACTAATCAACGCTGGCTTCTCCAAAGGTTCCTCATTTGATGTGGATTTTAGAGCCACTGGATCTATAATTTCACTAGTCTGATAAAATTCTTTTCTCCTACCCACACAACACATAGCAATCCCTCCCATGCCACCCTGAATACGCCCAATCTTGGAAGGTAAACTGGGTTAAGCAAGATAAGAATTTGGAGGAGCAAAGCTGAAGATTACCAGCTAGCGCTCCAGAGCCAGCAGGCCAGGGTTTGAATCCCAGCTTCACGTATTGTTAAAATGACTGATTTTGGGCAAAACTTTACTTCTTCATTTGTATAAGGGGGGAAATAAGAGCAACTACATAACAGAGTTGGTGTAAGGGTTAAATTAAATCAGACGGTGGCTGCAAAGCACTTAGTAGAGTGCCTGGCACATCTTTAAGGACTTGGAGCTTCTCCAAAGCTGACCTAATAGGTCTCTGTGCCCCCACAAGCTACTTTTCCCCAGTCAAATCCTCCTGCTAACCCAGCTCCATCACAGACACCTCCAGGCTCCTTCAGTCATGCTAAGGCTTCCAGGTCCTGTATCCAGATGTCTTCCTGGCTCTTATATCTTCCTATTTTCTCATCCTCACTCTCCACCTCCAGATTCGGCGTCTCTATCCTAATCCTGGCTACTTATCCACACATCCACCACATATCCAGTCTCCCTTTCTCTTTTACTTGTCCTTCTTGTTCACTTAATTCTTTCTTGCTTTTTGTTCTTCTCCCTCCACCTTTCTTTATATCATGGAAACTCTAACCAGTAAAGTTATTTTTCTCATTTTTCATTTTCTATTCTTCCTCCTACCTTGGCTCCAGATAGCCAAGAAGAAATGGTCAACCTGGGAATAGCAAAGTCGGGAAATGCTAGTTCTCTCACCACACAGGCCTCTTAAGCTACAGGCCATTTTTCATCTGCTCCTTGCCACAGACTAAGTGGTAAAAATCAAGGCCGGAAGGAGAGCCACCGGCAGCAGTGAAGATAGAGAACAAATAGGAAGCTCTCTTTCCCGCCCATGTATATGTATGTGTCTCATTGCTTTCCCAGCCCATTGCACCAGTACACTACAGTAACAGCTGTCTGTCTTGTTGCTGATTTTAATGGAAATCCCTCTGATATTTTTGCCATTAATGATGATTTTTTTTCTAGGTTTTGTGCTCAATAGCCTTTATCCAATGGAGGGCGTTCTCTTCTATGTCTCGTTTGCTAAGTTTATATATTATGTAGTGGTGGTTATTTGGCTTACGTTTCTAGGTTGGAAGCATAGCACTGAAAAATCAGGGTGATACGTAGGCTGGCTTGGGAGGTATCCTGGGAATAGCAGAAGAAAGAATTGAGGCCAAGCGGGCAGGCTGGGGGATGATGGAGCTTCCTGTCCTGAGGGACTGTCATGGGGTGATAGCAGCTCCTCATACTCTGCTAACTGTGGCCTTGCGATTCACACTCCACTGGACCTCGCAGGGTGGCAACGCAAAACTTGCCTCTAAAGTTCTCCTTTCTTCTTTTATTAACATAAATAAGCAATTCTGGATTTTCAAGAAGCGTTTGGAGCTTCTTGAATTGGAGCAGATAACTGAAACTCCATCCCTTTTCACGTGAAAGCTTTTTGGAGGTGGATCTGATTCTGGTTTTCCATTCCAATCAGCTGCTGTGAAAGCCACTTGTTCTTGCTGTGAGCAAATCAAGACTCTTTTTCTCCCTGATGGAAATTCAGGAAGGAAACCAAATAATTCCCAACAGAGACAAGAGTTGACCACAGTACCATCCAAAACGGCTTTTAAAGATTTCAATCTTGCATGTGAGAACTTTGGCAGCCGAGGTTGGTTACTCGCTCTACATTGTCCGCTAGACAGAAGGCTTGGGAGGAGATGTGGTTCTGCCATTTTGACAGGAAAATCTTTTCTGATGGAGAAGAGGTTGCAGCTGAAACATTGATGAGGTGCATTTTAACACTAAAATTTCTCTGAAAGCATTTATGACAAGCATCCAAAATAAAATACAGAACACTCATAGGCAGATATTTCTCAAAAAACCAACCTGCTCATACTGCAGGATTGGTGAAAGGAAGGGACCTTCTGACATAAAATTACCCAGTGAGGCATCTATGGATTGCTCTTCTACCCCGTTATATGATAGCTTTGGGGTTTTTTGTTTTGTTTTTACGATGATTGATGGGAAATTGGTCACCCTTTCCCTGGAAAACCAAGAGTTGACTGTGCTTCATTTCTGTACTGAGTTTCACTCTTAACTCCAGAGAGTTGCGGAAAATAAGTGCTAAGCAACCTGTCATAAAGGGAGAATTTAAACAAACTGCTAATGTGTCCGACAGCTTTGGAATAGCCTCAGAGGTGGCAAGTAAATAAAATCTACGAAGAAGAGTTGAAGGAACTGGTATAGCTCAGCCTTAAAAAGAGAAGGTGACAGGCTTACCTCGTAACTGTTTCTAGTACAATAAATGAGACCACCTACACACTCCAAAGACACCTTCTGTGCGCAGCTGATGGTGGTGTACTGGAAAATCGCAGTGGGCTTAGCTTAGGAGAACTATGGCCCAGTCTCACTCAGTACCAACAGGTGACCTTGGCAGTCTCCCTGTCTACCTCAGTTTCCACCTCTGTAAAAGTAAAAAGCTGGGTGCCTTTGGGGTTCCCAGCCAAGACTTCCTTTAAGGCTCACAAAGGAAATGTTTGGACATGTCGAACCACCCCAAAGATATAGTACTTTGAAATTATTACATAATAAATGCATCTATTTAGTGAGCAAAATCATTCAAACACAGAGCTCTCTAGGAAAAAGAACAGTAAAAGAGGTGCTCAGTGAAGAGAGTTTGGGGACCAGGCTGTAAGACACTCTAGAGGAAGGGTGGTGCCTGTTTCATCTCAGAGAACTCAGCACTCAGCAAAATACCTCCTTAAATGCTCAGGAAGTTTCAAACATACGCAGATGCAGGGAGAACATATGTACCTATCACCCAGCCTCTACGAACTCATGGGTTTAAATATATATAAGGAGTTTGAGTTCAATGACGTTATAATCTGTATTGATTACCCCACCACTGGCCACTGAGATTGTGGGGTCCTCTAATGTGCTCCTCGGCCCTTTCGGCCCCACTCCCATGGTGTTTGAGGTTCTTCCTTTCTTGTTTCTTTCCCATTTGATTGAGATATAACTGACACCTAACACTGCATTAGTTGAAGATGTGTAACCATGATTTGATAGATGTAAATATCCCAACATAATTACTACAATACATTAACATCCGTCACCTCACATAGTTACCATTATTTTTCTCATGATGAAAACTTTTAAGATCTACTCTATCAGCAGTTTTCAAATATCTAATACAGTGTTATTAACTACAGTCACCACGCTGTACTTTACAGCCCCAGCACTTATTCATTTTATAACTGGAAGTTTGTAATAGGTTCTTACTTTCTGTGGACTCCACTTCTGAGACACTGTCTCAGAGATAATGTCCTTCTCAGCAATGCCCTCCGACCACAGATACAGGAGCCTCATCCTTGGCTTCACATACACACACTGAGATACAAAGTGCTGTTTCTTCTTTTTGGGTCTCATAGGAAAGTGTTCTGTAAGATAGGTAAGGATTGTGTCAAGGAGGAAGGGGACGTGTGTGGGCTCAACTGGTCCCCTCTGGCCGAGGATGAGGGTGAGACTGCCAGTGAGTGGGATGGGGTGTGGGGGATGGGCGCTCAAACCCTTGCCTCTGGGGGCCGGCCTGGTGGCTCACGAGGTTAGAGTTAGTGCTCCTAACTCCGAAGGCTGCCAGTACGATTCCCACATGGGCCAGTGGGCTCTCAACCACAAGGTTGCTGGTTCAATTCCTTGAGTCCCGCAAGGGATGGTGGGCTCTGCCCCCAGCAACTAAGATTGAACACAGCACCTTGAGCTGAGCTGCCGCTGAGCTCCCAGATGGTGCCAGATGGCTCAGTTGGTTGGAGCGCGTCCTCTCAACCACAAGGTTGCGGGTTCGACTCCGCAAGGGATGGTGGGCTGCGTCCCCTGCAACTAGCAATGGCAACTAGACCGGGAGCTGAGCTGCTCCCTCCACAACTAAGACTGAAAGGACAACAACTTGAAGCTGAATGGTACCCTCCACAACTAAGATTGAAAGGACAACAACTTGACGTGGAAAAAAGGCCTGGAAGTACACACTGTTCCCCAATAAAGTCCTGTTCCCCTTTCCCAATAAAATCTTAAAAAAAAAACACACACAAAAAAAACCCCCATAGCTTCTGCACTGGGGAATCAGGGAGAGTACCTGCTTCAGGTTAAAGCTGGCCCCTCAAATCAACCCAAATGGGTACCTAGGCAGAACTGATTTCCCCGTGACTACCTCCTGGCCCATTCTCCCTCCCCCATTCTCTGCTCCACAGGTGGGATGGTGTAGTTTGGGAGGCACCTAGAACGGGAAAGTAAGGTGTGGGGAGGAAGGACAACCTGCCACCCTAACTCTAGGGCTGCTTGACTGGGTTCAGTCCCTATTCAGGTTTTGGATGCATCCAGTTACCAGCCGGGAGTCCTGGACCTAAGGCCCGCCAGCTTCTGCCCTACCCCCTGCCCTAGTATATGACTCAGGCATCGGGAGTGACCCAGGCAGAACCTGGTTCCTTTAGCTTCCAACTCGCAATGAAGTGGGCTATGGGGGAAGAGAAAGGCTTGGCTGGGAGCATGGGACAGAGATGGGTGGACCTTGATTTATTGTTTTTAAAGATCTAGATATATGGTACATGGGACAATATTGGCACTTTTGCAAATGTCAGGGCAGTATTAGTCCTTCTGGCTGAGACATTCCAAGTCAGTGTTTGGATGCCCAAAGTAAGAAGATGTAGACTTCATATTGTGTTTCCCCGAAAATAAGACCTAACTGGAAAATAAGCCCTAGCATGATTTTTCAGGATGACATCCCTTGAACATAAGCCCTAATGTGTCTTTTGGAGCAAAAATTAATATAAGACCTGGTGTTATGCTAGGGGAAACACAGTAGTTTAGCTTAGTCCCTTGCCCTCGTCTGTCCTCTTCCGTTCCCAGTCATCCTGGAAAACAGACTGTCTATGGCATTTCTGAGCTCTGAGCATGCTTAGCATTTGGCTTGGGGCTGCTGCTTTTCATTTAAAGGTGGAAACCAGCAGTGTGAGAGGAGCATGGTGGGAGCATGAGACACACCTAGGGCGCCCCATCATTCCCCGCTTTCCTCAGAAGGGTCCTGATAACCAAGGGTGATGCTTCTCCATTGCCACATCTGTATGACCTTGCCACAGCTGATTAATCAGAGTGTGGACACCTCTCCCAAATGCTCTCATCTGGAAACTCCAAAGAGAGAGATGCAGAGGCTGAGCATTTCTGAAACAAGTCATATCGGTGGCATGAGGTCCATGGATGCTGGCCGCTGAGGTGTCTGGAGTTGTTCTAAGTCCTTCTTTGCCTTAATCTTCTTGTTAATCTCTTCCTTCAAATGGTGACACACTCGATAGCCTTCCAAAAAAATATTATTTTTGTTTATCAGTGTGAGCTAACCTACATCAGTTTCTATTGCCTGTATGCGTACACACAAACAAACAAAAATCTCTTAACTAAAACCATTATTAGAAGGAGCGCTGGATAAGCCAAAGCACCTGGATGCACCCCTTTCACACTGACAACTCCATCCCTGTCATCACAGCTTCAAATCCCAGACTTATCCTCTGCCTATAACCAGAACTGAAGCAATAAGGTGAAATAAAAATTATAATGATGAAAAAATAATAATGACGGTCATAATAATAATACCTCTCATTCTTTTTAGCACTTTTTATATCGGGAATTGTATTAAGTGCTTTACATAAATTATTTTATTGGATCTAATACTCAAAACAACCCTGGGTTCGTTAGGATGCTTTTTGACTCTACATAAGAGAAATCCTAAACTCAAAATAGCTTAAGCACAAGGGAAGTTATTTCATGTGTAACAAGATGTCCTTAGCAAGGGCAGCCCCAGGGTTGGTTAAATTAGAGGCTTGATGGTGTCATCAGGGACCCAGGTTCTTTCCGTCGTTTTGCTCAGTGGGTTTGGGTCTCCAGACTAGCCCTCCTCCTGACTACAAAGTAGCTGCTGAATTTCCAGGCATCCAATTGCACATGATAATGGTTAGCAGAGGGATGGTCTCTTCCTTGTATCTCTTTTTGAAGTATAAGTAAAGCTTTCCTAGAAGCTTCCAGTGGATCACCCCTCTCATCTCAGTTACTGGGACTGGGTCTTGCACTCATGCCTAACCCAACCATTGACCAGGATTACTCTGATGGGCCTAGTTCAAGAGTGATTCACCATTGAGTTGAGAGGGGAAGAGGTAAAACACTCTGAAAAAACAAATGAGGCCTTTTCGAGCAAAGAAGAAAGAAAATTGTTAGATACTTTACAAACAGCATCTGCTGCAAACCTTGTGAGATACACAGGCGACATAAAGTGACTTGCCCAAAGTCAAACAACCAGTTAGTGGCAGATGTGGGATCTGAACTCAGAATTATCTGTGTCTAAAACCTGCTCTCTTAACCTATATACTCTGGGAGGCAGTTAGTCCTCACTAGATTTTTTTGCCTCTGAGGAACTCAAGTCACTAAGGCTATCTTGGTATCTCATGAGAACTGGGGTGGGAGCTGCCAGTCATCAGATTCAAGAGACCAAGCAACGTATCAGACTTACCTAGCTAGTCCAGCCTCTCATTCAATCTCTTGCCCCATGGGGAATTTCTTCATTCCATTCTCCTTCTCATGAAGTGGAGAGGGAATTTAGAACAATGTAAACTCAGCGAACAACAGGCATCAGTCCCAGAGTCCTGGCTTTCTAAGTGAGCATTATAAGTGAACAAACATCCCTTTCCATGTCCTTCCATTTTCCCCTCTTATTCTGTTATTGCCCCCTTTGGGGAATTCCTTCTCCCCAACTTCAATCATTTGGTTCTGGTGGAGCTTTCAAGGACAGTGCCAAAGGGTGACATCAAAATAGTGGACAAATGGGAAAGCACAGACACCAACCATTCGGAAGGGTCACTTGCAACAGTGGTAAAGCAGGAGAAGGAGGCCCCTGGCTAAGCCAGCAAACCCTTTAGTTGTTGGATCATGGGAAACCAGGGTGTCTCAGGAAGGGCCAGATGGCTGTGGAGGTGGAAGATGGCTTAGGAGGCGTGGCCAGTAGGTATTTACCAAAGGATATGGAAATATTTCATTTAGTAAATTCTTAATTTTGGATATTGCATTTATCAGTTCTAGAATGTCTGATTCATCTGATTCTTTTTTCAATAGATTCCAGTTCTCTGTTGAAATCTGTCATCTTTTCATATATTATGTTCTTTTCCTCTATTTTCTTTAACGTGTTTATAATACTTATTATAAAGTCCTTGTCTGCTAACTTAAATATCAGAATCATTTGTGGGTCTGCTTCCATTGGCTGCTCTTTCTCTTAATTATTACTCATACTTTTTTTCTCTTTGCATGGCTTATAATTGTATAACAGAACCACAGAGGTTGTGGATGATGTTATTTTCCTCCTTTGATGATTCTCTTTTTCTTCTCTTAGCAAATGTCCCATGGGGAAAACTGGCCATGTATTTAGAGCCCCTCTAGATTCCAATGTTATGTTTCTCTAGATCACATTGACATTCAAAACCTCTACCAGTCTCTCTCTGTCCCCATTAAGACCTCATTTCCAGGCCAAGCTCTATCCTAGGCCTGAACCGACATTTGGCAAATGTCCCCAGGAAAGAAAATGGTCAGAGATGATCAGCTCATTTAGAAAAGGTTCTTTCCTCTCTGGAATCTTAGTTCATTCGTTTTAGTTACTGCTACAACTCTCCAATGTCTTTAAAAAATGTGGTTTTTGTCATGTATCCAATTTTTTCTAGCTATTTCAGCAGGAACATTGGATTATTACCACATGTTACATCCTAGCCATTAGAAATCCTATGAAATTATTTAAAGTTTTACCCAAGGTATGATCATGTAGGTATGACCTGAAATGTCATGACAGATGGCTGAATGAACCCAGTCATGCCCTGGCCTTCCTCTTTATCTCACTAGAGTGAGGACAGGTGGCCCAAGTAGACCAACCAGATGGAAAAGCACGGACAGTTCCTCACTGGAACTGGTGGCCAACAGACTTCTCATTTTTGCAGTGGGTGGGAAGTGGGACAAAGCTGTGAAGCTTCCACTGGTTATGTCCCATGCTCATGGAAGCAGCCAGTCTCCAGCAGGAGGAAATGAAGCCCTCACACAGAAAGGAGAGGCACAGGCACAGCCAGGGGATGGTAGAGTCCTGATTCCTGTCACTCATGCTTACTGTGGTTTGCTTATTTGAGCCCCAAATTTCTCCTTTTTGCCTGAGTGAGTTCCAGTTTCTTGAGAGGCTAGGCCAGGCTTTTTTTTTGTTTTTGTTTTTGTTTTTTGCCCTTGGGCTTTATGAGACACCTTCTGTCTATATAATACATTATCCTTTTCTTCTTAAGCAAGGTGGAGGTGGTTTATGTTACCTGTAACTCAAACAGTCTTAACTAAGACTGCGTCTTTAATGGTGGGGCTGTTTTAGAAGGGCCTGGTGAAAGGTATCTCCCTCACTGCACAGAAGGAAGACAGGGAGGATGGGTGGTGATATTGCTAAGATCTCAGCTTTGGATCATGAATCCTCACCCCAGAGAGGGTGGATGCTTCTGGATTCTGGATACGCAACCCATCATGGGAGGAACTTCAGACTTGCCTAGAAGACATCCAAATCAGCCTGCCAAAGCCATGCTCTTTCCCTTGAATCAAATGGGAAATTGCGTTTTCACCCTCAACTATATTCATAGATGGAGGGAACAGAAACAGGGGGATTCCTTTGTTTGCATATTTTACCCACCCCTGGGGCTCCCGACATGCAGGTGAGCCTCAAGTTTGCACCAGAGAGTAAACAAGATAGCTATTTGGACATCACACACCACTTTGCCAGTTTCCTTTCTCTTGAATTATTTACCATCTAATTGTCTGCATTGAAACAGAATCTGGAAACACAGAGTCAGCCATGTAGACTTAGTTGTGAGTTAGAGAAGGAAAACCAGAGTTCAGTGAAGTACCTGGAGCAGAAACGCCTCAGGATTTTCTGAAGTTCTTCACCAAAGGGGCTGAAACCAGTGCAGCAACAGACGGAGCCACAGGCTGCAGGTGCCCTGGAACTGACGAGTCCAGTCTCTTCTCTGAGGCCACAATCCCCATACAGGGCAGAGGCCTGGGTCCCTGTCTGGACTTACCTCCTAAGCCTTGATTTCTTGTCTGCAAAAGACAGGCTGTAAAGGGGGATGTGATGGAAAAGCAGTCTCTCTTTCGATTTAAAAGATTGTTATCACAAATTTATTTTCCCCATCGTACCAAGAATTTCCCAAAGGAATAAAGATTAGTAACTATGAATACAAAAATATTCTAAAAATAATCCAAGCAGTAAAATAGAAACTTTGGAAAACTCAGAAGAGTGTAATGACAAAACTCACTAGTAGTCTCATTACTCACTAAGAATTACTCAAAATATTTTGATACATTTTCTTCCAATCTTGTTTCTAACCTAATATATAGAATGTAATTGGGAAACACTATACTGTTTGGTAGCCTAGTTTTTTCTATTCAACATTTTGTAGTGAGCTTCAACCCCACGTCAATAAATATTCTTTAAAAACAAGATTTTTAATGGCTATTTTCAAATAGTTCACTGTAATGAGATACAAAATTCAAATATTAATTAGTGTTTCATGGATTCAGTTTGATTTCACATGAATATGTAATCGGGGTAGCGTGAAGGGTGTTGATAACAATACAGAGTCACAGACCAGACAGAGAGGATGAGAAACGGACCCAGAAGTAATTCTTCCCCACCAGGATGATTCCATGCTGCACAGTGAGCCCACACTATTGGCCCACGAACAGGAAGTGAGAGAAAGGGAATGATGGATGGATGGTCAAGGAAAGGGACGAATGTGAGCATTCAGGTGAGGGTCCGTGATTGGGGAGCAGATCCTACGAAACTCATGACCCTAGTCGTGGAATTTATTAAGAACTATTATTATGCTATTGCATAAGCTATTATGGGCTAAAAACTATAGGCCAAGTGCCACCTTTATATTCCTTCCATTTCTCTAAGTATAGTTGTTTTCCTTTACATAGTTGAAATCTATAGTATGAATATTTTTAATACCTGTTGTTTTTTCATTTATACAAATTCAGTCTCTAGGTTTGATTTGTATGAGCTTCGGATAGAGGAAAAGGTATGGTGTATCAATAGAAAAAGACAATTTATTCAAATTTACTAGTTAGGGTCCTGTTTATACCACCAATTTTAACTCAAATCAATAATTTTGAAATTTTCAGAAAAAGTAGTCCACTTCATACAAATAATTTTGGGAATGGAGAATGAAGGAGGACGTAAACACATATACAATGTGGAGAAGGCCAACACCTCCCTTATCCTCATAGGCAACTAGGAGGAGTGGAAGGGGGTAAGTAAAGGCATGTCAGAGAAAGTTGGAGAAGCATCCACACCTGCTCATTATATCAAGTGTCTAGAGACTCTCTAAATAATTCAGGTGCAGTTGGCTCCCTCCAGGGGCAGGTGTTGAGGAGAGTTTCCAGACAAGCATCTCTTCTTGCAAAACTGGAGCAGACTGAGGATCTGATTACTTGTAAAGGGGTCCAGTTAGTAGCTATGGCAACCTCCTTCTTCAGCCTTACAACTGGCCTTGGACTAGGGTACAAGAACCTTCTGGGAAAAGATTACAGCTGCAGCCTGCTATGGTGGTTAAGAGCTTTAACACCCAGCTGTCTGGGTTCTAATCCAAATTCCACCACTTCCTGTGTGGCCTTAGGCAACCTCTCTGATCCTCATTTCTGTACCTGTAAAACACGGACAACAATGCCCTCGCTCAGCTTGTTGTGGCATCCAATGTGAGGCTTGTATTATAGTACCTGGTACATGGCAGATCTCTCTTAAGAGTGTCCCCACCTGATTTTCTAGGAAGAGATGTTTGAACTTTAAAGAGCAATGTCCAGAACTAAGAGAAAGCTTGTTCTTCGAACAGAATAAATACTAATAGCTAACCATTACTGAAAGGTTTACCACATGCTGTATATTATGCTGAGTGCTTTACATATAATCTCACAGAAACCCATATATGGATTAATATCATCAAAGTTCAGAGAAGTTAAGACTTTTCCCAGGTCAAATAATTAGCAAGTGGAGGAATCAAGGTGCAAATCCTGTTCTGTGTCTTACCCCCCCAAAAGCCTGTGTTCTTACCTCTAGGTGAACGGGTCCCTGGAAGTTATTTATTGTCCCCGCTCTGCCTCTCCAGGTGAGCAGTCGGAGGATGGCGGTGGGGTGAAGGGAGAATTGAGGGCCGGCTGACCTCCTTAGGTCCGTGGGGCTAGACTGCCCCCTAGTGGTAGAGGAATTTTGGGACCAGATGGAATAAAGAGCGAGCTGCGACTCTTCTGAGGAGGTAGTAAACATGCCTGCCTGGAGCCCATCTGTCTGGTTTGGTACCTTTCCATTGGCCAAAGGGTTTCTCCTAGGAAAGGGGGTAAAATGGGTGGTAAAAACTGGGAGTTAAGGAAAAGAATTATCTGGGGGTAAAGCAGTTCTCAGATAGGTTAGGCTTTGAACCATTGGGAAGTTCTCTTATTTCCAGCACTTGGCACATAGCAGGTGCTCGCTGAATAATGAATGAAGTTTTAAATCTCACTAAAGGGGAGTTCTGCCAGTAAGAACAGTTATACCGTTATTCATTGATTTTTGCCAGAAGCACTAGCAGACATTGTAACATGGAACCCACCTTCCACTCCAATAGACTCCAAGGGCATGTTCACATTCACAACTAGACGACAGTGTTGAAACTCCTCAGGTTTTTAGAAATGAGCTGGGGTCAGCAAAGACATATGATCATTTTAAGTTGCCACCTTCACACCAGTGTCCTTAATGGTTCAAGGATCTCAGAGAAAGCCCCCTACACCTCCATAATTTTGCCCAAGTAGTCCATTTCAATAGGTAGTCAATAGCCAAGCTATGGGAACAATGTAAGTGTCCATCAGTGGGTGAATGGATAAAGAAAATGTGACACACACACACACCAAAAAAGAAAAAAAAATCAAGCTCATAGATACAGAGAACAGATTGGTGGTTGCCAGTGACAGAGGGTGGAAGGTAGGTAAAATGGGAGAAGGGGGTCAAAAGGTACAAACTTCCCACTATAAAATATTAATAAATAAATCATGGGGATGTAATGTACAGCATGGTGACTATACTTAATATTCTGTATCGCATATTTAAAGGTTGCTAAGAGAGTTGACCTTAAAAGTTTTTATCACAAGAAAAAATTTATAACTACTGTGTTTCCCCGAAAATAAGACCTAGCCAGACAATCAGCTCTAATGCGTCTTTTGGAGCAAAAAATAATGTAAGACCAGGTCTTATATTAATTTTTGCTCCAAAAGACGTATTAGAGCTGACTGTCCAGCTAGATCTTACTTTTGGAGAAACACGGTATGTATGGTGACATGTTAACTAGACTTATTGTGGTGATCATTTCACAATATATACAAGTATCAAATCATTATATTGTACACCTGAAACTAATATAATGTGTCAATTAAGCCTCAATAGAAAAATGGGTGGTCAGTGAGCACTTCTGTGCATGGTTCCTAGCTGTGCTCAGTGGGGAATATAAAGACAGATATACCAGGTATGTCCCTACTGCTAACTGTGGCTAACTCTAATAGAGCTTCTTTCATGAGCTAGGTGTCCAATCCATCACCTGGTTCTCTCCTTATGGGTACATGTTAGTCCTCTACTTATTCCAAATAAGGAAATGGAGGCTCATTTCAGTAAAACTATCTCAGCTAAGTTCACAGAATTTATAGTTGGCAATGCAGGTTAATATGATTCCCGAGTGCATGCTCTTTCCACTCTGTCACTCTGGCTAATTCTCTGGAATAACAAGTTTCCTTTTCTAAAAGGCAAGTACTTCCAAGAGAATTACCCCCATCGAGCCATCAGTTTAAAAACAGATGGCTTTTCTTACACTTTGGTGGTTTAGCTTTCTCCAGCCTGATTTCCTGCTGATCCTTGGTCTGTACTCTCTGCCTGGGGAAGGTCTACCACTCACTCTCTCCTCTCCAAAACTGCCCAGGAATTTTGCCTTTTCTCCATCTCTGACAAATCAGTTTCGCTCTTCTCCATCCTACCACAAAACCAATCAATGAGCTCAAGGGAACAAAAGAACCTTCCAAGAAAATCCACAAAGCATTATGGGTAATTGTGGTTAACAGTGCTAACAGCTTGCCCAATATTTATCCTTTTTTCTCCTTTATGAAGATCCTGGTTTTTGTTTGGGCAGGAATGTGTCCAGCTCCAAAGCTGTATTTCCCACCCTCCCTTGCATCTAGAGTCGTCCACCTGGCCCCATCAACAGTTCCTTCCCTAAGAGCCACGTTGTTTAGGCGCATACATCCCACTCCCAGCTCCATGAATCAATTCGAATTTCTCCTCTACCCTATTTCCCTTCTCCCTTATCAACACTCTTACTCCTTGAATCTGCAATGTGCCCAGATTCCTTACAGATAGGGGAAGCCACAGGCCAATTCTGGTCAACCCATTAGTTGGGCCTTCCTGGAAAGTCACTTAGAAGAGGCAGCTGGCACACACTCTTTTGCCCATAGTTCTTTCTCCTTCTTGCTATCTGGAAGGTAGTCCTGATGGTTGGGATACCACCATCATGTGGATGAGGGTCTCATCCTAGGATGGAAGCGCAGAAACCAAAAGGAGCCCGAGTACCTGATGACATCATGGCGCCATCACCTCAGCCTACCTGAGATGCCTGCCTCCAGACCTCTTTTTACATAAGACAACAATAAACTCCTATCATGGTCATCCCTACCTGTTCAGATTTTCTGTGTCATGCAACTCAACATAATTTCTACATTTACTGTAGTGATTGATTCAGGACAGTTTAATAAGTGTGAGGCTTAGGACTTCTGTGTGCTCGAGGTGGGAGGATAACAACATTTCTTGATCCCACCCCAGCACCCAAAACTAGCTTAAGCAAAAAAAAAAAAAAAAAAAAAAAAAAGGAAAAAGAAAAAACGGGAATTATTGAATTGAGAATTGAATCTAGGGGATTCTAGGCACAGATGGAACTCGGTGAGCAGTCTCTATATATCCCGTGGCTCCCTTTCCTCTGTGGGGGGTTCTTCTTACATAGGCTCTCAGTATGTGGAAGGATGGATACCATCAGCTGCACACCTCCCTGAGACCTAGTTTATAACTCCAGAGAAATATTAATAGTTTATTTTTCCTAATTAGCACAGTAAAAATTCAATTCCAGTAGCATGCTGTTTGGCCAAGTTTAAATCACATGCCCAGCCCTGAAACAATCGCTTAAGTGAGGAAACAGAGTACTCTGACTTATCAGGCCCAAGTCACAAGACTACCAGTAAGCGTAGTGAGGCGGGGAAGATCAGCATCCCTCCCTGAATCACAGAGACTGAGCAGAATCACTGCAAATGGGACATGGTCCCATAAAATATGGGATATAGAGCGGACAAATAACCCCTCTTATGATCTAGTCCTTGGCTGCCCATCTTTCCACATGAATAATTTTATGAACGCCCCCATAATGTATGTATATACTATATTATTGAGACACTTTTGGCTGCAAGTAACAGAAAACTTATTTTACTTTTTTAAGGAGGGTGCAGCTCACAGTGGCCCATGTGCGGATCGAACCGGCAACCTTGTTGTTATTAGCACTGCGTTCTAACCAACCACCCATAAAAAACATAAACCCAAGTAAACTCGGGTTGATAAATAAGAACTAAGAACCTTTGCTATCTTACATAATATCCCAGAGTTTTTTTTTTATCCCTTCTTAGTGGGAAGGTGGGAGCTTCAGGATTGGTTGGGTCGGTAGCCGGTGTTATCAGGAGTTAGCGACCAGGAAAAGGAAGTAGACCAGGATCATAGGAGAGGTTTCAGAATAAAAAACCCCCTTCCTATATATAGCTAGGAAAAGCCAGTTAAGTAGTGGAAGACTGCCTAGGTGGGGATACTTGTGAGGCTGTGGCTGCCTCTTGGCCCTCTTTGGGGGATCTATTCACTTTTGGTGGAAAAACAGGGAACACTGATAGACCATGGTCTCTGTAGAAATGGACTAAGGCTGATGTTGCTGTATAGGGAAAATCGCCTTGTTGGGTAACTGAGCTTTACCTGTGTTTCGTAGACCAAACCCCATCCCCATTCCTTGCCCTAAGAAGGGTGGCTTCAGTTGAGATCATACCATCAGCATCTGGGATATAATACCTTCCATTTACCCACATGAACCTCTGCCCAAACTGGCATATTCACTGCTCGCCAGACTTGTCTGTCATCCCCACCTCTGGATGTTTGCTTGCACCAGTCCCCTGCCTGAATGCTCTGCCCACTCCTTCCTCCTACGACCTGTCGCAGAGCCCAGATCCAGGCCTGCCTCCTCAGTGGAGTCTTCCCCAAGGGCCTCAAGGGTCACTTTCTATTTTAGACTCCAGGGGCATTTACTGTCTGGTTGGGAGCTGATTGTGGTATTTGCCATACAGTTTCAGGCAGGACTTTGTTTATTGCCTTTTCAGGCAAGCTATGCCAGAATTCCCCATTCAGAGGACAGGGCAGGCAGGGTAACTTGCCAGACCATGTAAGGGTTTGGATGAGAGGTAGAGTTTAGAACCAGCCTGGGAACATGTTCCACACGACACCATAAAATTCTTGTGCTCATAAAACATCCTCAGAGGATAAACATGTAAGTGAGCGCTTGTTTCCTTGGAAGGGCCCCCATGAGACAAGAAATCTTTCAACTGCAGACTGTCAGGCACCAGGGACCCCAAGAACAGGAGCTGGATGGAGGGAGGGAGGTGAGGGGTTCGAGCTGTCAATGAAACAGGCGACCCTGAGACAAAGGGGCTGGCAGGGAGGGTGAAAGTGAACGAAGGACGCCAGCCGTGGCCACCCGTCTGGGGACTGTGAGGACCGGCACAGGGCATGCTCGTGGCAACCACATCCCTGACTTCAGAGCATCGCTCAGCTTTCAGTCCTCAACTCTGCAGCCTCATCCCCGTCTCTCCTCTCCTCTCTCCCAGTCCGAGTCCTTCCCGGGGATCTGCCTGTGCTGCTTCCACTGACACTGCTGAGCTGCAGGGCCAGGCTGCCTCCCAACCAGCTTCTAGAGAAGGCACAATGTGTAAAAGCAGGGCTGGGAGGGTCACAGGGGAGGGAAAAGGAAAAAGCGGGTAACGGCCAATGGGGGAGAAAACTTTAATCCTGAACACAGGCTTTTCGTACGAACTTTATTTTTTAAAAAGGGGAAAAGAATCCAAAGTATTAAAATAATCCTCTAATTTTGTTTTGGAAGGACAGGATGACAAAATAATTCATATAAAAATTTCAAGCGTAATTGCTGTAGATACTTCATCCAGAAACGCACACCTCCTGTCTGCAGTTTCAGGTTCCAGCTACATCATGGGTAATGCCAAATCTCCTGGATCCAGAGAGGCTGCAAGCATCTGGAATGCTTATATTTATTCCACAAATAAATATAAAAGGTTGAGCTTACCAGCGGAAATGATTCAGTCCATTTCTGTGATTGTTTCTGATGAGAATGCTAAAAGAGCTGTCCCTCTTCTAAATTCCAAATCTTTCCTTTTCGAAGATGACTACGAGTGTGAAAGAAAGGAAATGTGGAAAGACTTGTTAGGTATGGCTGGTTCTAGTACCAACCAAATGCCACGGGAGACTTTACCTCATTGAGGTGATAAAAAGGTCAGAAGAGGCCCTTTTTCCATTGCCTGGTATGTGGGGAAACCGCACCTTTCTGTTTCTATAGGTGAAGGGAACGGGACCGTGCAAAGTCCCTAGCTATAGCAAGTAAGCAAAGTTCCTATCATTAGCAATTATTTTCTATATTAAAAAAAGAGAAAAGGGTGAGCTGGAATGCAAGTCATTAGCCATGACTAATGTTGCCAATCTGAACCCAGAAGCATGTAGGTATACTTTCCACCAGGCAGACCCTTCCCGGAAGTGGGAGACCAGACTTGGCTCATCCTGAGATTCTTCAGCCAAGTTTAACTGAAGATCTCTAGAACAGTCCAGCTCTTCTCTGCATGCTTTCAGTTGGTGTTTCTCTGAGGAACAGGGAGGTTCTCGTGAAGGTATTTTAAACTTCCATGCTCGGAGAAATCTGAGACCACGTGGTCCTGCCCTCGCAGCAGCCACTTAGTAGTAAGTAGTCCCTCGAGTCCTACTGGTCCCCGGGCATGGATTCGTGATGTACTGATTCCCACTTCAGCTCCTGTGAAAAGGCATGGATGAGGATGTGGCTTTTCCTGGCCTCTGCTTTCTGACCGCCCACCAGCCCCATGTCTCCTCATTCTCTTCATTTGGTGCCCTTTCTCCCTGCCAACTCCTGACCCATCCTCCCCAGGCCAGCCTGAGTTGCACTGTCCCTATAAATGTGTCTGCTAGTCGCTATAAATCATAATAAGCCCCCTTCTTCTAATGAAGCATAATGCGTGGGCCTCCCTTTTGTACTTTATCCCCAATGTATTCTGACAATGCTAGAAGTGCTCTGATACCTGTTCAGTGTCTGGACTGTGTACCATAATTTGACATTTGGGCATTTTTTTCAGACGTACAACAATTCTTAGCACATCTCTTTTTGAGATGTGCCCCAGAATTCTTAGCACATAGGCACTCATTAGACAGCTACTGAACACCTGAAAGAGTACTTATTCATTTCCCATCCCTCTTGCTCCAGGCTCAAGCGCAGGGACATCAGGGGTTTTCCTGGGTCTGCCTCGGTGTTCTGCACCATACACAGGGGAGGCAGGGGTCCCTCGTTCATCACAATTTTATTGGACACCTATTATGTATCAGGCCCGGGGGATAAAGTGGTGAATAATCGATATAGATCCTGTTTTCATGCAGCTTTTTCTCTTGTGGGCAAGGCAGCCAAGGAACAGTTCAGCAAATAATTTCATGTGGTGAATGAATGCACATGAAAGGATGAAGGGTGCTGTGACAGAGTGTGTGGGGAGGGTGGCTACCACACTGGACAGGGTGGTCAGGGAGCATCTCTCTGAGGAGGTGCCATTCCACTGACACCTGACCAATGAGGAGCTGGCTGGGGGAAGGGTGGGTGGAAAGACACTGCAGGCAGAGAGAAGAGCAAGGAAAAGACCTGAGTGGGGATGAGCTTGGGGCAGTGGTTGGTAAGGGCAAGTAGAGTGATGACCAGATTCACATCTTGGTTTAATAATAGAGAGACCACATGACTTTGGACGTTGGCTAACCATCTCTCATGCTTCAGCATTTCATTGAAAAAAAATGAGGAAAACAATAGAATCCATTATGTAGAACTAAGTGAGATATTGCATGTGATGCACGTAACACGGTGCTGGGAATATAGTAAATGCTCAATAAGTATTAGCTGTCACTATTCATGCCTTTCACAGGAATTGAACTCAGAGTTTGAGCTGCTCTGAGAGGGGGATGGAAAGACAATGGAATGGCTTTTGCTCTCCTCCCCCATCTTGGTCTTTCACTTGAATGCTGGGCACCGCAGCCCTTAAACGTATGCTGCTATTTGTTCTTCAAGAACGTGGAACACAAAGATCAGTACAAGTGATGTGATAATTAAATCAAACCCCCAACATAATAGAAACAGGGAACTAAAAATAAAGTGTCTAATGACTAAAAATAACTGAGTTAAAATTCCCTTCAATAATCTTTAACAATTCAGTGAGAACTATTTCTCTAGGCAGATTACTTATTCAAAAGTTCAGAAGGATTAAAATGTTTCAAGGGGCTGAAATACTTCTTGGATGTGTCATAAATGCTTTATTGGAGCTTTATAGAATGGTAATCCTGAAAACCAGAGAAGACGGTCTGAAAAATCCCTATGCTCTTGGGCATGGAGATTTTGTTATTAATGATGGAGGGGGAAGAATGGTGTTTTTCTGAAGCTTTTTATTTCTGGCTGCTTTAGAAGTAAACCTTGCATCTCTGGGCCTACCTGCTTGTTTCTGATGCTGACACTTAATCCCAGCGTAGGTCCTAATGCCTTCTTTCGTCCTATCCCCATGGGGAATTCCTAGCTCTGAGGCAATCTGGCTCTGTGTCTACAGAAATGTCTGCAATGGCAGTGCCCTCAAGGGATGTTGGCATGAACACCTGTCACAGCCTGGGTATGGAGACATGTGGTCTGCCCATACAGTGAGGGAGCAACCCTGGCTTTGGACTTGCACAAATTTGGGTCTGCATGCCAGTTGCATGACTTTGGGCAAGTTACTTCGCTTCTCCCAATCTCAGTTTCCCCATCTATGAAAAAAGAAGTAAGAGTAGCTCCCTTCATAACATCTGAAATGCACAGAGCACAGGACTTCTACCAGCTCATGGTAGCTACTGTATTTCCACCGAAAATAAGACCTCGCCGGACCATCAGCTCTAATGCGTCTTTTGGAGCAAAAATTAATATAAGACCCAGTCTTATTTTAATATAAGACCTAGTCTTATATTATATAAGACCGGGTATAACATAATATAATAAATATAATATAATATAATACCGGGTCTTGTATATAATAAGTATCATTATTCTCTCTCATAAACCCACCCTCCCACAATTCTGTCTCTATCATCTTGATCAAGCATGTGACCATAAAGGAGAGTTGTCTCCTCTACTCTCACCATGCTCCTTGGACCACACAGTGATTCACAAGGGACTTCCTCCCAGGACCTGAGTCCTTCTTACCCAGTCCGAAGCGGTAACCATCAGAGAAGCGAGTGCTGGCGTTCCAGAACACACAGGCACTATCTACGTGCTGGAGGAAGAACTCTGCTGTTTGCTCTGCAGCACAGAGAAGAAACTGAGTTAGGATGACCCACAGAGAACACCCCTGCTTCCAGCCACTTACCAGTGACTGACTGGGGCAGGGGCTAGGCCACTGAGGAGCTTTCCCACATATTAAAGATTCCCCACATACGAAGATTTGTGAGAAATCTGAAGAGGAAGAAGGCAAACCAGCTTCATCAGTCGCTGCTGTGGAAGGAGCAGTGGCCTGGCAAAGACTGAGTTGGAATCCAGACCTCCCCTTGCAGATATACCCTTGGCGCTACAACGGCCTCTCTATACTATTTATTTATAAGCTACGCAGCCAGGATGCCTAAGTCTGAGCTCCAACTCTACACCCAGTAGCTGGGTGGCCTGGGCAGGTTTCCGAACCTCTCTGCACCCGAGTCAAATGAGAGTGACAATATTACCCAGCCCACAGGGCTGTGGAGTGAACAAAGTGGATTGATAGCCACAGAGCACTATTGCAGAGCCTAGCACATGGGGTGCTCCATAAATGTTAGCTGTTGCTATTGGTAGTGTTCTGATCCCCCGATAAACTGACTAATTCCTTGAGGGGGCCATCCTGACTTTCTTTGGAGTTGGTTCTGCCCTTAACCTCCTGAGCCTTGCTTTCCTCAGCTCTGAAATGGGTTTCTTCCAACAACCTGGAAAGATTGCTGTACGGAATAAATGAACACCTCTAACACAGAGAGTGCCGTCTCTCTGTGGCTCATTGTCTCTCCCCCACCTCCACCCATGGGGCCACTGTGCCAATATAATGAGGTAATAGATGTGAAAGCACAGCTAACCAGCAAAGGTGACATCAGGCGTTACCATTAGTCTGCTCAGATTGTTTTCCTGCAGACAAGGAGGGGCTGAGAGGAGAGGAACCACTCAGAGATGAAAGCAGAAAACGCGACCACCACACGCCTGAAGCATTTGCACACTGACCATTCTCTGTGACGATGACATCTGTATGGGAGCTGCCATACTTGTGAATGTGGTCGATGGCCTCCTGGACACTGTCCACCACTTCAATGCACAATTCCAGGTCTCCATACTCAGTTCGGAGGGACTTCACTTCAGAGGGGCTGAAGGTCAGATAGGAGGCGAACCTGGGGCCTGCGTGAATTTTCACCTGGAAAAGAGGAAGTCCAGGAGCAACACCATAAACACAGGTAAGCGTGCTCACACTTCTTCCTCCAGGACCAAACAGCGGCATGAGCCTGAAGATGATGAGCCCGCAGCTCCTGGGACCTGGACACCTGAACTAGTCCCTGCCTTGCTTTCAGAGGCAGCCGCTGGCCCTCCAGGATGGGACGCTCTGCTTCTGAACACGCTGACTGGCCACCTGCCAGCAGTGGGCCCTCAGTAAAGCTGGAGCAGAGATTCCAGCAGGAGGCCTCTGAACGTTAAGAATGTGCAACACATTTAACGGGCTATCAACATAAGCTCCTGACTGCTGGCATTTTACTAACACAAACACTTGACTATAAAAACCCCACTGCCTGCAGATAGAACCCAGGGAGGTTCATGCAAAGGGAGATGCCATGTACACACTTCTATTCCTTTCACCCTGGAGAAGTCCTATGCGTGCTTCAGAGGAAAATAGTACCCGGCGGGTAACCACTTCAAATGGTGGTTACTTGTTACAGTTCCAACTTTGTCCTTTAGTCCTAGGTTCAGCTCAGCTCTAGCCTCTGAGGCTAATTCTGCTCCTGGTCAGAAGAATTTATGGAACCTGAGCCTGGTCACTGGAACCTGAGGATCCCAGTCACAAGTCTGATCCCACTTAGGCCCTGTTCTCAGAGACCACTCCAGGCAGCGTTTGTGCCTTGATTCTTTGGGACCCCACTTCCTCCAGGCCTGGCGTCCAACTATGTTCCTCAGGTACTGGAACCCCATCCCTGAGCCCCACCTCTGTGCAAGTCACCCTGCTGGTTGACTTCCTACAGTACAAAGGTGCTGCACGAAGTACACATATTGACTCATTTTGATTTGGGGAATTTCAAGGCAACCTGGGGATGACTGAGGACAGAGTGGGTCTGTCTGAATCAGGAGTTGGGGTTTTATTCCTAGCGAACGGAGAACTTTCCTCGTGTTTAGTCCAGTCCAGTGTGGTGCTTGCCACACAGAGGTATCCAATTAAACAGACCACAAGTGCAAAGGAACACAAGTGACTATGTTATCTAACTCTCTTTTAATTTGTGGGGTGCATTTTCATTTCCAAAACAACCCCTTCAGGTTCTCACTGGGACCATGCCACATTTATATAAGCTGAGTGGAGCCTTCCTTTCCTGCAAAAGGACGGAAGGGAAGACACATGCCCAGGCCAAAGCAAACAAGGCCAGCAGTCCCTTGTTCTACGGCTGTGCTAGCTTGTATGATTCTGTGAGGGTGTGATGACATCAGATAGTAAAGCTTAAACTGTGTCCTGACAGAACATTTAATAGTCCACTTTTGTCTGGAGAGCAATCTATTTTCTTCCAATTAGGAATTTACAATTGAACATACACTTATGTTGGAAACTTACTGGCGTTGGTTGTTTATAATCTTAATGGAAAGAAAATAATCTCAGAAAAAAAGGACATTATGGGTACAATTTGTTGACTCCCAAATATTACTGCATTAAGTATTTAATATTGGGAATTGAAGACATTTGTGGAGGGGTACATGCCATAAATTTTTGGTTTGAGAACATTTCTGCACAGTCTTTTCAAATCAAATCCAAACAGGAATGTACATTCAGAAACATAAAGTTTAAACTATGCTGCCTGAATAAAGATTGCCAGAAATAGTCCATTCAGTGGGCTGTCATGTGATCTGTCTTATCTTTGAACTCTGTTAGTCCTTAACACATTCCATTTTGTAATGAAGCTATTTATGCGTGGGTTTCTTCCATCTACTACAATGTCAGAAGCCAGGGGCCTGTCTTCGTCATCTCTGTGTACTTAGCACTGAAGTTTGTACATAGCAGATGCTCAAAAATATTGCTTCTTGGATTGCCTTAAATGGTATGGCAGCTGCTCCTGGTCTAATCCCACAGGCTTCTAAATCTCTACATGGAAGGCAGGAAGTGATGTATGAGTCCTGTGGACTTGTCTTACCTGCTCCACTCTCAACATATCAATGATCTGGTCAAACAGTGGTGTTCTTAGCAGATCGCGGTGGATTAACAGAGTCTCCAGAGCATTACAGGCAGCTGGATATTCACATTTAGAGTCTCTAACTGAAAGGAGGACAAAGAATTGTTTCTACTGACATGATCCAGAGCCACAGAGAATCTGACAAATATTTTTGCCCGTAAAACAGGAGACCTCGTCCAGCTCACCTAGTCTGGTGGCTTTATCGACACTGGCCTCTGAATCCACGTACATGTGGCAGATGCCTTCACTGTGCCCCATCACTGGAATCCCCTTAGCGGCTTTCTGAATGTCTCTGACCAGCTGGGAAGAGCCGCGTGGAATGATCAGATCTATCAATTTGTCTAGGCGGCAAAGATCTTCCACTTCTTCTCTGGTATTCACCTGAAGAGGAAGGGAGTCAAAAGATAAAGAGGACATCTAACCTCACGAAACAGAGAAACAGCAACATCCCTTTTACAGATGAATGTCTGCACCTCCTGAGAACGAAATCAGGCACTAGGAAAACTTGTTCCAAAACAAGATTAAGTCCCTGATCACGGGAACTGACATCATCCAGCAAATGCTTACCAAACACTGCACGTCAGGCACTGAGCTCTGAATGACAAACATGCAGGACCTGGTCCCTGCCCTCAAAAAGCTCAGTCTAGTTGGGAAGATAGGACGAGGACACAACTAGCCATACACAGGGCAGGTAAGTTTTAACGTGTCAGAAGAGGTACAAAGTGCTATCCCTGGAAGTTAGAGGAGGCACCGATCATGCCAGGTGACGAGCACCACAAGAAGTGGCTGCTCTGGTGGTCCTACAGCCATGGCCTTGATGACATGTTGGGTCTTGCTAGGGAGTCACGGTTCTTCACGATTTCTGCTGACACCCTCAACCCAGGGATGCTGACCGGACTGACTAAAGTGCTGGTGTCAGGACACCGATTATGGGCATCTTTTTGTCTTCTTCATTTTCAATTTTCCCCTTCATATTCCTGTTACTTGTAATAGAAATATCAATACACGTGTACAAAAATGTTCACAGCAACTTTAATCTGCACAGCCCCAAACTGGATACAACTCAAATGTTCATCAACAGAAGAAAGGATAAACTGTAGTAGTATCTACATGTAAATGGAATACCACACAGCGACATAAAAGAACACTACTGCTAGAAGCAACAATGTGCATGAATCTTATGGACATAATAATGAACAAAAGAAATGCAACATAAAAGAGTGTGTTTTATGATTCCATTTACATGAAATTTAAGAATAGGCCAAGGAAACTGAATGTGAATAAAGTAAAACAAGTGGTTACCTGGTGGTGGGGGTGGGGCATACTGATTAGGAAGGGCATATGGGAGACTTCAGGGTGTTGGAAATGTTCTGTATCTTGATCTAGCTGGTGGTTATTTGTGTGTGTGTGTGTGTACACATATGGACAAAATCATACTTGTTCACATAAGATTTATATACTTACTGTATGTACGTTATACATCAATAGAAGGGGAGGGAGGAAACCTGTTGAATTAAGCTAGGATGCGGTAGAGCTGGGATTTGAATCCCTAAAATCTGTGTTTTTTCCACCCAGTATGTTTCCATAAGAAAAACCCAGATTCTTGTCAGTGAGCATGAAATGCAGCAGGTTTGCAGACACACTCTTAGCAGCCAACAGTATCCTCGAATGTTGGAATGAGTTGGCCTCAATAAAAAGAGAGAAGGATGTGGATTCAGCCTAGGTCCAAATCTAAAGTCTACTATATAGACTATGTGATTCGGGGTGAGTTACTTAACCTCTGAGCCTATCCCATCTATAAAATGGGCCTAATAATTTATGGTATTTTTCTTATAGAGTTGTTGTGAGGATTAAGTGAGATAATGGGGGAAAAGTGCCTTGCCCATAGTAGGTGCTGAATAAATTGTAGCTCTTACTACCTAGTTCAGAAACTCCATTTGACAGTTGAGTGTGAGACAATGGTTAAAATAATGACCATAATAGTAACAATAGCACAGCCTCATACTTACATGCTGCATAATGGTTTATGACAAACTTGCATAACATTTTTCTCATCTTACATGGCCTAAGTCATTCTGCCAGTGAGCAGAACGCAAGCCTCACACTCTAGGCCTGGTGTTCCTGCTGCCCTGGGACCTAAAGGATGAAAGGTAACAGGCATTCCTGTAAATCAACAGTGCCAAGACACAGCTGTATGAAAGTGGTCTTCCTAAGTCACTGAAGACCCACTGGGCCAAGGAAGCCCCTGGCACTGTCCAACATCCAGGCATACAGGACCTGCTGCCCATAGAATCGAGGCTGCCCATAGAAGTGCCTTGGCTTACAGGAGGACCTGCTGCCACTCCAATCAAGGCTGCCCATAGTAGTGGCTTGGCTTTACATGGCCTAAGCTTTGCTTCAAATACCCAAAGACCTGACCTGGCCCCTCTGGGCTTGACTTGGCTCATTCCCAAGGACCTACCAACTGTACAGCCTCCTTGACTCCATGGATGGAGAGGGCCTCCTGGGTGAGGAGGTGAAGAATCCGGTTGCTATGTGCAGCCTCCTTCCCTCCTTTGAGTAACAAGCCATTACCACTTGCAATAGCCAAGGCTGCCACCTGCAGATCAAAGAGGAGAGCAGTGAACCAAAGGGAAAAAGCAATAATGTAATAGTAACATTAGCACTCACTGAGCACTTTTTCTGTGCCACACACTGTGTTAATCGCTTTATAAGGCCTATCCTGTTTCATCTTCACAACATTCTAGTGAATTAAGTACCTGTTTTATCCCCTGCTTTACAGATAAGGACACTGAAGCCCAGAGAGTTTGGTTACTCCGCTAGGTCACATAGCTTTTAAGTGGCAGGCTAGGAGCCTTGACTCCAGAGCCAAACCACCTGGATCTTAGGAACTAAACTATATGGCTTCCTTTGCATCATTAGCAAAATAACCTGAGTTAAATGGCTAGGGTTACGTGACCCCCCTCCCCACTTTGGCTACAGTGGAGGACAGGGTGCTCAGCTGCCTCCAGACTCGGGCTGAAGCTGGGCGGTGTCTCTAGCTAATTGTTCTGAGAGCTTTAAAATGCCTGGTGCGGAGAACCTGGAGAAGACTACAGCTCCCGCCAGCCCCTGGACAGCTGTGGCAGGAACTGCTGGGAAAGGAGCACAACTGTGTGAGGAGGAAAAACAGGCCATTCAGCAGTCACCCTCTAAGAGGATTAGTCACCCTCTTAGAGCAAAGGGCTAATGACACTGATCTGATCATCCAAGGCTGAAGCTTAACTTCTCTCGGGTGAATGAAAATCTTCCTGTTTTTGTAACGCAGTGGAAGAAAATTTACTAAAAAACCTTGCCTGAATATGTTAATCTCCAGACTAGTGGCTCTTAATCCTTTTTTCCTCATTTTTATTTTTAAAGATTTTATTGGGGAAGGGGAACAGGACTTTATTGGGGAACAGTGTGTATTTCAGGACTTTTTTCCAAGTCAAGTTGTTGTCCTTTCAATCTTAGTTGTGGAGGGTACCATTCAGCTTCAAGTTGTTGTCCTTTCAGTCTTAGTTGTAGAGGGCACAGCTCAGCTCCAGGTCCAGTTGCCGTTTCTAGTTGCAGGGGGCAAGCCCACTATCCCTTGTGGGAGTCTAACCAGCAACCTTGTGGTTGAGAGGACGCACTCCAACCAACTGAGCCATCCAGGAGCTCAGTGGCAGCTCAGCTCAAGGTGCCGTGTTCAATCTTAGTTGCAGGGGGCGCTACCCACCATCCCTTGCGGGACTTGAGGAATCGAACTGGCAACCTTGTGGTTGAGAGCCCACTGGCCCATGTGGGAATCAAACCGGCAGCCTTCGGAGTTAGGAGCATGGAGCTCTAACCGCCTGAGCCACTGGGCCGGTCCTTTTTTGTTCATTTTTGTTGCTCATGAATCCCTTATTAAAATAATGTAAACTTGCTCCAGATAAATGCACAAACACACTGAATTCTGCATACAACTTTTAGGATTCAAGGATTCTGTGACGCCATCCAAGGTTAAGATCCCATGTGAAGCACCTCAGCGGTAGTTGGCTAAAGAGGAAACCTTTCTCCTTGTGAAGTGTCAGTTAGTATGGATAAAAGGTAGCAGAGAAACTTCATGGACACAGCCTACAGGACCCATTTTTACCAGCAGAGGGGAGTTCTGCAGCTCTCTCTGGAGCATTTCTGAGACAGGTCAGAAGGGGTCAGGTGCTATGGGAGTCCCTTGGTGAACAAGCTGGTTTTAGGTCATGCCAAGCAGTATCCTCTATGGAGCATTCTGGACTCCCATGGTCACTTATGTCCTACAGTAAAGAGGTGCCGTTTTTTTGTTTTTTAAATAGAATTCTCTTTGTGGCTAGTGCAAAGAAAGAGCTGGTATCATCCTATTGGATAGTCCAATGGGATAATGGTCCCAGATTTCTGGGAGAAAGTTTAGGGCAACAAGTGAGGCCACCCTCTAATGCCACCTTGCATTTCAGAGTTTGGCTGCTTGGCAACACCTTTAACACATGGTTTCTCAACATCAGCCTGTGATGTGTCAGATTCCTTAGAGGGTTGTACTCTAGTTTCCAGTAATTACTAGACGTTCTTTTCCTAAGAGATGTACTTACAGGAAACCATCTGTGACACTAATAATAAAGAGGTCTTTTTCACATGGGCACAACCTGCTATGAGATGCAGGAGGCTAGCAGGTCTCTGCTCAGGGAACAAAGTGCCCCCGTGAGCTAAGACATTTGGACACGTGCTCCGGTACCATGGTATGGGAGAGTCACCTAGGTCCAAGACCCAGATCCGCCCTTGTAAGGATGACAGGAATATTAACATCTATAAGCTTCAGTTTCTTCAACTATAAAATGGACACATGAATACTTACTTTAGAATTACTGAATGAATCAATAACAAATTACCTTAAGAACAATCTAAGAATAAAGTCTCAAAAATTATCTTTGGGGGGAAATAAAAGATTAAAAAAAGAAAGTAGGGCCGGCCTGGTGGCTCAGGTGGTTGGAGCTCCCTGCTCCTAATGCCGAAGGCTGCTGGTTCAATTCCCACATGGGCCAATGACAGATGGCTAAGTTGGTTGGAGCACAGGCTCTCAATCACAAGGTTGCCGGTTTGACATCTCGACTCCCACAAGGGATGGTGGGCAGCACCCCCTGCAACTAAAATTGAACACGGCACCTTGAGCTGAGCTGCCGCTGAGCTCCCAGATGGCTCAGTTGGTTGGAGCACGTGCTCTCAACCACAAGGTTGCCAGTTCGACTCCCGCAAGAGATGGTGGGCTGCGCCCCCTGCAACTAAGACCTGGAGCTGGACCTGGAGCTGAGCTGCGCCCTCCACAACTAAGACTGAAAGAACAACAACTTGACTTGGAAAAAAGTCCTGGAAGTACACACTGTTCCCTAATAAAGTCCTGTCCCCCTTCCCCAATAAAAATCTAAAAAAATAAAAAATAAAAATAAATAAAAAAAGAAAGTAAAAGAATCTTTGGGAAATTAATCTTGGCATTAGTCACATACCTGGGGTAGACAGTCAGGGCGAGATTCAAAGATGACCAGTAGAACTCCAATTGGGACAGTCACTTGTTCTAGTTCCAAGTCTTTTGCAACTCGGGTGCGGCGTAAAACGCGGCCCACGCTGTCCTGTGAGGAGGCTGCAATCTGCCGCAGACCGATGGCCAGGCTGTTCAATTTAGATGTGGAGAGGCTCAAACGTTTCAGCAAAGGAGCTGCAAGTCTTCCTGAAGAGGTGTGAAGAATACATTATAAAGCAGTAGATCCGGGCAGGTGGTAACTATTTTACTGAACAAGTGGCACTGTGTTAGGAGCAGACACGGAACTTAGTGGACCTGAGAAAGACAATGACCTGCCATTTATACAGCTTTTCTGAGGGGCAGTTTGATAGTAGTGATAGTAGTTTGACAGCATCATCAAACAAAGGTAAGTAAAAGCATACCCTGTATGCGAGCAAGTTCAGTTCCATAAATTTATCATCTGCATGAGCAAACGTGCATGTAACGAGGATACTTATCATAGCATTTTTATAATAGTGGGACACTGGATTCTACCTATAAATAAATTCAGACAATGGGCTACAATGCAGTTATTATAAATACTGTGCCTATATTTACTGATATGGAAAGCTGTCAGGATATAGTCTGTGAAAAAGGAAAACTACAGAACAGCATGTATGATAGGATCCTGTTTATCCAGCATCGCATGTATAAATGTCTGCAAGGCATCAAAACCAGTAATGATCGCTGTCTATCTTTCTGCCTCAATCTTTTATAATCACTGTGTTATTTTTAAAATCAGAAGCAATGGAGATGGTTTCTTTTGAAATAAAAACTTAAATGATGGCAAAGTTCATATATAAAATTTTCTTTAAACTTAAATACAACAGGTATAGGGTGTGATTCTCTACACACACATATTCATACACATGCATGGATATATACTCAGGATAACCATATGGAATACACGTCACGAATCATTACTACGGTTAATGTTGAGATGAGATTATGAAAATTTTCCCTTTCTTTTTTATAGTCACACCACCAAGATAATAAAAAGATTTCTACTTTGGAGTGGAGAAACCAACCTTATATTAAGAAAAAAATTAAACCATCATCCTATAACCAAATTATATCAGTATGTCTTTGCTTTTCCCCATGGGCTAAAAATCAAGTTTTAATTATAGTGCATGCTAAATGTTACAATCGTTTTCCACCTTACAATGAATGCACATTTTCCATGTTGCAAAAATTATTTTAATTACTATTAAATATTTGAGTTAATATAGGTTAATGCACTTAACCACACTTATGTTATTAAACATAATAACATAACAACATAATACATAATAACAGGTTGTATCCAAGAATCTTTACATATAGAGCTGTTTTCTCCTCTT
Organism: Rhinolophus ferrumequinum; assembly: GCF_004115265.2. Classification (NCBI taxonomy): domain Eukaryota; kingdom Metazoa; phylum Chordata; class Mammalia; order Chiroptera; family Rhinolophidae; genus Rhinolophus; species Rhinolophus ferrumequinum. The sequence continues at coordinate 27,730,063 of NC_046299.1, read as the reverse complement.
GAAACATTTTCCTAGGCTAAATGTCCTGAAATGGGCTTACTGAGTCAAAGGGGATCACCACACTCATATATACCCAGGACCTTGTTCTTCAGCCATTGTGTGTCCTTGTGAATTTCCAGAGACATAACTGGGATCAGAAGTCAGAGTTCTGCCAACAACTAGTTGTGTGACCTTGAACAACAGTTTTAACCTCTGTAGGTCTTAATTCTTTTAAATTAAAGAACTGGATAAGATGTCATCAAAGATTTCTTCCATTTCTGAAAATTTATTTTGTGACTTTCCAATACTGTAAAAATTCAAAAGACCAGATGTAAACTCTAAAGGCGGTTCCAAAGCAATGGCTCAAACATGTTTAAGGAAAGAAAATATGTTCATATGCCTTGCAGGTTTGTCTAAAGGGAACAACACTAATGTGGATGTTTAATTTAAGGCATATTTATTTAGAAAAGGAAATTTAAAAACCCATAAAAATCAACCGATTATTTTAAGATACAAAAGACAGAGAACTAGCAAAAGGGAGAGAGAGTGAGGGCTTGATTCTACCTATTCAGTTGTGTGCAAAGTGAGTTCAACCGTCTCACTCACTCTACCGTTAGCACCTCAGGGCACTTCTCGAGGGCACCTGCTGCTAACGGGGCAGACTACACACTGGCTAATACACTAGGAGGTAAGCTATCCTTCATCCAGGCTGCACAAACTATTTCTGTAATGACTTCATATGCACAGTCATTCTGGGTTTGAATCCCGAATCTGTCACTGGTTTTAGGCATGTGACAACTGCTCTGTGCTTCAGTTTTCACCTCTGTAAAACTGGGATAATAAGTAATAGCTACCTCATAGGTGCTGTGTTGTAAAGATAAAATGAGATCCTGTCTGTTAAGCGCTTAGCACAATGCCTGGCAACACAGAAAAGCCTCAATATATGTGAGCTGCTGTTAGATAAATGTCTAAAATAGCGAGGTCCTCAATCTTTTTCTTTTTTGTCCTGAAATTGCCATAACAGCCATGGCTGTTGGCCTGTGAGGAATGGAAACAGCCCCTTTGGGGGGTTGTACTGGGAAAGGGGGTGGAGATAGTATGTAAGTTTGAAACAGCCCAACGAACACTAGTTACCAACCCTCAATAAATAGGATGCAAAATATACAATTTCTTCTATAACAATGTTGACTTTAGGCAGACTATGATGTAAGAATTGTTAGTAAAACAAAGAATAAGGACCAAAACAAAACCCTCCATGGGGGTATTTACCCTCTGCTTCCTCCAGGTCTTTTTTGTTGGCTGACAGGATTTCATCACGCTGGTCTGTCAACAGATCAGCCAGATGATGGATAATCTCTGCTCTCTGGGAAGAAAGGTAAAACATTAAACAAACAAGCAAACATGCTAATACAAGAAGAATGCATACCTACTCCTTTAAACCTACTCTTCTGATTGTGCCGGGCCTTACTCCTAAATCCAAGGTCACCAATGACTGAAATCTTACTTCGTATCATTCATTTCCCACCATTGCTCCTCTCATTTTTTCCTTCCTCTCTCACTGCTAATCTCCCCCTATTTCTTCTTACTTCTCCTCCTCTTTCACCGCTCCTGATTATTATGATTAGCAAACCAGCGATAGGGGAGGGGGCATGATGAATTGCACAATTCATCCATGAGACAGGCCCAGCACTCTGAATCAGCAGGACACACACATCTCAACACATTTAATATTGCTAGCTGTACATAATTTATTTCCCAGGTAAGTTTTTACATCTAGCTTGTCTTATTTGATAATGAATGACTTATTTAATGAATTCAGTCAAAAGGGGAAAAAACCCAGTCCTGGTATGCTTGGGGAGACCCCAACCCTTACCTACCCAGACTAGGAAATGGGGGAAGTCAGTGTGGTAATTAATGAAGGAGTACAAGTGATTTAACAGAGAGAGAAGCTAAGCTCTTCCTTTGTTTTCCTTTCTCTACTTGGACTTATTTTAAATTCTCTTTTCCTTTCTCAGGCCAAAGTACTCCTCAGAAGAAACCTATGTACATCACTCTCAAATCTACCCTTAAAGACAATCCTTGGGAAGCCAGCCCCCAGCTCCCACATGATCTCCCCACATTTCCAGCCTCATCGTGTCTCTACTTCGACTGACTGATTCGTTGTGGACAGGGCAGGACTACGACTACAGAGCAGGCTCCTGATAGGTCACTTAGGTGATTTGGATGGACTGGATGAGCCACTTTCCTCAATTTCCATGCTCAGTATGTGGCAGGATTAGGGACCCTCCCTGGTCTCATCATTTTCATATTTTTGATCAAAACATCATAAGGATGAAAAGCTACCTTAGGCCTCAGCCTACAAAAAACAAAAAGGAAAATAAAATTTAGAAAAAGAAAAAAGGCAGAGCAAATCTGAATCAGACTTGGAACTTGGATACTCCTGGGGAACACAAGGAATAAAGGGGGAGATGGCAGGCTTGACTGTGGACTAAACCTCACAGCACGACTCACTCTGAAAACTAACAAGACTATCGGCAAGGGCTATTACCTGCTCTGGTTCCAAAGTGGCCAGCATCCTTCCTCCTGATCGGGCCATTTCTGCCTGCTGCTCAACAGTAGGGCCTGCCGGAACATTTGCAAGCATCAGATCATTGTCAGCTTAGTTCCCTGTCACTATCCCAGCATGTACACACGCTCATCACATGCCCAGGACGTACACTTGGTGCCTTGGTGTGTTTGCGGCACAGAGATCACTCTGACCAATATAATGGCAAAAGAATATACCAGATTAACTCAGGTATAAACACAACAAACTTGTCTGTTTCTGGGGTAGACAATGTAACTTATGTCTTCTAGAGTTCTTTTTAATTCCACTTTGGCTCCTACTTTCTAACGTGTCCGCACTTCTGAATGTAGATTACAACGCAATTCTACCTTTGTGAACACTTGAGAGTGCATATCATACCTTACGCATCTTTGCATCTCTAGTGTTTATTAATACCGGGCATCCAGCATGGGCCTACCAAATGTTTCTTGAGACAATAGTTGCTTATATTCTTTGTCTTTAACTTAGTGCTTTTAGAAAGAACAGGAGGCCTCGTTAGGCAAGTTAAGTTTTACAAAAGCAAAGAAAAATCCAGTTTTGCAAATAGTGTTCAAAACAATACCCCATTTCATAATATTAGCACATCAATTTTGTGATCCCTGTTCCCACAGTGAGAGCTCAGCCTTCAGTGCCTTCAAGGCCATGGTATCACTAGCTATCATCCACAGACCAAGGGACTCCATGAGAGTTACTTACCTGCAGGCTTTACTTCAGAAAAGAAGGTACCAACTTTCTTTCCCTCCACAATGTCTGTGATGACGTGCCCAGACACCTTTGCGTGGGTTCCATTGGCAATAACCACAGAAGTGCCACCTTGCAAAGCCCAGAGGGCTGCTTTCACCTAATGGGAGACGTTGGATCCAAAGATGAGATTCAGACATTTGCAGGGTCTAGTCACCGCACTTTAAACTTACAAAGAGATATAACATACAATGTAATACTGAGCAATTTAAGTACATACAGGAATGTTTTAGAACAGCTCAGAAGCTCTGAAAACACACTCAGCCCATGTACTCTTCCCAGCCCAACACTGGCATGTGCTGCCTAAAGACAAACCAATCTACCCTTTGTGTTCAGCGTGTCTTCTCTCCAAGACTCTGTACCAGGACTCACCACTTCTACATGGGACTTATTGTGCCTCTACTTAGTGTCTAGTCTGGTGTTTGGCCAGAGTCTGAAGCTTTTGTAAATGGGGCTTGTGTTCATCTCCGCCATTGCCAATATGCTGCTGCACATTAAGGGTCTAACTTCTTAGAACAATTAACGGGAGAGAATAATTTTTGAAAGACTTCATCAAGAAAATATTTGAGCTGGTAACATCACAGGATTTAAGAATTACGAAAAATATATAAACTTTTCCCTTAAGAACTTTACAATATGGACACACTGTTTACGTAATATTAATAAAAAGAATACAAATACAGCCATGACTAAATATAAGTAGAAAATATGCATTATGCTGGTATTTATATGTGTACATATGTAAGTGTATATGCCTAGTATCTGAACCATTAGCCCCAAACAATTACAAAAGTAAATATGACAAAATACTGTCTTGGTTTTATGATTGTTACAGGCTGTAAAAAGGCACCAGATTCTTACCTTGGCTTCCATGCCACCCATTCCCACTCTCGACTTGGTTCCAAATGTCACAGACTGCTGATCTCCGGGATAAAATATATCGATGAGCTTTGCGTCATCTGACCCTGGGGGGCTGTCAAAGAGGCCTAAAAAGCAAACAACAGTCGATAAAACTGCTTCAATGGAAGTGAGTGTCCCCAAGACAGGCCTCCCAGGCACCTGCCAACCACTCTGTACTTGACTCATCCAGATGGATTCTGCTGTTCCACTAGCTCTAACCAGAAAAGAGAATGAGGGATCCATGGAGTCCACTCATACTCAAAAACAGCTCCAGGAGGACTCACCTTACACACTTTTATAACAGGGCTTACGATATAAATGTTTGTCAGCATCAGAGCATGCGTACATCCTTAGCACAAAATTTATTAGCCCTGCCCAGGGTCTACCAGGAAACTGTCCTCACCTCTGCCCTTGCTCCTTATGATGCTGACCCTTAAGGATGTAACTGAAAAAGATGAGTAGCTACTGCAGAAATAGTGCAGCAGGCGTATGTTGTTTAAGGTGACTGCTTCCCAGCAGGATGAAACGTGAAACAGGATCTCATTCACTGTCACTGTAACCACTTATATGCCCCATGTTACGGGTGAGCCTTTGCGAAGGTTAGGTTGAGTCAGCAGAAGAGTACATGACTCTTACATTTATTACCACGAAGCCTATGTTCCTTTCATAACTGAGTAGAGTGACATAAAATAAGAGATACATGAAGTGTTACATGCATACCACCCAAGATTTAAGATCCACACAATTTCACTTTAAGCAAGTCAGAGCTTTGGAAAGGGAAAAGAGGGGCCTGAGAAAATGGAGTCACATCAAAGCCTAAGGGAGGAACGGCCTCTGGCAGGGGACTGGCTAAAGGACATTTGGGGCAGTGATGCTTTGGGTTTTAAATTACTGCTTTTCTTGTGCTAACACAGAACCCTTTGCTCCATTATTCCAAATCTCTAAAATAGCCCTGCTATACACATCCTCTCCAGGACAGTAAGGGAGTCCGAGGGGGCAGGAAATCGGTGTCCAGTATAGAACAAGGCAGTGCTGAACCATGTGCAGCAATCAGAGAGCGAAAAGGAACCTTTGCAGCCTCTGTCCACCTCAACCAGCACTCCACAGTTCCCAGGATTTCAGGTGAGCTCTTCTTAGAAGGTATGTGCCATGAAGCCACAGACTTGGATTCTGAGGCTGTTTTGCTTTCATACAATAAACAGTATAAGCAAGGTCAGACAATTCTACGCCAAAACGTCTCCAGAGATGTCAAAGGGTTCCTAGCATTGTGATATATTTTCCCTTCTGGCAGCTTCTCAAACCCATCAAGAGCATATTTAAAATACTGATATTGTTCTAAAAATCAACATTCGGTGGATAACCAATCAGAGTTAAGAGCATAAGCCCACTGATGATCAATTTCGGCGTGTGAGACTGTAATAAAACTGTTTACTAGAGTCCAGTTCAAACTGGATTTTATATATTCATCTCTCATATTCACATCCTGTACCTTGACAGGCAGTACAGGACAGACGGAAGGGTGCAGATTTTTTAACTGAAAAAGAGTTTAAGTTTAAAACTGTCCTCTGCCAAGTACTAGCTATGTGACTTGGGATATACCATTTAACTGGTGGGAACTTTAGTTTTAATTTCTTCTTCTGAATAATTGGGCCAATCTACCTACTTTGCAGGGTTGCTACAAGGGTTGGATAAATTGACATTTATAAAGAACCTAGTATGGTATTTATGCACAGTAGAAATTTAATATAAAATCTGTTGATTAACCGAAATGCCTTCTTCTCCAGGGTGGCTTACTCTTACCCCAAATGAGCCACTACTATCCTGAGATTTCAAATTTACAGTGGATAAACATGGTACTAAGACTTCTTGCAGGTAAAGACACTGACATGTAGTATGATATCTCTGACCTTGCACATGGGCAGAAGACTGATGAATCCATCTCTATCTGCCTGCCCTTACCTGATACCACTGGAGTGCAAACTGGAGAACAAGTCCAGCCACGATAACCTGCCTTGGGTGTGGGATGGGAACTAAACAGGGTTTTCTGACCTCCTGGGAATGTAACAGGGGAACATGGGGGATCCTGTACGTTTGGCCTATTTTGGACATAACTACCATGTTCCTTATGAGTCAAATGTAAATGGAAACAGCTTAGGAAAGTGATAAGAGTGAATGGAGAGTCAAACTGAAGCCAAGAGGGGCCCCCTCCATAAGGAAAGAGAAAGGAACAGAGTAACATATAAGAACATGGTAGCCATACAGCCTGGATTTTCTGGAGTGGCTCCAATTTAAAATAATCCGTCTCATAAATTACCTTAAAAACTGAAAGTGATCAAAAACACAATTATGTGTCATCTCACACCCACTAGGATGGCTACAATCGAAAAGGCAGAGGTAAGTGTTGGCGAGGATGTGGAGACACACTGGAGCCCTCATACATTGCTAGTGGAATGTAAAATGCTGCATTGTTTTTACCATTTTGGAAACGGTTTACATGGTTCAATGGTGTTCGTGGTTTGGAAAACAGTCCAGCATTTCTTTAAAAGGCTTAAATACAGATAGAGTTATACCACATGATCCAACAATTCTACTCCTAAGTAAAATAAAAACATGTTCACACAAAAAGTTGTATGTGAGGGAGGCCGGATGGCTCAGTTGGTTAGAGCACGAGCTCTGAACAACAGGGTCGCTGGTTCGATTCCCACATGGGCCAGTGAGCTGCGCCCTCCACAATTAGATAGAAGACAATGAGCTGCCAATGAGTTTCCGGAGGGGCGGCCGGATGGCTCAGTTGGTTAGAGCCCTAAGCTCTTAACAACATGATTGCCGGTTCAATTCCCACATGGGATGGTGGGCTGCGAACCCTGAAACTAAATGGCGACTGGACTTGGAGCTGAGCTGCACCCTCCACAACTAGATTGAAGGACAATGACTTAGAGCTGATGGGCCCTGGAGAAACACACTGTTCCCCAATATTCCCCAATTAAAAAAAAAAAAAAGTTGTACGTGAATATTCAAAGCAGCATTAGCATTGATGCTATTTATACAAAATGTCCAGAACAGGCAAATCAATAGAGACAACGTAGATTGGGGGCTGCGCAGGCGCTAGAGAGTTTGTGGGGGAAGTGAGTGACTGCTAAATGGGTGAGGCGTTTCTTGTTGGGGTGAAAAAATGTTCTAAAATTGTGGTGAGGGTTAAACAACTGTATTAAGACACTAAAAATCATGGAATTGTAAACTTTAAAATCGGTGAATGGTATGGTATGTGAATTATATTTCCATAAAGCTGTTATAAAAAAAATGAAACTGAAGTGCCTGGAAATGACCCTTCAGCATTTAAACTTCATCTCCCAGACTCCCCCACCTTCTTCTGAGTCATAAAAACCATTTGTCAGACCACATGGCTCAGAAAATAATGGTCCCTACTAAAAAAAAGATTAGAAAGACTCAAACAATGAGGGAAACTCATGTGCTCACACATGTAGCACAGTGGTACCTCAGTTTTCAAACGTCTCCATTGATGAACATTTCGGTTTACGAATGCCATACATTTTATGGATCTATGATATCAGTAGATAGTAAAATCCATGCTAAATTTGCAATTTTAGGGGTTATTTTAAAGGTCTGGAACGGATTAATCCATTTTGCATTACTTTCTATGGGGAAACTGCACCTTGGTTTTCGAACGTCTCAGAATTCTGTTAACAGTCTTCTGGAACAGATTACGTTAGAAAACCGAGGTACCACTGTACTTAAAACAAAGGGTTGGTCAAGGAAACGGCATTACTTTGTACCTTCTACATCTGAAAGAACAATCAAGAGGTCAGTTTTCATTTCCACGGCCAGACGGGCAGCCAGACTATCATTATCTTTAACACTAATAACCTGGAATGCAGGTAAAAAGTCATGAGTGAGTGAGCTATACAGTTTAAAAAGAAGTTCACATCAGCACTCAGCTAGGCTCTGGCAGGCAAAAATCAATGACCATGAGTAAGTGGATGACAGCTTTTGCAGGCCCCTTTTGATTGTAAAACACCATGCCTACTGGCAATGCCCCTTTCCAAACATGCACCCTTCTACCCACGGATGGTGCTCACAGCACCATCTTAAATCACTATCACATCTCACCCTGTTGAATGAAACCCTCTGACTTCAGAAGATCGTAGGCACCACTGCTCACGATGCCACCTTCTCTCCCAATCTCTGCATCTTGCTAAGTGCCAAGCTTCTGGTGTTAGTACATGCAGCACAGCGTGGCATTAGTGTCTCCAGCATGCTGAACCCTTAGAATACTTTACCCACATTTACCCCCTGGAGGTCACTATTGGGCTCAGCTGGGGGGACAACAGCATCATTTGTGTTGACAATGGGGACAATGTTCATTCGAAGGAGCTCATGAAGTGTCCCATTGAGGTTCCTTCGCTTCTGCTCATCATGGAAATCCAAATTAGTCACCAAAATCTAAAAGGATTAAACAGATGGAAAACACAGGAAGGAGGAAAGTGATAAACTTCCCTCGAACAGCAAACAAAAGATGCTAAGGCTGGAGGAGTTCAACTTTAGGCTTCTGAGAGACGCTTATCCGGTTTCTTTTAGAGATGTGGAAAAAAAATCACTTGGAAGATTTATTGAAGGATGCTCAAGACTTCTTGCAAACATACTTCAATCCTCAGAGAGCTACCAAATTTCATTTCTTTCATAATAAAATTAATGTACCTATTTTAGAGAGATATTGGGAGAAGTAATGACTGCCATTAATTTTAAAAATATCTCTGTTATCCTAGCAGCTGATTCAGGATCCAGCCATGAGAGGCACTGAAACATCTGGTGCGCGCGTGAATGCATCGTTTACCCTGCTTGGAAAAGTGTATGAGACAAAATGGAATAGGGCTGTGCTGTTCCTGCTGTGCTGCCAACCACGACTGGAGTTAACAAAGACTGTATCTGAGCATGTGGGATTAATCTGAGAGGCTTATGGAGGGGAATCCTGCGTAAGTCACAAAGTGGAAGAAGAGCTAGACATAACTGAGTTCAGGGAGCGGATAAGCATATGCTGCTGAAACGTGGAGTGGAGAGCTGGGCGTGGGGGCTGGTAATCAGCTCTGCTTCCTTGCTTGAATCCAAGTATTTAGCAGTGTTTAGCGGGAGAGAAAGGCAAATGGGGATGATAGCAATGTAAAGGGAAAGAAACCCTGAAGCTCATGAAAACATGGTTCACTGAAATCCCTCTGATGTTTAAGGGAGAGGGTTCTTGTGATGTAGAGCCAGCTAAGAAGGAAAGGTTGGAGGCAGACGGTCAAGAAGGAAGGTACTGAAGCCCTGAACTTGGGTTTGGCTATACTGAGAAGATAACAGGAGCCTGAATGACATAAAAATGTGGGTGATGAAGACAAAATAGTAACATGACTAAAGGAAATACTCACTCACTTGATAAAAAGTTTACTGAGTACCTCTGAAATCCCAGGCCCTGTCCGGGCTGCTGGAATGGAGAAAAAAATGTTGATGGTTTGGGGAAGATGGAATGGGGCACATTTTTTTAAGGATAGACCACGAACTCCTTTTCAGAAAAGTTTAGACCTGTAAGAAAACAGGTCAATGTATGGATTCTGGTCCTGGTGGTGAAAGTTCAAACAGTCAAAGTAAACACGTATAAGTAGGAGAGGCAAGCAGCAGGTATAAAAGTCCATTGAAAACACCCGTTGCTCAAACAATTTAACAAACAAGAGGTACTAGGAGACAAGAGTACTAAGAGACAAAAGTATGTGCTTGAAGTACCATATTTCCCTGAAAATAAGACCTAGCCGGACCACCAGCTCTAATGCATCTTTTGGAGCAAAAATTAATATAAGACCGGGTCTTATAGTAAAATAAGACCAGGTCTTACATTATAGTAAAATAAAGGCAGGTCTTATATTAATTTTTGCTCCAAAAGATGCATTAGAGCTGAGGGTCCGGCTAGGTCTTATTTTCGGGGAAACACGGTAGGGCAATCTGTTAAGATGCAAATCAGTTTCCTTTCTATGAAAAAAAATAAGCTGCTGTACTTGTTTAAGTCTTTAACCTGACAAACAACTTACTGGAGACTTCCAAAAGCCACTGAAAATGGTTTCCAAAGCAGGATTAGTAAAGAAAACACAGGATAAGGTGCGAAGGGCCAAAATTTCTTAAAGATAAGCTCACGGGACGGCAAAGGTGAGAGAGAAGCGTCCTGTGGGTGGATGCTTGTCGGAAGCTGGACGGGGCAGAGCTCTTTCACATCACATCTATATTAATGGAAACAGTAGCTGATGGGCACTGACTTTTAACGCGACTTTCATTAAAACAAAAAAACCAAACAACCCCAAAGAGCATGAAATCTGGGGGAAAAACAGGTTTCTTTCTACTTAGTGTGTAGTTATTTAGTTGATTAAAAATACAATTGAAAATTATTCTTGAAATTTAGGTAAGGTAAAAAAAAGAAGTAGAAAGAAGGTTTTAGAACATTTGGGGTAACCACTAAAAATTTATAAGTTCTGTGAGGACTAGAACCAGGGCTGATTTGTTCACAACAATATCCCCAATGCTTAACAGACTTCTACAAGTACTCAGTAATATTTGCTGAATGAATGGAAAACCAACCAACCACCAGCATTCCTTTTCCCTTCAATGTTTAATAGATATCTATGATATGAGGCAACCGGGTGCGAAGTGAAGCAAGCCACCCAAGTCAAAGTTGCCACTGAAATAAAGACATTTAATTTTTCTGTCCTAAGGAGAAATGTCAGCACTTGTAATAGTCTTAAGAGTTACTAGTATATTAACAAGAGCTAACACTTATTGAGAGTGTACTATGTACCAGACACTGTATTAAATGCTTGTCATATATTTTATCAATAAACCCTTCCAAAAGCCCTCTGACGCAGGCACTGCTATTCTCCTCGTATTTCAGATGAAGAGACTGAGACACAAAAAGGTTAGATTTAAAAGCTTTCTCCAGATGTCCCACCCAGCACGTGGGGAAGCCAAGACTATCTCCTGGCAATCTAGCTCCAGAGTCCTGCTCATAAGCCCCTTGCTCCATGGGAATCGTGGCTCCCACACCCCCTGCAAAGGCCAGCCTCTCACCTGGGCAGCACAGATGCTGTACTGCGTAAACATGGCTTCATACAGGGCCATCAGCCCACTCTGTCCGGCGGCTGCACAGGCTCGGGCTTCCAAGACAGGAATTGCCTGTAACACACCAACAAACAAGGTGTGGTTGAGAGTGACGGAAGGAGGCCTGAGGACCCGTTACAGGGAGTGGGGAAGCAGTACTCACCATCTCTTTCAGATGGTTCTGCCCTGAGTGCAGGGCCTGCCGCACGCTCTGAGACAGAAGGATCTCATGGCGTAAGCGTTGCTTGCCAAAGGCTACAGCTCCACTGGTCACCAGCATCATCTCTCGGCCCTGATTCTGTAGCACTGACACCTGCCATTGAGGAAGGAAAACGCACCACAAGTCACTTGTAATTATCTCTTTCCTTTCTTCACAAGAAAATCAGATAGGGTGGACTACTGAGTAGATCTTAAAGATGACCAATGAGTTTTTTTAAGTATCATTATAAATTCATGGATTTAAACATATTTCATGTGTTTAAACTCATTGCAGTAATTCTCTTTATGATGTTAAGATCTTCCCATCTTCGGCCAGTGGAAGTTGGCTCCTGCGCCCATCTAACATGATCAGATGCCCTGGACAACAAGACAGTTGACTCCACATATTATAGTACTGCCCTGATCTAGAAAGGCCTTCCGTTAGGTCCATGAGTGTCCCAAGCAAATCATTATCAGTTCTTCCTCCTGTTTTCATCAAGTCTCTCCTTCGCTCAGAATCTTCGCTCTGCTTTTGAGATTGAACTGCAATTCCTCTACCTTGCTGCAAAGCCCTGCCTAGTGGAACGATCCCCTTTATTTCCCACTCTCCTGAGGAGATCCCTACCACCACTTACAGGCTCATCTCCTCCCTGGCCCACCAGCATGCCATACTCATCCCTGTCTTTGTGCCCCATCTGGAACCCACTTGGAGAGCCTCTTCTTTCCCAGAAGCATTGGGCTGCACAACTCCAGGGGCACCATTCACACTGTGCACTTAGCAGCATGGAACATTTCCCCTCTATTGGTGCAAATCAAACCAGTCAGAAAGGTCCAGGCTGAGTCCCAGCTCTCCTAGGAAGCACCAAGAATAACTATACTCTCATCTGACTTTCCCATCTCTGGACCCATCAGTCACTGTCATTTGGGCCCACTCATTTGAATATTTACTTTCTTAAACAATCACCTAATCCTTAAACAATCAGCTAATCACCAATCACCTAATCACCTAATTCCTTAAACAATCACCTAATCACCCAAGGGCCGAGACACAGAGGTCTGTTAAGCCCCTCACAACGTAGCCCTCTGACAAATATTTGTTAAAGTGAATTGATCTGATGGACTCAATCTGGGAGGCAGACTTAATAATAATTGCTTGGTACAGAAAGTGTAAGAAGTAAATGCCATCAAGTTTTAAGTTAGCAGTTTCCTAATACCAACTACTCAGTAAAGTTGTTTTTTTTAAACTGATAGAGTTGAGTTACACCTAGAACAGAAAAGCTCTAGCTTTATCTCCAGGATGGCTGGATGTCTGGTTTTTGACTCTTAGTCAGGGGTTGGCAAACTACAGCTTATAGGTCAAATGTGACCTGCATCTGTTTTTGTGAACAAAGTTTTATTGGAACATAGCCATGCTCATTCATTTATATATCGTGGCTTCATTTATAAGGTGGCTTTTGTGCTACAATGGCATGACTGAGTAGTTGAGACAGAGAGCATATGGCCTACAAAGCCTACAATATTTACGATCTGCCCTTTTACAGAAAACGTTTGCTGATCCTTGCCCTTGGCAAAGATAAGGGTAGTGGGATTTGTGACATGATGTTTCAAGTCCAAGACTCCCACTGCCAACTCCCAAGGTCAGTTTCTTTACTGATAATCTGCAGCCAGCCTGGCTTGACTGTGTGGCCAGTGGAACATTAAATCCCTCTAGAAACTTTGTTTTGAGCTCTTCCGAAGCCAAAATTCCTTGCACAGATCTCCTGTAATTCAATCAGGAGACAGTGTGGTCCCGATCTCCACATAAAGACCCCAGGGGGTTCATGCATAGGGGCTTGTCTGTCTCTCAGACCCCCAATGTTTGCTTGTACTCTCACTCTCTTGCTGTTTTGTATCCTTTGCCTTTAAATGAAAGCCTTACACGGGTATTCTCTGTGGAGTCTGGTCAGTCCTTTTAAATACCTGGACTTGGGAAATCTTTGCAATGATAATTCATATTTGTTTCGAGATTATGGGGCTAATTAAAAAAGAAAAAGCCCAGAAAAATAAGAAAGAAAAAGCTCAATATTTACACACATTCATCTGGGTTCTCAGCCCTGACTACATATTAGAGTCACCTGGGGAACTTTAAAAGCACGGGTGCTTGAGCCCCCTCCCAGAGATATTTATTAATGGCTGAGTGTGGAGCTCAGGAATCTCCAGGTCCTCAGATGATTTTCACGTGCAGCCAGGATTAAAAATCACTGATGTATATAGCTCCCTATCACTAAGGAGCCTGAGGGATGAACAGTGTGAGATCAGCTCTACTCCATGACATCCCCTTTGCTGGCCCTGGAATACTATTTCCCACTGGCACCTGCATTAGGAAAGGGAGTTTCAGATGGGTTAAATTTATTGCACTCAAGTCAAGATTATTTGTGCAAGCTGATAAACCTGAACTGACAGCTTCGAAATGCTATTTTATTTTAGTTTAGCAGAATTTTCCGTCTGGGCAATTACCTGCTCAACAATAGATGCCAGGCGCCCCAGTGCCAGGCCACATTCATCTCCTCGGGTCACCACGGCACTTCCGAGTTTCACCACAATTCTCTTCGCATGTTTCAGCTCACTGCGGTGGGCAAAAGACTTGCCATGTGCACGATTGAGGGGTACCGTGATAAAGGGGATGGTGCTCCAAGAACGAACATGTCTGATGGCTGAAGGCTGGACACGATCTGTAGCCCCAAAACCAAGTCAAATGAAAAACAACAACAAAAAACACAAAAAAACCACACACACAATGTATTTTCTCATTAAAAAGATATATGAATATTAACCAGTATAGTCACAAAAATTAGCTTTCTCATTCTTAACTGAGTAAAACCAATTTATTAAAAGCCTCATCTAGCTTGTTATCCTAGTATTGTGTGCAGTTTATATCCACTACACAGGTCACTGGTGAACCAACTACTCAGACAGTGCTGGTGAAGGTTTAAATGAAGGTTTAAACACTGCTGGTGAAGGTTTAGATGAAACAGCCTTTCCTGAAGACACGCTGGCAAACTAGATCAAAAGCCTTAAAAATATTTGCTTCTTTTGATCCAGCAATTCCATGTTCATAAGTTTAAGAAAACAATCAGACTGAGACAAAGAGATTCATCAGAAGGCTATTTATCATTATTTATAAAGGAAAAATGAGCAGAGAAAGTGTCTAAATAAAAGCAGAAGGATTAATGAACATTTTTAGAATTTTTAATAACAGGAAAATGCTCATGATATGTTTGTCTCATAGACATGTCTAAATGCATAGAAAAAAGATGGAGAAAATAAATCAAAATATATTTTATCTCTTGATGGGATTATGGATGATTTAATTTTCTTTATTCCTGTCTGTTTTCCAAATTTATGCAGTAAAAATGCATTGCTTTCATAATAAAAAAAAAGTGATCTTTTAAACCACATTAAAAAAGAGACTCTGATTAGCAAAGACAATTAAGAGTAAAGTAACTGGCATGAATAATAAAAAATTATAACTAATCCACCTACACATTTTCTCTCTGACATGGCACAAATCCAGATGCCTGTAATAATGATAAAAGAAACTGGGTAGCTTTCTGAAGGAAGTAATGTTGGAGTCAGGCACTTTCTATACCTTTGGACATCGGCCCCTAAGCAATCCTTTCCTGATTCTTTTCTAACGCAACACTATAGGTTTCTAGGGAGGTAAAACAAAACAACAAACAAACACAATGATTAAAAAGCTGAAAATATATCCGCATAAAGCCAAAAGCACTAAGAGCTATACACCGCCATCAGTCAAAAGACATTTCCCAGACTTTCTTGCTCAGCTAGATGTGGCCATGTGACTACATTCTGGTTAATGAGGTACAAGTGAAAATGTTATGTGGGACTTCTAGGAACTTCCTTAAAAAGAAAAGTGCTTCCTGAGTCAGATCTGAACCCACAGCTACCTGATTTCAAGCTGCCATCAGCCACATCTATTTGTGCCAATTCATGGCTATTATTTGTTCCTAGGTAGTAAATTAAGGTTCAGCAGCTCAGAGGCCCCCAATTACTCTATATATGCAGAAACATTTGCCTCTTAAAATCTCTTCTCCTTACCCAAGGTTATGTTACCTATTGATGCCTTAGTTACATTAAATGTGAGCCAAAAATGTGAAGTAAAAAAAGGAAAAGTGCTTCCTTCTCCTCTTCATCCACCCTGCTGTTTGGAACATGGGTATGAAGGCTGGAGCGCAAACATCCATTTTAGATGACAAGAAAACATGCTAAGAACTGTGAAGCACAAGGAAGGAGCGTGGAAGCCTGATGATTTCACACAGTACTCTGGAAGCCCTGAACTGCTTCCCTTCTGTTAGAACCCTAGGCTTCTCTCAGGAGAAATAGAATTGTATCCTGTTTGAGCCATTATTGTTTGGGGTTTTCTGTTACTACACACAGCTGACCTAATTGTAACTGACACAGGAGGAGACTGAGTGTACAGGCACAGGGGCAGGCGAGGCCTGGGCAGGGGAGGAGAGGCTATCTGTGGATATGAACTGTTGACAGGTGGCCCCATTCACAGCAAATGGACCTTCAGTTGGTGGGATTCCCTGATCTTGAGAAGTGAAACAAGATGGGCAACACAGGTTCTCAGCAGGAATAAACTTTAGGCATCTCCCCCACAAGAGTTCTCTATGTATCTTTAATAAATATTTGAATTCATTACTAAAAGTAATCATTCCAAGCCACCGTTGGACCATTCTTCTGTAAGTGTACTATTATAGAATAAATTCCTCCACTTGAATCAATCATTGTTACCTCCCTTTATTTATAGATTTGTCAGAATTTCTCTAGACGCACTGCCTCTATCTCCTGACCATTAACTGGTAACTCCTCTAATCATAATCTAGCTTCTATCCTTTTTCTCTATGCTGTCCCGATGGTTGGTAAAGCAGGCAGAATCTTATTCGTAGGGACCAGAAGATCACTGTGTGTTCTCCTCCCTCTCTGCCTCTCTCACACACAAATCTTAGAACATTTTTAATGAAGTAGTAAAGAGTCCTGTCTTCCCTCTCTTAAATAACCATTTTGCAAACTGACTGTGTTTCAAGTCTGTTGGATATACCAAAAAGATGATATGGTCTTTTTTCACAACAGGTTTGCAGTCTAGTTCCTGCAGAAAGCTGCTCAGTAAGTCCATCATCTGCGACAGAACTGGTGCTTCGCAAACTTGACAGACCCACAGGTGGGTGTTCTCTTCTTGCTTGGGAAGTCCCAAGGACTGAAGGACTGGTTTGTTGTGGGGGCTAAATTCCGTGGCAAGCTCCCTTTCTTCATTAGGTTCCTCAGTATAGGTACCCTGGCTCAATCTTCAGGGATGTCCTAAGCAATATACACACCTAAGTCTAAGCTTACAAGTTGTACACACAACAGTTCCACCCTGGCTGATCTGACAAATGGGTATAGGGAGAGACTTACTCCCCAGGGGATTACACCTGGGATCATCAGTGGCTATTTGCAGAGCTCGGAGCGACACCCAAGTGCCACGTATCCCTTTGACAGCTCTCAGGACATTTTTCTCTCTTGTCCACTATAAGGCCTGTCCTGTCCTGAAAGTGTACTGAACATGGGTGGCAGCCTGAGAGGGCACCTCAGGGACACAGGTTGTGGCACACGCCATTCCAAGTGATCAAATGACAGAAACCAATCAGAATCTAGCAGGCCAGGTTAGTATGAATGTGACTCCTGATGCAGTCTGTAGCAGGAGAGGGTGGCTTGGCTTGGTGCCAGGCAGTTGAAGGGTCACTCTGGCTACCGGCAACTGGGTCACAGCACATCAGGGCTGATGACAAGGTTCAAGAGGAGGCCACGACTATGAACAAGGTTTCAAGTGAGTACAAGCTCAGTTACGTCCAGTATGCTAGAGTACCAAGGAGAGTTCTATGGGATGCAGGGCTTTTCGGGTCTCCTGTTCAACAATGCTTTCACCCTCCCAGACTGACCCCTGTCTTGGGGGCATTTTTAATATTCTGTAGTGTATTATACTTTTAATGGTCCATACTAAAGACTGAGAAGGCCTTGACTAGTTAGGAAAAGTCCAAGGCTTCTGGATTGATAACCGCTTCCCATCTTCGAAGGAAATTTTAGGCTCTAAGTCCCAAAGTAAGTCTGAGGGGCTGAGAGGTGCATGTATGTGCACAGTTGGGGTGCTGGGGGTGGGTAAGGTTGCCCACATTCCTCCAGAGTGCCATGCATCATACTCCAAGGACGGAGAATCCTTTACCATTTCAACATCAGAGTCCTTATGCTCTGCAATCAATTAGGCTGTGTTCCAGGCCTGAACAGGAAGGGACTCTGACATGATTTCCATCTCCCTTCCTGGCCTTCCATTTCCCTCTATGTTTGTATCTATATGCTTTCTCACTTTGACTTTTTAGATTCTTCTCTTCTGCTAATCTTGGTCTATGTACACAGGGTTCTAGACTCCAGAAAAATATGGGTACTAAAAGAGAAAAATAAATCTAGAGACAAGATCAGAAGGGCCTCCTTCTGTGAATGAGGCTATAAACATAAACAATTATCAACAATAAAAATATTGAAGTGAATACTTAGTATACACAAGGAGTTGTGTTAATGATTCATACACTTTCACAGGGCAGAAAATATGTAAAAGGACAAGCGTAGGCTCTGCAGCCAGAATGCCTGGGATGGAATCTCAACTCTTCCACTTACTTGCTATTACCTTACCTATCTCATAGAGTTGATTTGGGAGATGAAAGAGTTAATGCACAAACAGGGACTGGCACAAAGTAAACACTAAGATACTACCTGGTATACAAAAGTGTTAGCTACTACTGTTATTATCATCGTTATCACCACCACCACCACCACCATCATCTTACTGAATTTTTGTAAGTTTTAAGCCTCATGACTTAGGTACTATTATGAGTTAGTTATTATTATTATTAGCCTCATTTTATAAATAAGGAAACTGAGGCCCAGAGAAGTCGAGTAACTTACCAACATTACTAGATTGGAAAAATGGCCACAATACTTGAAGCTTCTCCCGTCAACAGGTAGAGTCTACTTGACCACCCCTTGAATCTGGGCTAGCCCTATGACTTGCTTTGACCCAGGCGGTGTAGCAGAAGTAACACCGTATAAATTCTGAGCTTAGGCCTCAAGAGGCCTTGCAGCTTCCATGCTTGCTGTTCTTGGGAACCCTGCAAACATTATGTAAAGAAGCCATGGGTCGCCTGCTGGAGGATGAGAGACCATGTGGAACAAAGATGACCTACCATCCCAACAGAAGCCCCCGGCCCTCAACAATCAGCACTGAGCCAATGTTAGAACAAATACTGACACAGAACCATTGTGCAGCTGAGCCCGGTCCAAAATGCCAACCCACAGAATTGTGACCTAAAGCCACAGCTGTTGTCACTAAGTTAATTACTAAGTAAGTAGCAGAATTCGTTTTCAAACCCAGGGAGCCTAGTTCCAGACCCTGAACTCTTCTTTACATGAATGAGTGAACCCTTATATTCTTCCTTATATGAATGGGAAATAGAGATAATTCCAGATGACAATAAGCTTGATTATTTGATTCATTGATAAGCAAGTCTCTAGCAATAAGGTTTGGAGACAACATCTGATAAGAATTAGGTGTTATCAAGGAGACAGTCAAATCAAAACATAATAAACAGCCTTTCAACAAATGATGCTGGAACCAGATATCCATAGGCAAAAAGCATGAACCCTGACCTAAACATCATACCTTATACAAAAATTAATTCAAAATGATCATGGACTTAAATGTAAAACTATAAAACGTTTAGAAAACAAAACAACAACAAAAAAACAGAAGAAAATCTTCAGAATCTAGGACTACACAGAGTTCCTAGACTTGACCCCAAAAGTACAAACATAAAACGAAAAATTGATAAACTGGACTTCATCAAAACAGAAAAAACAAACAAACAAACAAACTTTCCTCTGTGAAAGACCGTTAAGAGAATGAAATGACAAGCTACAAACTGGAAGAAATATTTTCAAATCACGTATCTGTCCAAGGACTGGTTATCTAGAATATAAAAAGAACTCTCAAAACTCAACAGTAAAAACCCAAACAATCCAATTAAAAATGAGCAAATGACATTTCACTGAAAAAGATACATAGACGACGAATAAGCACATGAAAAGATGTTTAACATCATTAGCCACTAGGGAAAAGCAAGTTAAAACCACAATGAGATTATTATTACATATCTATAAGAATGAATAAGATAAAAAAGTGACAAAATCAAATTCTGGTAAGGATAAAACAGAAAGTGGATCACTCATACATTGCTGGTGTGAATATAAAATGGTACAGCCACTCTACAAAAAGTTTGGCAGTTTCTTACAAAACTAACTACCATATGGCCCAGCAATTGAACCCTTGGGCATCTATCCCAGACAAACGAAAACTATGTTCACATAAAATCCTGTACATAAATGTTCATAGTGACCTTTTGCATAGCAGTCAAAAAAGGGAAATAACTAGATGCCCTTCAATGTATGAAGTGTTACACTGTGGTACACCCATACCATTAATTATTACTCAGTAATAAAAAGGTACCAACTTATACACACAACTTGGATGAGTCTCCAGAGAATTATGCTGAGTTAAAAATAGCCATTCCCAATGGTCATATACTGTAGGATTCCATTTATATAACATTTTTGAAATGACAAAATTATAAGAATGGAGAACAGAGTCGAGGTTGCCAGGGGTTAGGGACAGAGAGGAGGGGGGTGGCTAAAAGGAGAAACTTGAAGGATCCTGTAGTGATGGAATATTCTTATCTTGACTCTGTCAAGATAGTGGGAGAAGTGGGTAAAGGGTCTAAGGAACATCTCTGTTTTAGTCCTTCTAACTGCTAATGAATCTATTATTATCTCAAAATTAAATACTTAATTACAAAAAACATAATAAACAAAA
Source organism: Rhinolophus ferrumequinum (assembly GCF_004115265.2). Classification (NCBI taxonomy): domain Eukaryota; kingdom Metazoa; phylum Chordata; class Mammalia; order Chiroptera; family Rhinolophidae; genus Rhinolophus; species Rhinolophus ferrumequinum. Next base: position 27,709,547 of record NC_046299.1, on the reverse strand, counting down.
ACAGCATGTAAAAAATTTGGGGGGAATGAATATAGTAACACTTTTTTTAAAATTTTTAAATGTTGAATTATTTACTTGAAATACTAAAAGTTGTATAAAGTTAGTGTACACACTTGATGAGTTTGGATGTAAGTATATATCCGTGAAATCCCCACCAGATTCTGTTCCATAAACCACCTATCACGTCCAAAAGTTTCACTTTATGGATAAATACAAACAGTTAGAACATTTCACCAGTGTAGCCTGCTTTCTTGGAAGCTTCCTGTCTTTGTCCTTTCTGCCAAATTACTTATATTTTCCCTCCATTAAAACCTTGGTTGAAACATACTCCGACCAAACTTCCCACATACTTCTAAGTTTCCTGTGGTACGTACGATATCTGGAGAGCGCTGTGGATTGGGCCCAGGGCAGGAGACGCTGGTTGAAGGGCTGGAACCCAGAGCGGTAGACTTGACTCAACATGGTGTGATGTGGTCACTGGTCAAAGTGCCTGAAGGACGCATTTTTTAAAAAATGAATAATGAAAAATACTAGACAGTTCATTTTATTTTCCTCCACTTCCCCACACTCAAAGTAAAAACTTGACCTTCCTACTCCAAACCCCTCTGTATTAGGGAAACTCCCACCTCCTCTGTATAGTGTAGAAGAGAGAAAAAACCACATGGCTCCTTCCCAGGCTCCACTCTACCCTTTTCCTAGACCACTTTAGTTTTTATGTAAACATATGGCAAGTAAGGATTATGAATTTTTTTTTTTTAAGATTTTATTGGGGAAGGGGAACAGTGTGTATTTCCAGGATTTTATTGGGGAACAGTGTGTTTTCCCAGGACCCATCAGCTCCAAGTTCAGTTGCCATTTTCAATCTAGTTGCGGGGTGTGCAGCCCATCATCCCATGCAGGAGTCGAACAGGCAACCTTGTTGTTAACAGCACGTGCTCTAACCAACTGAGCCACCTGGCTGCTGTGGATTATGAATATTTTGAGTGACAAAAAGTCTTTACGGTATAGTGTTTACAAGGTCTGACAATTAAGTTCACGAACTCATCCTAGGAAAAAGCGCTACATACCTCATTGTTGAATATCACTACAGTCACCTTCGAAGTACTCCCCTTGGGAAGCTATGCACTGACACCAGTGTCTAGTCTACCTTTCAAAGCAATTTTGGAACTCTTTTTCTGGAATGGACATCAGAACTGTCGTTGTAGTACCCTGGATGTCTTGAATGTCATCAAAATGTCTTCCTGTTAGTATTTCCTTTTTCTTGAGGAAAGAAAGAAGTCAATGGGGGCCAGATCAAATGAGTAGGGAGGGTGTTCCAATACAGTTAATTGTTTACTGGCTAAAAACTCCCTCACAGACAGTGCCATGTGAGCTGGTGCATTGTCGTGATGTAAGAGCCATGAATTGTTGGCGAAAAGTTCAGGTCATCTAACTTTTTCACGCAGCTTTATCAGCACTTCCAAATAGTAAACTTGGTTAACTGTTTGTCCAGTTGATACAAATTCATAATGAATAATCCCTCTGATACCAAAAATGGTTAGCAACTTCGTTGCAACGAGTTTGCAAACATAATTGTCAGACCCTGTATGTACAGATACTAAGTCTTCACTATAATTTTTACACCATTAGTGAGCCTCCAACAGATCAAAACAGATCCAACATCCAATAAGCAGCCATGTCCATCTTCCTGCTATCACCCCCAACAGATCTCTGAAAACCACATATTTGACATGTCATGTCAGCATGATACTTGCTGACACAAGAAGAGGGAGGAAGGGTCAGAGGCTGTTGCCATGTCCTTCTTCCTGCTGTCCACAAGAATCTGGAGAACACTCCTGCATCCCTGGGAGAGAGTGGCAATGCTTGCAAATGGCTGGCATTTTAAATGTGGGCACATCCGATGAAGGATGAATACATGGCTACAAACCTCAGAGGTGACAAAGGTCAATTTTTACCTTAAGTGAGCCTATTTGTTGTCTTTTTGCATCTAAGATAACATACCCTTGGAATGTCAGAGTAATCCTTTTTCCTGAGAACCCCCCCTCCCCAAGGGGCACAACCCACCACACCAGAGCAGGAAACAAAATCTTTCATTGTTATCTTGTTCCCCAAATACCATTTGTATGTGCTGTAAAATGCTATTAACTATCCTGTACTCACGAATGTAAAAGAAGTGTGTCTCCATTTTGCTTTTTATCCAATCCCAGAGATTTCCCCTTTTTGCTTTCTCCCACCCTCTTCATCTACAACCAATGAATTTCAAGTAATCTTCCTCCTTTGATTCGAATGTATAAAGTAAATTGCAAAACGGCCATTTTTCCAGAGCATTTTCTCAGTCCGTTGAGAATTTGCTTTCCGGCGATTGTTGTCAGTTTGGCTCAAATAAACTCTTATAAGCTTTCTCTTAGGCTGGATGTTTTTCCGTCGACGAGGGTAAAATAAACTGGGGCATTAACATTCTAGTTCCATCTCCTTCATGAACCTTCCACAGCAACTCTAGCATTCAAAATTGGATCTCATCCTACAAGTGAGCCTTTTACCAATCCATGTGTTACTGCGGCTTTTCCCAGCTGGATTATAAACTTCCTACTGACAGCATGGTCAACAGGATGGGGAACATGGACTTTGGAGTTGGAAAGATTTGGTTTCGAGCTCTGCACTTACAGTGTGCCTTATGGAAGTTTACTTCATCTTTCTAGGCCTCAGTTTCCTCATTTGTAAATCAGGGACAATCACAGTAAGGACCTCATGAGATCACTGTGAAAATTAAATAAGACAATGCATGGAATGCCTGGTTGCAACAGACGCTCAATAAATGTCAGTTTTCCTCCTTCTGTCTTTTAGGCACTAAAGATATCTTACAACCATTTCCATATTTCCTTCAGGACCTGTCACAGGCACAAAAGAATTCAATAAATATTCTCTGATGAATATAATCACAAGTTATACTTATGGACTGTTTACCCTGCTCTTATCTACAGTAATTTAATTGCAAGCTCTGAATGTTTAAGGTCACTAAGTTATTAGATTGAAGAATGACCTAAAAACCAAGCCTCCCGGCCTTTCCCCTGTACAGTACCTCTGACTAGCCCCACCTCGCCTCCCCACACTATAATGGTTCATCCTGCCAGAGTTTATTACGATCTCAAAAGCAGACAGCTGATTCCAGGGAGCAAAGGGTGTTTGTGTCTGCGTGTGTCTAGACGCAAACTCAGCAGTTGAAACAAGTTTCCATGTTTTGACTCAGGATATACCTCTTTATAGGTTTTAAACAGAAAACTCTTATCTTACTGATTTGGACAGAGAACTTTAGTCTCAACAAACTTCACCCAGAAACACAGGCTCTGTATACAGTTCACTTAAAGACAAAGACAGGATGATAAATCTCACCACCTGAGAACAGGGGATAATGATGGGGGTGGGGAATCTGGGTGCACATGTGTCAGGAACTATTCACAGACCTTGTGCCATACTGCCAAAGGAGGTCGTACGCGGATTCCCCAGCTGCGGGGGTCCTGCCTGGTTTTGAGAAGATAGCGAAAGCCAGAAGGGCTGCGGGGGACTGCACACACAGGCCCCTGAGAGCGTGTGGCCAGTTACAAACCAGGGTAAAACAGCCACACCGAGGCAGGTGCACTGGCAGCTGGATCCGGACTCCCGGACGAGAAGGGGTCCGCCGAGTCTTCAAGCCTCCACCTGGGGCAGTTCCTCCATTTGGATGTACACGTGGGAGGCCAGGAGGTCCGGTGCCCGAAAATTCCCCCAGACCCTGAAGCCTCTATGCCCTGGCATATGGGACAGCACGGGGCCCTGCAGCGCTCCCTGAGCGGCCCGGCCAGCCTCCATCCCTCCGCACGCGCCCATGCCCACGCCCACTCGGGGGCCCGACCCCAGGCCACGTGGCTCCTGCTCCCGCAGCGCCCCTACAGCCCATGGTCGTCCGCGGTCCGGCGCGCACACCATCTCTTGTCTCCGCCCGGGCGCCGCATCAGCCCCTGCAGAGGCGCCGGCGCCACGCCACCGCCGCCCGCCGCGTACCTGCCTCGCAGCCGCCGCCGAGTCTCACTACCGCCGCCGCCGGCGTCCTGTCCCAATGCCTAGCCCTCAGTCTACGCGAAGCCGATTCTGGCGCTGGCTTTCTTTCCTTTTTCTTCCGTCCACGTCCCGCAAGATGACGTGACGTCAGCGGCGTAGGAATAAAGCCAGGCCGCGGGGCCTCCGCTGTTGACGTGGGGCTACGCACGGGCCCGGAGCTACGCTGCGGCAACCGCGTAGGCCCCGTCTGAGAATCCGGTGCCCGCTCCACGTGGCGGGCCCCGCCCACCGAGGCCCCGGTGGACGCCGGGAGGCGGGCCTGAAGTTGTCCTGGTGAACGACCACGTCTCAGGAGAGGACCGCGGCCTAACAGTGTCGAAGAGCCGACCCATCGGACTTTTCAGGGAGGCCGAAAATTTGCCTGGATCCCTCAGCTGCTGGTAAAACCCATTAGGTGTGTTTTTTAGTGATCATTATATCCCAGGCACACCTCGAAAATAGGTTGGATCAATGTACAGTTATTTACAGAGCCCACCCACACTCCCAGCAGTCTTCTGCTGTTTAAGTGGGAAAATTTTGGCACTGCGATAAAATGATTTGCCCCCAATTGTCTGGAGGTTTCCCTAAGGGTCCCAGCCCAACTCTCCTTCAGCAAGGGCATTGGTGAGAATATTGCACAAAAATTCTGTGTTTCCCCGAAAATAAGACCAGGTCTTATCCTAATTTTTGCTCCAAAAGACACGTTAGGGTGTATTTTCAGGGGATGTCTTATTTTTTCATGTACAACAATTACATTTATTCTACAGTAGTGTCATCTTCTTCTGGAACATCTCATAATGTACTAAATGCGTCCGTCTGGCTGACGATCTTAACTGGGACTTATTTTGGGGGTAGGTCTTATTTTCTGGGAAACATGGTGATTGTATTTAATCCCAGGCAGCTGTAACTATTCCAGAAGTGAATGTGGATCCTCTCAAAGTTAGAGTTCAAACTCTCTCCTACTCTCCTGCTTGCTGTATGTTGTTCCAAGGGTCTGTTCCTGCCCAGGCCCAAAATAGTGCTGGGCGTGATGGGAGGTCAGGAGGGGTGCAGCACGTGAGTGGAGGTCGGTGACAAGGCAGGCCTCTTACTAACCCTTCTGTAGTCGTCCCTGAGAACGTTGCTGAGCCTATTCAGTCATTCCCTTATTCATTAAACATTGGCAACTTTACATGCCAGGCATTCCCCAGGTATGTAGGACATCATTGTCCCCACCCTAGATGAGTCCACAGCCTTATGGGAGAGACAGATAGATGAACAAATGGTTACAACATGAATGTGATTAATTTTAGAGGAGGGGGTGCCCAGGGATTTAGACAAGTCTTTAAAAAGAGAGTAGACATTCAAATTATGCTTTGCAGGACAAGAAATAAGTAGTTCACCTAGAAGAGGGAGCAAGATCATATGAGGAAGAAGGAATGGACTGGGCAGAAGCCTGAGACACCCTATAAGAGGCTGCATGTGAGACATGACAGGAGAGGTGGTTGGTCAGAGGCCACCATCCAAAAAGATTTCTGTGCCATGCTAAAGATTTTGAATTTTATCCTGAGAGAGAGAACCGTGGCTTTTCATTTATTTTCATGGAATGGCATGAGATTTGCGTGTAAGAAATCAGTTAACGAGGGGTAGAAGCTTGGAGGTTACTTAGCCTATTGCAAAGGCCCAAGAAATGATTGCTGGAAAAAAATCTCCAGCAGTGAGTGGGGAATATAAAGGAGGAAGAGATGGCAGCAGTTACTACGTGAAAGTGAGAGGGTGAGACAAGGGAGGAGGTACCTGCAAATATGGTGGTGCTGCAATACAGTGAGTTAGGAAATAGATGAGGGGAGCAGTTCTTTTATGTAAAGAACGAGAACACCGAACTTGTGTTGAGTTTTGAGCACTTTAGGTTTGAAATAGGGTGGGGGATACAAAGGAAAAGGAAAACTGCCCTCCAGTAGCTTCTTGTGGAATCTCAGCTTTTAAGATTCTCACTTATCTTACTATAAAACCCGGTCTATCTAACATGATATAAGACCGGGTCTTATTTTACTACAATATAAGACCAGGTCTTATATTAATTTTTGCTCCAAAAGACACTTTAAGAGCTGATTGTCCAGCTAGGTCTTATTTTCGGGGAAACACGGTAGAACAAATTAGGTAATGTGGGTATAGTTAAAGCCATTAGAGGCAGAGACCTTCGTTCAGGAAGACCTTATGGTGACTGCTTGTCTGCCTTCCCTGCTAGAATATAAGCTCCTGAGAGCAGGGAAGTATATTCCTGACACCTAACAGATGATATTTGATAAATGAATGAATTCAATTTCTTTGGACTTAGTTTTCTCAAATAAGAAATGGGCTAATAACACTGTCCCTGTCTATTCTATATACTACTTGTCTGTAGGGTTGTTAGGATCAAATATGAAAATCCTTTAGCATTGTCCAAACATTTTCAACTTTATTACTGTTATTTTATTTTCATTACTGTTTTACTATTAATATTCTACTCCAGTAAAGAGAAAGGAGTAGGATATGTGACTGTGGATTGGGAAAAATCAAATACCAGAATTATCAGCTAGTTTGCCTTTTCACAGAAATCAAGGAAATGATTCAGCCACGGTATCTGGCCTGCATGATTTTTTTTTTTAAGTGTTTTTTGATAGGAGGGATTTAACTTTGGTCTCAGCAAATGGAAGAATTGGACATGACCAGAAAATCATGTAGGAAGTGGACTACTTAGAATTGGACTATAAAAATGCAGGATTGAAGACGGCTTCTTTACATGCTATAGAGTACTAGTTTAAGTTATCTTAGTCTCAGCTTTAATTGCTAATAGTAGAAACTTATTAAAGCAAGGCAATTTACTAGAAGGAACAACTTATAGTCTCCAAGAGCAAGAGATAAAATTGGATCTTGTAAGAGGTGGTATAGGGAACTGTAAGCTGGGAACCAAGACTATCCTCCATCTCCGGGTCTCTTATTTACACTTCTCTGTACATATCTTTTTTTTCCTCCTTTTACAAAAATAGATTCTTCTTTAGTGAATATTTGATAGAGAATGGCTTCCTCAGCCCTAAAATTTCCTTAGTGCCGATTCCCGACTGACTTCTAGACTTGGTCTCAGTTCCAAATTCCTACAAAGAAAATCTTATTGGCCTAATTTGGTCCAGAACCATTTTTGGTCATCAACAGTGGCAGGGAGAAGAGGGGGCACGCAGGTAAAGTGAACACGGAAACTGGGTCCACCCCTTCAGCAGAGTGTTAGTGATGGGAGTAGGCCAGGCTGGTAGCCGTATTACATGAGTTGCCAATGACAGGACCAACACTTAAATGAAACCAGGTTCAGCCACACTATGCAACATCACTTTGTAGTTTCACAAACCAGGCTGTACTTTAGAAGCACCAGGAAAGCTTTTTAAAAATACAGATTCTTAGAGTCAGCACTTCCCACCAGTGAATTAGAATCTCTAGGGGTAGGGCCCAGGAATCAGCATTTTTTATAAAGCACCCCAGACGATTATGGATGTGACTGACATTTCAGGACCCCCCACTTTAAAAGACAGGCACAGAATGCTAAACAAATACATCAATAAAAAAGAGAAGTTATTCACAAATAAGGGACATTCTTATATACAACAAACAAGTTCTTTCTGGACAGCAAGTATTTTCTGATTATAAAAATTGGAAATGCTTATTAGTTTTTTAAAGATCCCCAATTTTGACATGTTAGTCTTCCAGACTTTTTGTTTGCCTATGAACACATATGTATGTTTTGTTTTACAAAAATAGGACCACAGAGTGTATGTACTATTTGTTAGTCTGTTTTATTCAGTAAAAACAGATCATGAATGTTTTTGTATGGTAATAAAGGCAGGTTTACTGAATGTTCAGTGGTTGTACAACATTCTAATCCCTTATTGTTGGACGTTGCCCCCGTCCCCACACACACACCTAGAAATAGTAATAGGAAATTATCTTTTAAAGTAGTTTTCTCTGAAAGCCAGACTCTCTGAGTTGGTCATGCAGGTAGGACCAAACCACGCCCACAGGCATGCACTGCCCTTTGCACGTTGCCAGTGCCGTATGCTAAACAAACAGATTTCGTGCTGAACTCACAGTGCCCCACAAGTGGGATCTTCAGAGAGTCTATGTCCCAGGAAAAGAACCCAAGTCCTGTGATTTAAATTCTATTATGCTGTGTTATCAAAATGTTTTCCTCTTTTTAAACCTCACATATATAGAAAAATAATCATGAGGCTGACCACATGTCAGTTAACTTCTATGTGCTGTTGGAATTAGTACAACAAAGCTCTCAATCAGTTTTATTTCTCCTTACCCAGAGGTGGGAAGGAAAGAGCAGAAATGAATGGTATGTCATTTACTAGTAGCAAAGAGGGCTGGGATTCCACATTCATTTTGGAAATTGAGTAGAAAGAATTGCTTTCCTCACACATGCCTGGGCAGTGTGGTCCCAGGGAGAGGGGAGGAGCCAGATAAAATATATACCGGTAGCCAGCAGTTTTCTGTTCTGAACAGTCAGCTTGTTTCAAGTCCAGAGGACAGCTATTCCCAAGTTCATCTGGGGGACGGTAGTAACATGTTCCTTTTGGTGTTGGGCCCAAGTGTGCCTGTGAGCAGATGGATGAAGGCTGTGCAAACCTTTAGCAGGCGTAACACGAGTTGAAGGGCTGGAGGGGGGGCTCTTTGTGTTCTTCCCTGTTTGAGAAGTATAGAACCTCATGTGTATCTGATATTTTGCAGAGTTCTCAGCAGAGAGCTAGGGTGAATATTTTTATTGCTTTTCTGAAATCTCTTCTCATGTACAAAGATTCCTTCAGTTAGGTCCTCTATTATCCTAAGTGCTCTATGGTCATTAGCCAACAGAAGTAGGCTGCTGCAGGACTTCCCATAGGGAAACTAAAACCTGATTCTTCTCCTTTTCTCACTCAGTCTCTAGGCTAAGAACTCCAAGTAGTAAGAGACACAGGGCAAGGATGGGAGCGACTGAGCCTTTCTGAGAGTCTGCTCCTTTGCTGAATGCCACTTTGAAAGGAAAGAAGAAGTCGAATGGCAGTTTCCAGTCCAATCTGGGTTGGCCCCGTGGAGGCTCTGGCTTCTGGGTTATGTCCACAAAGGTCACAATAGTTGTCAAAGATACTTCTTCTGTTACTTGTTGGGAATCCTGCAGTAAGAAATTCCATGATAGATCAGCACTTGGTACCCATTCAAAAAGCCCTCCACTTGACTATTATTACTTTCCCTGAAGACTGAAACCAAATTGCTCTAAGCAAGAGATACCTTTTTTTTCATATTGGTCCTATGTAGTTCTCTTTCTATGAGACACAAGGAAATGAGTTTCTTAGAAACAGTCCATGACACCAGAACTGTGAACAGTTACATCTACTTCAAGACTGACTCTAGCTTCCCCCAACTGGGTAGCTGCCTGATATCAGAGAGGCCAGATGGCAAAACTGCTGCTACTGTGTGCTTAACAGCTCTACTTTATCATGTCCCAGGGGCTCCAGGCTCTGAAACGGTATACATGTACTAGTGGAAGTAGTAGCGACAATTCCATTCCTTCTTCAACTGCAGAAAGAAATTTGAAACTTCATGGAAAAAGCAAAGAACTCAATAACGTAGATTAAAAAAAATCAGGTTTACAGAATTTCAGGCTTTGAAAGCATCCTCCCAACCACCCACCAATTCAAGTTAAATAAAAAGATACTCCCAGAAGAGACCTTGTCAAGCTGACTCAAGTATCTGATCTAATATAATATACATAGCTTTTGGTAGATACAGTCATGGCCTGATGACTGGAATTGTGTTTATCTAAAATGAAGTCCCTTTGCTCTAACTGTGCTCAACAAGCAAACTTCTGATTATAATTTGACAGTAAATAAACTATCTTGTTAAACCAGAAATAAAGATTCCCTCCATTTACCTTCCTTCACTCTGATGCCACATATTATCTGCTGTGGTCTTTGACAACAGTAAATACCAGGCTAGGAACATAGTTTTGCCCAGAATAACCCTTCTAGGAACTGTTTTTTTGTTTGTTTGTTTGTTTGTTTTAAATGCATGTGGGGCCAGTGCTGTGATAATCCTGCATGTCATATTAACTCTTTGGATTCTTTTTTGTAAACAGTTAAGCTCACGAGGGAATAAGAACTAATGTAATTTCTGAGGCACTGTAAGAGCCACATACATTACAAGGACAGCCAGCTTAGGCCGAAGCTGACAAGGAAATCTTGATTCCAGCTAGGCATGGAGGCTGGCTGAGACTAACTAGACAAAGAAGAATAAGTAATAAACTTTCTTTGGACTTTAACTTATGAAAGGATTTACTGTTAGGACTTTTTCTCTAGGAACTTTATAATGGGAAGAGGTTATATATTCAGTTTTTGGAGCAAATCTTTGCAGTTGACATTATTGAAGCATATTGCTAATATTTGTTATGTAATCTCATTTGCAGAATGCCTGATGAGCTATATTGGCTGGAATGGCTAGAAATACTTTGGGATGGGAAATAGAATAGGGAATGGATTTTCAGCCTTGGGTTCAATATTGTCTAGGAGTTGATTTAATTAACATGCTGCTCTGACTCTCTTCAGAGCCTTTAGGGGGAGGGCAAATTTTAAACTGCCTACTAGCAGTACATTTGGGAACTATGGTTAGAACTGGGGTACTGGTCTTAGATGGAAGAGTGTAATATATATTAATACATATTTTTAAGCCTATGGTAGTGTTTCAATGGCTGCGAAAACCCACATGATAAAAGTTCTTTTTGAACTTTTTACAGACTAACCCAAGATATATGCTCATCAAGAACTACTACTAGACTTGATTTTAAGATGGCAACATAAGGACATGTCTTCTCCCTCTATATCTCAAAAGCACTCCAATCCAATAAGAAACAGATATAAAAAAATTAAAACTCCATCTTTACTGAAATGGAGAGATATCACAATATGTGAATATAGAAAGCAGATGGAGGCAAGGTTTCTCAGAGGGAAAGAAGGCCAAACCTAAAAGCCTTCAGAGACTGGGAGCAAGTAGATCTTTGTAGAATCCTGAAAGACTCAATAATAGGACATAACAGCAGTCAGGGATGAGGTAGGGACAGAAAATAGTTACTAAAGGAACCCCCTCAGTACAGTCAAGCAACAACCCTCTCCCTACCTCAAGAAGAGACTGGACAATTCAAACCAGAGACATTCTGGATGTAGAGATGCTGGCCCAGAAAAGAGCAAAGTGAGGTATGGAACTAAAAACAGGGAAATTACTCTGTATAACGAAATCCGTTTCTTTATCTAGCACCAAAATGCTGACAGATGGTCTTTTACCCATACCCTTCAGTCAGGAGGGTCTTTTCTGAAGAAAATTAACAGTTCCAGCAAAATACGTAAAGATACTGACATCTGGCAGTTCCACAGCCCCAATTTCAGGAAAAGTAAAAAGTTTCACAAATATTTAATTCCTTGGCTCATCATGTACATTTATATAATCTTAATAATGAAACACTCATTGATTTAATAAAACTTTTTGGTATAACTACATTGGGAGAGTAGTGGGAGGGATAGGCGGCGACTAACTCACCCACCAAAATAGGAAGTCAATAGATTATCTATAAACTCCTGATTCAAAAGATAACTATAAATATTGCTTAGAAATTGAGGGTAAGTACCAGAAAAAAGATTAAGAGTTTAACAGGTAATTTCTGAAAAGCAGGCTGGCAAGGGGGATATGAGACTTTTTTTTTTTTTTGCTAAGAGATCCTCTTTTCTGGCATTTTTTGCCCTTAAAAATATATGTATGTTATTTTGATAAATTATACAAAGATTAGTTAAATTGAGAAAATATACTATTACTTAGCATTAGCCCAATCTGCAGGGGAACTCTGAAATGTAAGGTAGGCTTCACAATCCCAACAACTTGTGTTGTTCCAATCCAAGGCAAGGTAGTTGGGCTTTCATATTCTTTCACCCTTAAGACACTGGCTAAGGGCCATCTGGGAAATGTATATTTCCAGGCACTCTACAGGCAAAATGAGTTCCAGTAGCTTGAGGACAGCCTTCCAAAACAAACAAGACAAAAAAGAGAATGAAACCGTAGGAATACCTACCAAATAGAAGAAAAAACAAAGTGTGTGTGGGGAGCTGGGGGTGAAAAATATAAGGGTTACTGCAAAAAGCAAAATTATATTTGGTGATCAACAGGGTATCACATATAAGATATAAAAGAATTGAATGAAATTCCCAAATTAAAAACGTATCCATCATCCTAGACTAATTTTCCCTCAAACTCCGCATCTAAGCAATCGTGTCCTACCTATGACATCCCTAAACCTTCTGAACTCTTGTCTACTTCCTGCAGCCCTCACAACCCCCACCTGGGCCCAGGTCATCAGCATCTCCTGGGGAATTTCTAAAACTGTTCTAAGCTTCACCTCATTATTGCCCTATGCCTTCCATAAGAACAGGGACAGTGTTTATCTTGTTTACCATACCTAGCACCCAGCATGGTACTTGGCCAAGAGTAAGCACTCAATAATGACTTCATTTTTGACAAATGAATAGAGGTATTTTTGAAGGCAGGAAAATCATATAAAGTAACAAGTGATAATAAATCACAAGCTAGAAAGTATGCCATAGCCATTTAAGAGCCAGCAATTACAGATCATCTTGACCCCTTATCCTTCTCACCACACTGTAATCTTAGGATCCCTAAAGGTTGTGCTTCATTCATTCATGTACTTATTTATTAATTAACATGTCAAATGAAGTGCTTATTCTTATGTTAAAAATATTGTCTCCATAACTGTGTAGAGGTTTAGAACAAATGCAGTCTAGTAGATATTCCAATCAAATTAAAAGGAACTTGAATGCACTTGCTGGGTCACTAGGTAATACTGAATATTACTGACCCATTTTAGAACCTGTGTTTTAGTACCACATAAAGAACAAGCTTTCTTAGTTAAGTGTGTTATATTTGAATTTTAAAGTCTAAATTTTTCCTATTTGCATTTTAAGTTATACCTAGGCAAAATGTTTAGCATGTCCAGCAAAAACACTGGAGTGAAAAATCCCAAAAAACAAATTCCCTCAAAGTCCAGTGATCTTATTTCTGTTATCAACACAATTAAAGGAGAGCATCAGCGCACACACAGAGGGTTGGCAGAACGGGGGACAGTGTGGCCGCTATGTGACCCAACTTCCCGGGGGGCTGCTGGGGTGCCGCGGGAAGGCACGTTGCGGGGGTGGCAAGGCGCGGGCCGAGAGCTACAGATCTCATTTTCTCTGTTCTCCTACAGCCTCATCTTTGCCTCTTAGCTCACCTGGATCCTGCCCCTGGGCTAAATCAGCAACATGAGCGGCAACAACTTGGATGAGAAGGACGACTTTGATGAGCAGTTGAGAATGCAAGAATTGTACGGAGACACCAAGGATGGAGACACCCAGAAAGATCCCGGTGGAGAAATCTATTCTTTTGGGCAACAACCGAATGACACCCCCTACGAGTGGGACCTGGACAAGAAGGCTTGGTTCCCCAAGATAACTGAAGATTTCATTGCTACATATCAGGCCAATTATGGCTTTTCTAATGATTGTGTGTCTAGCTCTACTGCAAATGTACAGGATGTCAGTGCTAGTCCTGCAGAGGAACTGCCACAAAGAAAACCCCCTGAACCCATTGATTCCAAAAAGAAGGGAGAAAAGAGAAAGGCTGAATCAGGATGGTTTCATGTTGAAGAAGACAGAAATACAAATGTGTATGTGTCTGGTTTGCCTCCAGACATTACAGTGGATGAATTTATACAGCTCATGTCCAAGTTTGGCATTATTATGAGAGATCCTCAAACAGAAGAATTTAAGGTCAAGCTTTACAAAGATAATGAAGGAAATCTTAAAGGAGATGGGCTTTGCTGTTATTTGAAGAGGGAATCTGTGGATCTTGCATTAAAATTTTTGGATGAAGATGAAATTAGAGGCTACAAATTACATGTTGAGGTGGCAAAGTTTCAACTGAAAGGGGAATATGATGCCTCAAAGAAGAAGAAGAAGTGCAAGGACTACAAGAAAAAGCTGTCTTTGCAACAAAAGCAGTTGGATTGGAGACCTGAGAGAAGAGCTGGGCCATCCCGAATGCGTCATGAGCAAGTCGTCATCATCAAGAATATGTTTCATCCTGTAGATTTTGAGGATGATCCTTTGGTGCTGAATGAGATCAGAGAAGACCTTCGAGTAGAGTGTTCAAAGTTTGGACAAATTAGGAAGCTCCTTCTCTTTGATAGACACCCAGATGGTGTGGCCTCTGTGTCCTTCAGGGATCCAGAGGAAGCTGACTATTGTATTCAAACCCTCAATGGACGGTGGTTTGGTGGCCGTCAAATCACTGCCCAAGCATGGGATGGGACGACAGATTATCAGGTAGAGGAAACCACAAGAGAAAGGGAGGAAAGGCTAAAAGGATGGGAGGCTTTCCTCAATTCTCCCAAGGCCGATAAAGGTCTTCAGCATTCAAATTCCATCTGTGCTTCAGAAAGGCCAGGGCCTTCTAGAGTAAGGCATCTTTTGGAGCACCCTAGCACATCTAAAATGAATGTTCAAGAAGCCGCAGCTGAAATGGCATTTGAAGAACCTATAGATGAGAAGAAGTTGGAAAAAGAAGATGGGGGAGAATTTGAAGAAGATACTTCTGACAAAGATGCTGAAAAAAGTGGCCTTGAAAAAAAGGGTGAAGAAGACTGCCTTGAAAGGAAGCCTGAGGAAGGCTGCTGCAAAAGAGAGCATGAAGACGACTACCCTGAAAGAGAGTCTGGAGAAGCCAGTTCTGAAAAAGAGTTTGAAGAGTGTAGTCCTAAAAAAATGTCCAAAGAGAATAACCCCAAAGGAGAATCCAAAAAGAAGAAACTCAAAAATGATTGTGAAGAGAATGGCCTTGAAAAGGAGTCTGAAGAAGATGTCTGGGAAAGAGAATCGGAAGCCTGCTCTGAAAAGCAGTTTAAAGATGGCTCCAAAAAAAGAATTTGAAGAAAATGGCCTCAAAAGAGTTTGATGAGGACGGCTCTGACAAGGAGTTTAATGAAAATGTCCTCGAAAATGACATTAGAAGAATGTTACCCTTAGAAGAAAATTACCCTGAAAAATCAGAATTTGAAGATGACAGTTCTGATAAAGTGTTTGATGAGGAAGGCTCTGAGAGAGTTTGATGAAGAGTCAGATGCAAAGGAAGGAGAGGAAGATGCATATGAATAAGTTTTTGGTGATGAGTCCAATGAAAAAGAAGACGAAGGAGATACAGATGAAAAGAGGCTTGAAGATGGTGATGAAAAAGGAGGAAGATGATGCAAACAAAAAAATGTTTGAAGATTCAGACAAAGCAGTAGATGCAAAGGAGGATGAAGATATATAATAGATGCCAAGATGTTTGAAGATGATGAGACCAGAAGTTGTTCAATGAGGATTCCAGCGAGAAGTTGATGATTCTGACGAGAGATGGACTGTGGGTAGTTTGGGGAATGTTCAGGAAGAAGGGCCCCTGTCCACCGGCAGCAGCTTTGTCCTCACTAGTGATGATGATGAAGATGATGATTTTTAATCCCTTAAAATTGGCTTTTGAGGGCAATTCCTCCATCTACATTTTGCCTATGCTCCAGGGTAATTACTAGTAGTGTAACATGAGCACGTGCATAGTGGTAGAATGCTATCAGATTAATGCATTGCCGTTTTCATTGTCACCTGTACTTACTGGTTTTAAATCTAAAATTGTCAGTTAAAACTTCATAGCGTAATGTAACTAAACTGGATACTTGCCCTTTGTCAGATTGTTCAGTGCGTGCACAATATTTTTTCAAATATTCTGGTTGAAATTTATGATATTCAGAAATAAAAATAAGTTGTTAATATGCAGCGGAAAAAAGACAATAAAAGGAATATAGCCAAGTCAGCCCATTTCTTTTACTAGGGATCCAGTTTTTATGTATGATTGATTTATTTCTACCGTAAGCTATAATATGCTGTTTACTTCAGAAATCACCACCAACAGTTCTGTTTTAACATTCTGTGAGGTTTAGGGGATTTTTTTTTCCCCTTCAGTTCAGTTTACTTGCACCAAAATCCACTGTTCCAAAATAAGATTTACCTTGTAACAACATGAAAAGTTTGGATTAGATTCTGTTTAGCTTTGGTAGTAAGAAATACACCCTACATATTACTACAGTACATTTTTATAATCTCAACTTTTAAACCATTATATATTAATCTGCATGTCAAATCATTACAAATGAAAACTATCATTATCAGAAAAAAAGCTGTAGATACCATCTCGGTATGTTTTGTGGCTACATGTTTTAGACTATGAACTAGGATAAATTCCTCTTTGGCTCAGGTGTGTAACTCATTATTGAGCTGAGAGAGTTTTTTTATTCTATAATACATACAAGAACTTTGCCTGGTATGTGTATTGCAAATATTTTCCCCAGTCAGTGGCTTTTTTCTCCCATTTTTCTTAAAAGTGTCTTTTTGTTTCATTTTAACTTTTTTATTGAGCCATAATTTATATGCAATAAATCTTAAGTGTTCAGTTAGTTTTGACAGTTGTATATGCTATGTAGCCAACACCCAAAACAAGATCTGGAATATGTCCATATTCTCAGAGAATTCCTTTGTGCCTCTTTTCAGTATATTCCCTGTCCCTTTCCCAGAAGCAACTACCTTCTGACTTTTGTCACTGTAGTTTTGCCTATTCTACTTCATACAAATGGAATCTTACAGTGTATTTTTGTGTGTTTGTTTTCTTTCACTCAAGACAAATGTTTTTGCGATTCATCCATGTTTTTTTGTATACCAGCAATTGTTTTATTGCTGAGTAGTATGGCACTGTGTGAATACACCACAATTTGCTCATTTTCTTGATGATGGATATTGGGTTGTTTCCAGTCTTGTGCTATCATGAATAAGGCTGCTGTGAACATTCTGATACAAGTCTTGTTTTGGACATATGTTTTAATTTCTTATGGGTAAATATACAGGAGTAAAATTGCTGGATATAGGGAAGATGAATTTGTAAAGACCAAGAGGTTGTACCATTTTTCATTCCTACTAGTGATGTATGGGAATTTCAGTTGTCCTATATTATGACATTTCACGTTATCAATCTTTTTGATTTTAGCTATTCTAGTGAATAGTCTATTGAATATTCCAGTGAGTAGTTATCTTGTGGTTTTTAACTTGTATATCCCTAAAGACTAATGATATTGAGCACTTTTTCGTGTTTACTAGCCATTTGTTTATCTTTTTTTATAAATAAAGTTATCTGTTCAAATCTTTTGTTCATTTTTAGGGTTTTTTTTTGGGGGGGTGGGTTCCTTGTGTTATTTATTTATAGGTGTTCTTTTTATATTCTGGACATGAATTTGTTGTCAGACAATATTTTTTCCCAAACTACAGCCTGCCTTTTCATTTTCATAATGGTATCTTTTGATGAGCAGAGATTTAATGATTTTTGTTTCCTGTTCAAGAAATATTTGCCTACCTCAAATTTGCAAAGATATTCTCCTATGTTTCTTTTAGAAGCTTTATGACTCTGGATTTAAGGTCTATGATCCAGGCATAAATACTTTTTGTATATGAAGTTAGTTGATTTACCCCCCCCCATATGTTTATCTAGTAGTTCCAGTTTTATCCAGTTGTTCCCACACTAACTGTTTAAAAAAAAAGTCCTTTTCCCATTGAATTGATTTAATTTGTGCACATGTTCTTTTGACTCTTCATTCTGTCTCACTGCTCTATTTTCCTATCCTTATATCAGTACCACACTGTCTGAGATTTAGAGTAAATCTAGAAATCAGTAGATTGAGTCCTCCAACTTTGTTCATTTTCAAAATTGCTTTGGTTGTTCTAAGACATTTGAATTTTCATGTAAATTCTATAATCAGCTTGTCAATTTCCACAAAAATGCCTGCTAGGGTTTTTTGGGGGGTTTGCATTTAAGCTACAGATCTATGAGGGATAGATACCTTAATGCTGAGTCTTCTACTTCATGAACATGGTATATCTCTTCATTAATTCAGGTTCCCTGTAATTTCTCTCATTAATGTTTTATAGTGAAGAGGTCTTACACTCCTTTTGCTAATTTGTTCCTAAGTATTTCATGTTTTTCCACACTAGTGTGAATGAAACTGAATTCATCTTTAAAATAACATCTAGCTATTTTTAGATGTTTTCCTAGTGACTTTAAGTTTATTACAAAAGTAGTAAATTAGATTGTAAAGAGTTAAAGAAAATAAGAAAAACACTATTTCTATCACTAAAAATATCACTATTAACATCTATGTCTCTATACACAAAACATCCACATATGCATTGTTAATCAAATGAGATCAAATTGTACAGGCTGTTTTGTAATCTGCTTTTTAAAAAAGTTAACCTCTACCCTTTTGTGTTAGTAATATTTCTTTCTATCTAAAATATAGTACATAAAGTATAGTACATATTCTAAAATACAGTACATATAGTACATATAGTACAAGTTTTCCCAACTATTCCAAAATGTGCTTTACAATTCTTTGTCCAACTCAGAATCCCAAAGCAAAAACATGAACTGCATCTGTTTGTTACATTCATGAGTCTCTTTTAATCTAACACAATAAGATATGGTGATTTCTATTACGATGGCTAGAACTTATTTAACTATAAAGCATATTGTTAAGTGACTATTTAAAGGTAATTTTTCTTCAAATAAGTATATTATTTTTAAGGAGAAGTTAGCTTATGGTATTAACACTGATTTTAGGAGAACTAGTGATTTACATAAACTTAAATTAAGGAGAATAATAATCTCTGAAAAACAATGAATTATTTATATATAACACAGTCCATACGCTGCTTAACAATGGGGATGCATTTTGAGAAATGAGTCATTAGGTGACTTGTGCAAATGTCATAGAGTGCACTTACACAAACCTAGCTGTTATATCCTATTACTGTAATTGTACCATGTTTCCCTGAAAATAAGACCTACTCTGAAAATAAGCCCCAGTTAAGCTCGTCAGCCAGACGGACGACGCATTTAGTACGTTATGACGGTATTCCAGAAGATGATGACATGACTGTATTTGAATAAATGTAGATTGTTGTACATGAAACAATAAGACATCCCCTGAAAATATGCCCTAATGCGTCTACTGGAGCAAAACTTAATATAAGACCCAGTCTTATTTTCAGGGAAACATGGTATGTGTTGCACTTTATATGACTGGCAGTACAATAGGTTTGTACAATAGGCAGTACAAAGTAAGTTTTACACCAGCATCACCATAAACATGTGAGTAATGTGTTACACTATGATTTTACGAGTGCTATGAAGTCACTAGATGATAAGAATTTTTCAGCTCCTTTATAATCTTATGGGACCACCGCCATATACATGGTTGTTGACTGAAATGTCATTATGCAGTGCATGACAGTATTCTTCCAGATAATGTCCCCATTATTTCTCCATATTTTCTTAGGGACAAACATATATTGAAGGAGAAGCCAATGAAAAAATTTAAGTCCCCTCACTTATTTTAAAGATGTCAATGAAATTACTGAGATTTTCAAATGAGTGAAGAGAATAAATATGTTAAAATTAAACATCATGTATCAGGGAGAGATCTCAAATGGTTATATAGGTTAGCATGTGGAATAACGAGCATAACTTTCAAAAGTTCCTTTAAAAAAACAGGTAAGGCCGGCCCGGTGGCTCAGGCGGTTAGAGCTCCATGCTCCTAACTCCGAAGGCTGCCGGTTCGATTCTCACATGGGCCAGTGGGCTCTCAACCACAAGGTTGCCTGTTCAACGCCTCGAGTCCCGCAAGGGATGATGGGCTCTGCCCCCTGCAACTAAGATTGAACACGGCACCTTGAGCTGAGCTGCCTCCTGGATGGCTCTGTTGGTTGGAGCGCGGGCTCTCAACCACAAAGTTGTCAGTTCAATTCCTCGAGTCCCGCAAGGGATGGTGGGCAGCACCCCCTGCAACTAAGATTGAACACGGCACCTTGAGCTGAGCTGCCGCTGAGCTCCCGGATGGCTCAGTCGGTTGGAGCCTGGTCTCTCAACCACAAGGTTGCCTGTTCGACTCCCGCATGGGATGGTGGGCTGCGCCCTCTGCAACTAGCAATGGCAACTGGACCTGGAGCTGAGCTGAGCCCGCCACAACTAAGACTGAAAGAACAACAACTTGAAGCTGAACGGCACCCTCCACAACTAAGATTGAAAGGACAACAACTTTACTTGGAAAAAAGTCCTGGAAGTACACACTGTTCCCCAATAAAGTCCTGTTCCCCTTCCCCAATAAAATCTTTAAAAAACAAACAAACAGGTAATAAGATAAAAAACCCTGTGAACTAGGTAAGGATGTCTATAGAGGCTATTAAGAACCATAGAAGTGGGCAAAGTACTTCTATAGTATAATATTCATTAAGAGAGAGAGGCAAATAGTGGTTGATTGATCCTTGAAAAAGAAAAGACTTTAGTGACAGAAACTTTACTGACTGTACAATGATCAGCTCCACTGGTAGTGGTACTATTGTCCCTTCTTGGAAGAGAGGTCAGTTGGTATTCTCCAAGCCATCAACAGAAAATAGAAATAGAACCCTTGTTTCACCAATCTAGCTACTTCCTAGCACTCTCTTTTGTAGCAGTTATTTCTAAATTCTAACTCTGAATTATTCTTATTTTGTTTAGTGTTCTTTATCCTTCCTAATATACTGCCTATTTAATTACGAGATTGTAGCAGAAGTTCTTACCCTGGCTTCAATAAATCAACAAATCCCTTGAACCTATATAAAAAATGTGTGTCTGTGCATTTTTCTAGTAAGTGAATAGCTTTCAACAGATTCTCAATGTGGGGTCCGTAAGATTAAGAATTACTAACTATATTGGTAGTTTTTCTAGCACATGCTATTTCATTGAGATATTAAACACTGCCAACTTTAAATTATAATAAAAGATATTAAATAAAACAATATAATTAGCTTTAAATGTAGTCAGAGATGTATTCTCTAAAAGTATATTTCAAATTGCAAATTGTGACCCATTAGTGTCTAGCATTTAAAAAATACGTTTACAACATACTAAAATTATTTATTTATTTTAATGGAGCACAATCAACCATGAATTGATGACTCCAAACTAGCTGCAGAAGTAACTTTAAAAACAATCAACAGGCTCAGAGACTCTGATAAGTGTATGACTATCACATTGAATACACAGTTACAGAAAATGTTTTCTGTGGTTGAATCAACCAGTACAGTAATACTGGTATGATAATTTAAGAAGAAATTAACCTATACTATAGTCTGGGTACAGGAAATTAAAAAATCGGGAAAAAGAATACAGACTGTATTCACCATGACAACATGCTAATTTCAGTAAGCAGGCAGGGAGGATCAACTTGAAAGTAATGTCAGCTCACTCTAGCCAAAAATTGACTCTCAGAAGTTAAAAATGATCTGGTCATCAAATGGCTGACAGACACTCTAGGCTTTATGAGGCTTAGTGGTCCTTTATGAGCCATGACTTACCTGTCTGGACTGGCACTGGTATTGGAATCTGGCTCTTGATACATGAGCTTGTGGGTTGGACTGGAGACCTATATACGCCCATAATACCTGGATCTCCAGGGAAACGGGTATGACACAGCAGGAAGTACAATGTGTAGCCTGCAGAAAGATAAAGAAGCATCTGCTTGAATTGCTGATGGTTTCTATAGTCAGTCACCATACATTTAGTAGCCATTATTTCTTAAACGTTATAAAATAACAGAAGGCTTAGAGAAAGAACACAAAAGTTCACACTAGACCACATTATTGTCCTTGATCTTAGGAAAAGTAAAATTCTAAAATGGAAATTACTAATAGATTAATAAAACATGAGCCCATGTACTATGGTTATAAGAAGTTCTCAGTGAGTGGTGCATAGTCAGAGTTATGGCATGCCAGAAGGAGAAACATCCATTTCTGCTTGAGGATGGCTTCATGAAACTGGAATGAGTAATATCTGATTGGGAGAAACAGTGATTAAAGGAAAATTCAGGCAGAGAGACATAAAAAGGCATATGAAAAGGTATACAACTAGAACAGCACATGATGCCATGGAGGGACATTCATTGATTAACGTGAATAATAGTTACTGAGTGTCTCCTATGTGCCAGGCATGTCCGAGGTACTGGCCCTGAGCAGACCACATGACTGAAGCAAAGGACCTGAACCCAGGGACAGTGAAAGGCTAAGGAAGACATTTCAGTGTTAGATTAGGAAGTGCAACCAAGTAGCCTGCTTCTAGGAGGACTGATTCCAAGATGCAGGAAGGATTAATGGAAGTGAGCATATCAATCAGGAGGTTACTATAACTTAGCAGATACAAACTATCCTCAACTATGCCTTGAGCTTTTCTAGCTTCATACTTTTCTGTAGTAAGTCTTAGACATAGGTAATAACATGTATAAACTAGGAATAGAACCATATTTATATTTAGACCATAAATAGACCATATTTATGTTTAATTTATTAAGGAACTGTCCAACTGTTTTCCAAGTGGCTGCACCATTTTGCAGTCCCACCGACAATGTCTGAGGGTTCCAAATTCTCCTTGTCACTAACCAACCCCTTCCTGCATTCAGCCATGTATCACCCCAAACCACATTCCCTCAGTATGGCTTTGAGGTTTAAGAGAACTCAATTTGACTTCAGTTTCTTAAAGACTGGATCAAGTATATGTGTTTTCTTATCCTCCCAAATCTCCTAAAAAGGAAAGAAGTATACAAAGGATAAAGTCATAATTGTGCTGAGAAAGGGAAACATGGCACTTTAAAAATAATCTCTAAGGGGAAAGGCCTTTCAAAATCAGAACTAAAACTCCAATGTAAAAAAAAAAAGACTGATGAATTTCACAACATAAAAATCAACTCTGCATGGCAAAAAACACCATAACCAAAGTCAAAAGACAAATAACAAACTGGGAAAACATATCTGCAAATCATACCACAGAAAAGAGCCTATTTCTCAAATACATAAAGATTTCCTATAAGTCATAAGACCAGTAATTCAATAAAAATGGGTAAGGGATATAATTAGATAATAAAGAATATACAAATTGTTAAACCATATGTCAAGATTACTCAACCTTGCTCAGAGAGAAAAATAAAACTCACTGGTATGCTATTTTTCACTTATCAGATGAGCAAAGATGAAACAGTTTGATAGCAGTATTGATGAAGGGGTAACAAGCAGTCTCATGGGTTGTGGGACCATAAATTGGTACAATCCGTATGGGGAATGAATTAGCAATATTTATTAAATTTTTAAATGCATGTAACCTTTGATCTAACAATTCTACTTCTAGGATTTATCTCATAGGTTTATTCTCACATGTATGAAACAGTACCTGAATGAGGTTATAAAATGTTGCATTGTGTGTAATAGCAAAAGACTGAAAACAAGATGAATGTCCACCAATAAAACTGGTTAAATAAGTGAAATTATGGTTCATCTGTATAATGGAATATTATGCAACTATACTATGCAAAGAATGAGGAGGCTTAGTACGTACTGACATGGAACAAACTCTAAGATCAAGTGAAAAAAACCAAGGTGCAGAGCAGTATTTATGATATTATATCATTTGGACTTAAAAAAAAGAATGTAAGAGTATTTACTTGTATGAGCATGTATTATCTATGGAAGGAAAGAAACTAGTAACTTTGGTTGCGTCTGTGGAAGGGAAGAGCTGCCTTGGAGAAAGATTTTTATTCTGTACTTTTTGAATTTCAAACCAAGTGTATGTATTACTTATACAGAAAAATAATTTAAACTTTTAAATAAAAAGAAATAAGATTAAGGTACAGCTGACTAAAGTGAGGAGATGGGGGTAGGCAAAAGAAGAAGATAGAATAGCACAGCAGATTTCCTTATTTTACTTAGACTGGAGTCTAGCGATATACCTGCTATACACGGATGTAGTGGGCCACCAGGAAAAGTAAGAGCTGAAGCAGCTAAATGAGGTTACTTCTGGGGTGGGAGTGTCGAGGTTTTTACTCTTCATTTATACCATTCTACATGGTTTGAATTTTTAGCCTGTTAATGTATTTGTATTAAAAGTAAATGTAAAAATATAAGTTTTTATAACAAACAGAAAGAACACAATTTCAACCTCAAAGAATCTGTAATGACCAACATTCAAGCATATAAGAGAATATTTGGTATATAGATGAAATATACTAATATTTATTCTTACTATGAGTCAGGTTGATTTAGAACCACAGAGCATGGCCTTGATAAATTTCTACATTTTTTACCTTCAAATTTTTCCCCAAGTAAGGAAAATGTTAGGTATAAACCTAACCTGAAATAATGACATCAAAAGGGCATGATTTCTTACATTCTTCTTAAGACAACTGCATTATCTTCCTTCTATGACAACCACATCATCTAGGGAAATAGGGTTGGTTTTAATTTTAGTAACAGTAATTTACAAACAAAAAGGGGAAGTTGAGTCTCCACAAGATATATTTCTCTCCTTACTGAAACGCTGCAGTTCCTGCTGAGGATTCTGGTCCATTCTCCCTTCTGGGCTGGGTTGGCATTACCAAAGATAGCAACATGTTCTGGTCTGGGCCTTCCATGAAGAGTCTGATACATGTCCTGCTGCAAGCGACTGCAGTCCACATTTTTCAGCCTGAAATTAAACACCACAGAGGCTGGAGTCCAATGCTAACATAATACTATAACCATCCTAATGTATGAATCCAAAATGTTAGAAATAATACTATAGGGAGAGCCAGTTAGCTCAGTTGGTGAGAGCATGGTGCTAATAACACCAAGATTGCCGGTTCGATCCCTGCATGAGCCACTATAAGCTGCGGACTCCTTAAAAATATAGATAAAATAAGTATTAAAAATAATAATAATACTACAAAATAAATTGGAGGAAAATAATCCTTAGTAGGTATAGAGGACTGTCAAAAAACTCTTAGCAATATTATTTAGATGAGACTATTCCTAACTAGCTGATTTCACTGATTTCTGAATATTAATTTTGTATCCTGCTACTTTACTAAATTCATCTATCGGCGCTAATAGTTTTTTGGTGGAGTCCTTGGCTTCTCTATATATGGTATCATGTCATCAGCATACAATGACAATTTTACTTCCTCCTTACCAATTTGGATGACTTTTATTTCTTTTTCCTGTCTGATTGCTGTGGCTAGATGTTCCAGAACTATGTTGAATAGAAGTGGAGAAAGTGGGCAACCTTCCTGATCTTAAGGGGAATGGTTTTAGCTTTTCCCCATTGAATATGATGTTAGCTGTGGGTTTATCATATAAAAGAGTTCTCTGAACTCTCATTCAAAATATAAAAGTTACTATATCAACATAATTCCTGCAGACAGAGACAAAACTGTAGGAATTGATGCAGAAGCAAAGAATTACCTGAACTTGCACCCAGACATTGCATTCACTCCAAATTGTACTTCGTGCCTCTTATCAGAGCAAGTTCCATCACCTTGGCTCTGTAAGAGGGTCATCTGAGGTGGAAAGTGATGGTCAAGGATATCATAACAGGAAAAAAGGTGCGCTCTTCTTGTTTCTTTAACACTGTATGTATTTTATTACCATCACGATATCGTTCAAGTCACAATTTGTATTCTTCCTCCAGTATTAAAAAACACAGAGATAATTAGTGATTTTCCAAAAATGGTTAACCACACACCAGCATATAAATACATTAAAACAAAA
Organism: Rhinolophus ferrumequinum; assembly: GCF_004115265.2. Lineage (NCBI taxonomy): Eukaryota > Metazoa > Chordata > Mammalia > Chiroptera > Rhinolophidae > Rhinolophus > Rhinolophus ferrumequinum. Next base: position 27,683,715 of record NC_046299.1, on the reverse strand, counting down.
ATCAGTCACAATCCTCTCACCTTTAGGCAGTCTAACATAAGTTTTAAAGCCTTTGATTGCATCAACATTTGAGAACATAATGTATTAATGGTTTGGAAGTCATGGATACCTAAAAAATGGGGGGGACCTCAGAATTGGAAAATCCAAAAAATCAGCAGCTACAGTTTTCTCATGAAGCTGTAACAGGCCACCCAGCTCCAAGAAGGATACTTTGTGACTGAAGTCGCCAGTTAGAGCCAAGAGTGGCTTCCCCACAAGATAGCCAGGATTCCCACTTCTAGGACCAGGGAGAGAAGCAGTGGCGCTCTGTCGAAAAGCCTGCAGAAAGAGTGAAGAGTCACTATGGAGAAAAGCATGTTCTCTTACCTGTACTGCTCGGCTTCATGCCCTCCCTTAGGCAATACAGTAAGTTAGCTGCACTGAACAACCTGGCTTCCTTCCACAGTGTAGTATTTTGCAGAAATTTTTACTCCAATGACTTTTCCTGTTTTTCCCCCCTTCAGTAAGTACTGAGTGATCTGAATATTGAAATTCACTATATGCTGCTCTACCAAGGATTACAATGAAGGATCCATCAACCCTGTTTCTCAAAAATTACTATCAATTTCGGGCTATGTTCAGCCTGGCTGAAAGGAATTTAAACGTAATTTAGAAATGTATTTTAATTAACTAAACATGTTCCAGAGATGAACTCTGAGGGACATGAGACTTGGTTGCTGACGTGAGGGCAGAGTTGGGAAGAAACCAGACTGTGCTGGGTTCAAAAAGAAGAAAGAAGCAGAAGAAAGCCTAAAGGTGGTGATCAAGATTAGAAACGCAGATTAAGTGGGAAATGAATAAAACTCTGAATGCCATCACATTATAGTTTTTACATGTTCATGTTCATAAATACACACAGGAAAAATTCATGCTCATTGGAAGCAATGTAAGCTCAAAGAATACAGAAATATAAGGAGTAAAAGTGGAAAGAAAAAACAAACAAACAAAAAACACAACCAACCAGCTGAACGCTCAGAAATAGGAGAAAAGCTAGTTAAAGAATTTCTGTGGGATGTTGGCTGAATTTATGATTCAAAATGACTATTTAAAAAAAGAGTCTGGAGTTGAGATTGAAGTCCTGCTTTGCTGGGGGCCATGTAGAGAATCAGAGAAAATGTTAATGAATAAATATTGTTGAATTCCTACCATTTGTAGTTAAATTATGGGATATTAAATGTTGAGGCTTCAACTGACAGCTTGAATTAGGCCTTCATATTCTTATTCTATTTCGCATGCGTTACAGAAGCAGAGTAACTATTTCTAACCCAATTTTCCTTCCCCTCTCGATCCCATATACAAGGGCCCTAACCCTGAAACGAATGATGAAGTGTTGCTGTATGGAAGTGCCTGGCTCGACAGTCAGGTTGGTTTGTTCAAAACTGACAGAGACTTTCTGGATTCCAAAAGTCCCATTGGTCTCTATCTCATAGACGACCTGAAATACAAAAGTAGAATCAATTAATAAAAATTATTTACTGGGCCAGTTATGTTTAAGACAAAAGATTTTCTGTCTTTAAGGGTTTTGTTATAATTGAATGAGGGTACAGCATGGTGACTATCGTTAACAATGTTGTACATTTGAAAGTCGCTAAAAGAGTAGATCTTGAAAGTTCTCATTACAAGAAAAAAATTACTAAATTTTTGTGGTAATGGATATTAACTAAACTTACTGTGGTAATCATTTCACAATATACACATATATCAAATCATTGTGTTGTACACCTAAAACTAATATGTTATATATCAATTATTATCTCAATAAAAAATAACTGAAGGAGGGAGGATAAACAAATAACCTTAAAAATGCCAAACACAAATACCATGAAAAGACAAAGCTGACTTCATATTATATCTACGCATTAAAAGAGAGACTGGACAGAGTTTTCTGAAAGCGTTAATGGGAGAGGTGAGTTTACAGGAAGAAGTGAAAGGGAAGCAAAATAAGTTTTGAGAGTGTGCGGAGGAAGGCCGAGTAGGGGCAGAGGTGATCATGGAATGGAAATATGGTCTACTTGGCTGTCCCCATGTCTTAAGAGGAATAAAGATAATTGCTGGAGATGGAAGTTAGAAGCAATTGAAGGTAATTGATTCGATTTTTGAGCATAGTCTTTAAAAATTATGCTTTACGATAATTCTTACTTCTGTAAGTTGATTAGAAGAGAGAGAATAGAGGAAAAGAAGTTGACTAATCTATTTCAGATATTCAGATGATACTGACTTCTTCAACAGAAGAAAATGTGGTCAGTAAGAACCATAATAGACTGCATATGGACAAAGAAAGAGGAGTCAGAAATAATCTTAGTGTTCTGGACATGAAATACTGGAGGATGGTGCTGATGCAAATGACTGAAACATGGTGGGGGGTAGAGGATGGGCTCCTTTCTTGACATGTCAAGTTTCAGGTAGTGCACAAAAATTCATGCGGTCTGGTACTTAATGGAAGATGAAGCACCTCTGGTAATGTTGATCAACATACATCACTCCAGGACCTGAGGTCAGCATCCCTACCTGGGAAACAACATTCTGACAAGTGTTTCCAGCCAACAGAGGAGAATCAGCCTTTGAGACAAGTGTTACAGGAACCTGGAACTAGCCAAGGGAAAGAAGCAAATCAACGTCAATGGAAAGGCCGCATGTTCTCTGCTAGCTACATATCACGCTGAAATGAGTAGTTTTCATTTTCTACCATCATCTTTATCCTTCCATTGCCAGCCTACAACATAAGTTCAAGTCATTCTAAATCAGCACAACTAAGAATATATTTCTCAGAACATTAATTCTATTAGATATAAAGGTTCCATGGTTAAATAAGTTTTAGAAATACTATATTTGATACGCGCCTTTTAGAGATTAACAAGGCCCTCTAGCATATTCAAGATGCCAAGAAGTCCACCTAAATATAGTGTTTAACCTTATTTAACCCAATGTTTCCCAAACTTATCTAATACCTTTTGAATTCTTATTTCATATGATGCTTATTAATCATATAGAACATTAATTATATGGAAAACATTGTTTTAGATTCACACGTAACAGTTTGATTTGTCATACATACAGTTTCTTTCACTATTACAATCTAGACTGAAATTGCCTGAGATGCAAAGAGACTGAATATTCTCTCTACTTTCTTCTGATAAATAGCATCATACCTTCATATTCTGCAGATCAGTCATACCTCTTGGAAGCTAGAATAAGAAAACAACAAAAAAATGACTATGCATATACGTTAGTGAAAAATTTCCAGTAGCTTGTCGTTTCACATTTAGGGAGTCAGGTGGGAATCAACATATTAGAATGATTTGCTTCCTCTCTTCTACCTGAGGCTTCACATTAAAATGCCAGGAGTAAAGCTGAGGGGAGGCTGGTTGGACTGCAATGCCCACCTACTCTGAAGAGAGCTCTACTGAATGGCAAAAGCAAGAAGTCTTGGTGAATAGTGAGACCACCCCTCCCACCCTCCCAAGCCAATGTCATTAGCCTGGGGGGTGAGAATCTCTTATCTTGCTTATATAGCCCAAATTCTTTCATCTTTCTTCAGATGATAGGGTTTTGTAGGCCCTCTGCCTTTTATGTAGCTCTTGGGCATTCTGACTTCCAGTTCAGTGCTTTTCCCACAACCCAAAAGTTGGAAGCTTGTTGACTTTAAACCCACAATGGTGACAGTAGGGAGAGAAGGGATACCCACCTTCAAGACTGTGAAGTTATAGTAAGAGGCAGCATTGAGGGCTGGATCCGAGGTGCAGCTGTTTGCTAGGTCCTTGAAGAAATGAGCACAGGTTGTACTTTTACTCTCTAGGAAACCTTAGAACAGAAGGATCAAGGGGATGGTAAATGAGAAAGCCTATTTTACATTGAACAAAAAGATTGGCACTTCTGCTCTGGACTCACCTGCAGGATTGTTCTCGACACAGAGTCCCCCAGCTCCAACTCCTGCAGGTTGCCTCAGCAAGCTTATTACAGACCACTTGGAGAAGTAAGTCAAAATGGGGTCCCCAGCCTGAACAAAGTAGAACAGAAATGCATTCACAGTGAGACTGGACTGAAGTCCACCAGAAAAGTAAAAACAAAAATTAACTCAACAGCTTGTTAATGTAGACAATATGGCAATCCAAAAGAGCTAACAATGTTTTACCTAATTCCATGTTTCCCCGAAAATAAGACCTAGCCGGACCATCAGTTCTAATGCGTCTTTTGGAGCAAAAATTAATATAAGACCCAGTCCTATATTATATTATACAAGACCGGGTCTTATATTAATTTTTACTCCAAAAGACGTATTAGAGCTGATGGTCTGGCTAAGGCTTATTTTCGGGGAAACACAGTTGCAGCAGGGTACTTCAAAGACACCCGGCAGTTGTCAGCTGTGAGGGAAAAATCAAACCAAACAATCCCATCCCCTTCCCCAGGCTCACCCTGTAAAAAGATGATGGTGATTGGGTTTGGAATGTGGAAGTGAATGATTTGCCTCCAAATTCTGTAACCAGGGCCTGGAAGTTGCTTGCATTGACCTTTTGGAGCTCCTGGAAATAGTTTAATTTTGCTAAAATGATTTTTAAAAAGAAAAGGGATTTAGGTAAAGAAAGACATTTATTTTTAAATATCTTGCATACCAAGTAACTAATTTTTAAAAATATCTTTATTGAGGCATAATATATACATATTAAGGTGAAGTATACAAAGGCACTAATCTTAAGTGTAAACTCAAAAGAATTTCTGCAAATTTATATATTTTTATTACTACTACTCAGTTTACAGAACGTTTTCTCAGAAGGTTCCCAATCAATACTCCATCTTCAGAAATAACGGTTCAGATTTCTATCATTTTCTAATTTATTTGTAATCTATTAAGTGAATTATTGTTTTGGTATTAAGATCTGAGATAAGACTGGCCAATGAATGCCAGTTAGTTCCAAGTCTCTGATGCCAGGATTGTGTATGATTAGCAATTTGTGAGGAAAAGGAGAGGCTCAATAATGCTAACATTTGCCCTACACCAAGAGTGTCTCTAGTATAACAAAACAGTAGTGTTTCCATAGGAACCTGGCAATGTTAGCCAATATTTGATTTGTCCTTTCCAAACCTTATTTTGCTCTAAACTTCAACTGACCGGTCCTAATAATAATGTTTCCATCTCTCAAGCATGTGGATTTATCATGTTTTATTCCTTTCACCTTATAATTCCTACATTCAAAATTTTAGACACTCCAAAGGGGTACTTTCTATAACAATCCTATAATGTATTTTATAGCAACATATAAGTCTACCCAAGCTTCTGCAGCCATCTCTTTAGGGCACTGGGAGAGAGATGTAAGAAAAGACCCCTGGCATTGTCCCCTACCCAGAGGGTGGCTGGTGATGGACAATACTCTGCATCACCACCCAAGTCTTCTGCTAACTTGAAAAAGGAACATAGCAGAAACATGCCCCGTATGTATTCCTTTAATTCTTCAAATAATTATGGTCATTTGGACAGACTCAAAAAGGTATCAAGACCTGCATCACTGAAAGCTAATGAGGATTCTACATGACAACAGCTTGACCTTTATCCTCTGCAATCACAAAGTTTTAATTATTTGACTTTGCAGCTTTCTGATAGAGCATGAAATGGAGTACACAATTCTCAATTCCCGGGACGTGCAGTTTACTTACTCTTTCTATATCCCCTTGATACTCAAAGTGTGGTGCCACAGCATCACCAGGGAGTCTGTCAGAAATTGGGAGTCTTAAGCCACTCCCCAGGCATAGTGAGTCAGAACCTGCACGTTAACAAGCTCTCCCGAGGATGTGCATGCATTTTGGAGTTTTAAAAGTATTGCTGTGGGACAGGTGACGCTGACGCTGCTGGTTTGCAGACCACCTTCTTCTGCCTCTGATCTGAACCTTCAAACTTTAAAGCTTCCAGGAGCTGTTTAACATTTCCAGAACTCATACCCTAAAAACCACATGGAAGAAATACTTACCTCGTAAAAAAAATGCAGTTATTTCTATCCTTGTAAATGAAAAAAAAGCTAAGTTAAGCTAAGAAAGAAGATAAGCTGAGATGGTAAATATCCATCTGACTATTTTCATGGCTTAAAAGAAAAAGAGAAAGTTAACATTTTGACTCTCCCTTGAATGCAGGGATATTGGTGCTAAGCAGGGATGATGCAGATAAGGAATATAGGCTAAGGATAATAAACTTGGATACAATTTCAAATGTGGAAGAAAGCCTAGAGGCCATCTGGCTCAATCCCATTAGGATATTTGAATCCTGAGACGTAAATGAGTTGCAAAAGGCCACAGAGCCATCTGGCAGAGCCAGGAGTAGATCACGGATCTCCTGATTCCTGGTCTCCATTCTACTCTGTCACGCTAGACAGACTTTGACTAAGAACGTCTGTTATTGGTGATCATTATCAGCAAATATTAAGCACTGTGTACAAACAGAGATCTGGTCCATCTTTTCTAGGTGCTGATAATTTCCCTCGGAAGACACAATGTTCAATACACATTCAAAGTATCCTATAGTTTCCAAGAGAGCAACTCTCAAGTGTTGCTGGAGGAACAAAGTTCAGAACCACCGGTCCAGATGCAGTGGCAGGTATACGAGAAGCAGGAGGGGAGATTAAAAGGAGGGAGGACCAGTTGGATGCTAATGTAATAGCTCTAGAGCATTATAAGGCTGCTGGAGCAGCCGCAATCTTATTACAAGTCCCCCCAAACTGAAACTTGGTTGTTTTCTGAAGTAAATATAGTTTTGCTATTTCTTTTTTAACAGTCAGATGAAATCAGGATGAATTAACTTGCAGGGTGTAAGGGACAATTAAGTCTGTTTTGTGTGAGAACATTATTTTGCTTCTTAGACATTAAAAGAGAGACATATTAGCTTCATATCTTAAGAAATGTTATAGCTAACACCAGCATATTTCTAAGTCTATTTAAAAACCTTAATAACAACCACCACCTCTTATCATTATTGCACTGTACAGTTACAGAGCACTTTCACATCCAGGGCCAGTGTTATTAATATTTTTTTCAGTTGGAAGAAATGAGACTGGAAACTCTAAGAGATTTGCCCAAGTCTGTGTAGCTACTAAGTAAATGAAAGGTTGAGATCGGAGTCTAATACTCTTTCCCCAACACTGCTGTCTCATAAAATAAAAACAAGGTTGGTACAGACTCATTTTTCAAAGATTCAAGTATTATTTGGTGCCTCCTGTGTATCAGGTACTGGGGATTCAGTAAGTGCTTTCATGGAGATTGTAGGAAGTGGGGAACACAGCCTATCTGTAATTATCTGGGCTAACAGGGATGATTGAAGTTAAAGTTTTGTATGGGTTTTCTGACCCATAGCCAAGAAGGGATATGAATAAGATGTTCACTAATGTTCACTAATAAGAAAAAGAGAGGGGGCAGGTTGAGAGGCACAAGGAGAGGAAGGATGATAGAAATTCAAAGGAAAAAAGTTTAAAAGACAAAGAAAAGGATAGAAACAAAGCCAATTTTCAATAAATGTTAGGCAATAAGAACAGCCGACATATTTCTACTCACAGTTGTTCACATGGACACAAAACTGCCTAATTCCATTTGGATCCATGAAAACTCTTGAAGGAAATGGGGAATTACTCCTGAAGATTAGAGAGTTGTCCACACATACCCAACTTGAAGACCTGTGTGGAAACAGAATGAACAGATACACTTAGAAACACAGGGTTAGGTCCAAAGAAGGGTGCCCCATGGATGTCAGTCAGATGCCAAAGAGAGGGCTCCTTGGGCAGTCATAGGGCAACACGAAGGTTCTATTCTACTGGACAGGCCTGCTCTAGGGAATCTGAAGAGGGACGTCACTCCTGGGAAAAACCAAGGTAATTCCATTTACAGGAGTGGAAGTGGGGGAGGAAGGTAGGAAGGCTAACTCTTCCTACTTCCAAATATTACCTATCTAGGGCCCCGATCTCCTTTAGGATTCAACCTGCGCAACGCAACTCACCTCACGCTGCCTGGAAGGCAGAAGGAGAAAACTGTCCTCGGATGAAGAAGATAGCAATCCTTGTCGCAGCAGCAATTTATATCGCAGGTACCAGGAGTCAAGTCACAGACACAGATCGGCAAGACTGCGAAGGTATAACATAAAGCAGAGAAAAAGGGATGAGATCCTCCGATTCTTCCAGGTGCGAATTCCCCTCTTCTGACAGCCCCACTTCTCACTTTGTGGCAATTCACTGTTGACAGAACTTTAGACCTAAGTCAGTAGTTTCCATGCCCACATCTCTTCTCCTCACCTGGGAAGAGGTCCGCGGTCCTATTCCCAGGCGCCGAAGGGGTTACGACAGTAGGGCTCCCCGTAGAGCTCCCAGGCACGGCCCTGGGAGTTTCAGTCTCCTCGGTGGGCTGAGGTGTCCCACCCTGCGACCCTGGCCCCACGTCCGAAGGAGTGGGCACTGCCCCTGCCGGGGAGGAAGAGGGCTGAGGACGAGCGCCCTCGGGGACCATCAGGAAGAGCACCTGCAGTAACATGAGCCGAGAGGCGCACATAGGTTAGTCGAGACTTCCAACAGTTTTAAGGCGGATTTCTGCGGTCGCCAGACGCGTTGCTAGAGGATTGAGGAGAAGGGAAAGAGTCGCAAAGCGTGTGACATCATCCGTGTGCATCTGCTCATTGGCTCATGGCTATAGCGGAGAGCCTTCAGCCAATAGAAAACGGCGTTGTTACAGGTCTTTTAGCATCGTTTAGTCTGCGCCCTCTCTCCTTAGGCTTGGCGGGACACTGACTGCGTCGCTTGGCAACCGCCAAATTGGCGAAGGAGCTCTTGCCCCTTCTGTCCGCTAGATGACAGTAGAAGTTCAAGGCGGGGACCAGTAGAGTGGGGTGCCGCGCAGAATTCGCGACCCTGAAAACTGAGCCTTTCTGTTGATCAAGGGAAACCCCACAGGCTGGAACTATTAGGTTGGTGCAAAACTAATTGCGGTTTTTGCAACTATTTTAACCTTTTAAATCGCAATTAGTTTTGCACCAACCTAATAGAATTGCATATTTTTCCCACCGGCTTTCTAAGCAAGGATAATGATCTCAAGGAGGAAAATACACGGAAGGTTACATACCTTAAAAAAAAAAAAGTCTCATCTAAATATTGTATTTTGGGGGGAAACAGAAAGATGCAGTTCTTTATATTTTAACATTGATAAATTACCAAAAAAAATTAAACCTCAATAAATGCATGAAATCATTAACTGTGGACTGCATATTTGTTATTAGAAAAGGTAGTGAGAGGAGATTGAGAAATGCAGTAGGGGAAAAGGTGAGAAGGCAGAATGAGTAAGTTAAGGAGAGACATTTTCTAGGAAACGAAGAGAAAGGAAGCAGGAATGGAAAGAGCCAAGGGATGGAGAAGAAAACTTTTTTTTTTGCTATTATAAATCATCACTTTTTGTAGTCTTCTTTAGGAAAGGAAATTTTGTTTTTTCCTTGGGGTGGCATGCCTCTTCTGTTTCTGTAGAGCATCACTGTCCAACAGAACTTTTTGCCATGTTGGAAATGTTCTATGTACGTTCAATATATCAACTACAGGCTATATACGGCTACTGTGCACTTGAAGTGTGGCTAAGGGGACTGAGGAGCTGAATTTTAAATTTTTAATTAATTCAAAGTTAAATAACTACATGTGACTAGTAGCTACTATGTTGGACAGTACAACTCTAGATGATCAAAATCTTGTTCCTGTAGAACCTAGTGTTTTCCTCAGTCTGCACAGTTCTTACATCAGGATTATTTCAATTTGTTTCTTTTTGGGATGTAAATTTAAGATCTGTTAAGAGTTATCTTAAATTTAGTACTTACTTACCTAAAATCTAGTCAATAACTCATTTTCCAAATGAATCACTTTAGGCAGATAAATTTTAGGACACCTGACCTTGTTCACATTCTCTAACAAGATATTGGTATTCCAATGTTTTGAAGTCAGTAGCTAAATATATCTTTGAGCTATAAATTTCTCAAATATGTTTTCACATGACTGTATGTTGGAGTGCTATAAGAGATATTTATATTTGTGTTTGGGCATAAAACATTTATCTACCTTGTTAGTAATTTCTGTAGGAAAAGGCCGAGTTCTGATTATTCAAATTATATACATTTATTAGAAAACAAGCTCCATGAAACAGGGGGTTTTATCCATTGTGTTCACTGATATATCCCATGCCCACATCAGCACCTAGGATGTGTTAGATGTACATTAAATATTTTGTAAAATATTATTTTGTTGAACTCTTTAGATTTAACTCTTACGAATATTTAGATACTATATTATTTGATTGCATTTCTTTTTATAAAATTTCTGTTGTACAATCAGAGACTCTTTTAGAGTTCAAAGTTTGGAATTTACACTGTAATTCTCAATCAATGGTAAATTAATGATAAATTATTCCTGAATTTATTAGTGTTGGCAAAAGAATCTGTTGATTAAAGTAATTTCAGGTTTGAGTGTAGGGAAATTACATTTCAGGATCATTCTGAGTTGCTTTTTCTTATTTTTGAATTTTAGCACTTTACAAATTTTTTAGAATACTTTTTTCTTTTTGTTATAGTTGAGCAGAAATATTATTTGTATTGTTGCCATTATATATTTGTAGGAATCTCTGTAATACAGAACTCTCAATTCTTTTGAGATCTAATATTAAAACCTGAAAAAAATTTTAAGAAAGGAGAATGAAATTTATTCACATATGTCATACAGATGCCAGTTTTAACATGGGGACCAAGTCTTCAATTGAAATAGCTTAATATGACATCACCTCAGAAGCAGAGATTTCCAAATTAGATCATATGATACTAGCAGCTGTCTGTATTTGGTATTAAAGAGTTCAATGTGTGCTTAAAATTTTAGCAAAGAAATTGAATCAATGTGGCAAACGGGAGAACAAGTTATAGCCTCTCCAGAATCCTCTCCTTTCCAAAATCTCTAAAAATTAAAAGAAAGTTAGATGGGTACAGACTCTCATGTGCATCCATGCACATACCTTGATATTGAAAAACATGAAGGGGTGCTGTCAATGAACCAGACATTATAAGAATCCTTGAAATACAGAAGGAAGATGGGATTGTATTAAAGGTGGACAAATAAAAGTTGCATAACAGAGGCTTAATACAGAAGTGGGAGTGGCTCTTGGGAGTGTTCTAAGCACACAGAAAGAAGCTATTTGTATCAATAGGGACCTTGGACAATTATGTGCCTTATTGATTGAAGTACCACTGTAGGGAGAGTTAGGTAGGTCAGCGTCTCTTACTCCCACTTGTGCATGTAGTGGGTAGCAGAAGAACTTGCTCCTAAAGTGGGCAGAGGTAGGCAATTTTGCTGAAATGGCAAGACAGTGTTCCGAATGGCTTTTGATATCTGGGAGGAAGAGAGAAGCCCCACATCTTGAAGACTAGTGGTACTAGCTTACCTTGTCCAGCTGCACATCCAACATTCCCACCTCCACAAATCTTGGAGGCAGAACGCAAAGAAGAAAATCTACAAAAATAAAGATTAAAAAGACATATTACCTTCAACAGATCAACAATAAGACTCACACCTACTTTTAAAACAGAAATAAGGGAAACCATAAAAAGTGGAGTAATGTCCTAGAAGAAGCTAGACTAGAGTTCTATACCCAGCAAAATAGCCTTTAAAAATGAAGATAAAAATGTGTTTGGAAAACAAAAATAAGAGAAAAAATGTTACCAACATACTAACACAAAGAATTGTTAAAGTTTGGAAGTTATTTAGGCTAAAGGAAAAATGATCTCAGATGGAGGCACAAATATACAGGATAAATTAAGAGCAATGGAAAGGACAAATACAGGGTCAGGTCAATATGTAAAACTCAATTGTATTCCTATATTATAACAATAATAAATTAGAAAATAAAAATTCTTAGATAATAAAATTTATAACATAAAAATTAAATACCTATCAATAAATCTAAAATAGTGCAAGATCTCTACACATCAAATTGTATACTATTCGTATTTATGACAGGAATTAAAGAAAACCTCAATAAATGGGCAACCACACCAAATTCATGGCTAGGAAACCTATTCATGAAAACATGTCAGTTCTTCGCAAATTGATATACAGATTCTGGGCAGTCCCAGTAAAACTTCCAGCAGTTTTGGCAAAAATTGACAAGCTGATTTCAAATTTATATGTCAGTATAAAAGGCCACAAATAGGCAAGAGATTATTGAAGAAGAACAAAGTTGGAAGGGCTTATACCTACTATATATTGTCTCTTACAATTAAGATAAAATAATTATAATGACAAAATGATATGGCTTTGGCTTCAAGATACACAAATAGACCAATAGTAAAGAATAGAGTCCAGAAACTGACCTACACATAATTGATAACAGTAGTGATATTGCAGTGAGGAAAGCATGATTTTGTCCATAGATTGTGCTGGGTCAATTGGATATTCATATAGACAACAGTTATTTTGACTCCTAGCTGCATATACCCAAACATCAATTTTACATATAGACTTATATAAAACAATAAAGCTACTGGATTATAACATGAGAGCATGTACTCATGAGGTTGGGGTAGGCAAATATTTCTTAAACTGGACAGAAAAAAATCATTGATCATAAAGAAAAAGATTGATAAATTGTATCTCATTAAAATACAGAACTTCTTTTAATAAAAAGACACCATTCAGAGAGTAAAAGGCAAGCTTACCAATGTTATGTTTCCTTTAAAAAATAAGCTATGAATATGTATAGAATCATTTTCATCAACTGATACTTTTTAAATTAAAATTTTAATTTTGCTATAAGTGTAAATTTACATGATGTTGTAGGAAATAATAGAACGAGATCCTGTGTATCCTTTAAAGGTAACATCTTGCAAAACTATGGTACGCACAACCAGAGTATTGGCATTCATACAATTCACCTATCTTCTTCAGATTTTCCCAGTTTTACTTTTCATGCATATGTGTACATGTGTGTGTATTTAATTTTTATGACATTTATCACTTGTGTGGCTTCATGTATCTACCACCACAGTGAAGATACAGAGCAGGTCATCACCACAAAGATCCCTCCTATTGTTCTTTCATAACCATTTTCACCTCTTTCCTCCCACTCCCTCTCTCCAGGATGCTTTTTTTAGACCATCATTAGTTTTTGTAATAATAACCATGATTAAAATAACTATGTAATTTAAACAGTGGTTCCTAAGTAATTACCCAAGTAAATTGAATAAATAAATGGTGTCTAATGTTTAACAGAAAACGAAAGTTTAGTAGCTCTGGAAGAATTAATTACATTGCTTATTAAGAAATTAATGAACAATGAATACATTATAGAGGGAAGAAATATCTTTTAGCTTTGAAATCTTTTAAAAAAATTTTCTTTAGCCATTAGTATTAATAGCAATCACTGTATTAATTAGACATGGCCTACCACTCCTAAATAGAAACTCATTTATGATGTTATTTTTTTCCTTAATGTAAGAGAGGTATCTACCTCTTCTCTTTTCTTTTTTGCTTTTTATTTCGTCACTTGGAAACTACCCTAACTGCTGAGCACATATCCACTCTCCTTTCTCTCTCAGACAGAACTCCAATTTTTTGCTGAGGACAATGTAGCCAAAAGATGACATTTCCCAGCCTCCTTCGTGCTGGTTGGGGCTATATATTTAGGTTTGACCAATGAGATATACATTAAAAATTGATTGGATTTTGAGGAAATCTCTTAAGAAATAAAGGCTGTTCCCTTTTTTCCTTCTTTCTCCATCCTGCTGCTTAAATTTTGAGTGAGATGGCTGGAGCTTGAGCAGTCATTTTGGAACATGAGAAACATCCTAAGCAAAGGTAAGCAGCAAACTGGAAGAAACCTGGATCCCTGACAACCATGGAAACTTCATTCTACCCAGAACTTCCTACCACTGAACTTCTTTCATATATATGAGACATAATTTTATAAAAGACACCAGCTAGTTAAATCATAACATATTTTAGTGGCTTACCCATACTTGCATAATAATTAGAACTCTCAAAGACCAATTCACATGATTACTTTAAATGCATCTACATATTTAAACTAGAATTTCTACTAGAAACTAAGCTAGAGATTAAAGTAGAATTTAACTTATAATTAAACTAAAATCTCTGTGTTGGTATCTATTGTCTTTTTCATTCAATTTGTGATCTTCCTGTTTATTGGTATGATAAATGATTTTTGGTTAAAACCTGTACATTTTGGACATTATGAGACTCTTATCTTATTTAAACTTTCTATTTTAGCTAGCTCACTCTGACACTGCTTTGGCAGTGGAAAGGGGCTGCTGCCCCATGACTGCCAGGTGGCAATGGAAGTCCAGTTCCTCAACTGGCCTCTGTCAACCTCAGTGGAAGTGGCACTGCTTGTTGCTGCTAGGTGGGGATGGGAGTCAGCTTCCTCCAAGTGTGGAATACATAAAGCAAAAAGAAAACCTAGGGAACACACCACTGTGTCATTTCTAGGGTCCCAAGGTCCCTAGCTGGTCTGCCTTCTTCTCTCCACCTTTTATATTATTCTTATTTTTGATATATATAATGTCCAGGAATATGGAAAAATATATCTACTCCAAGTTTCTTGAAGTGGAAGTATATATTCTTTTTTATTAAAGAGCACAATTGCCAACTCCCTTATGCTGCCATAACTAGAAGTCCCTCTTTCTACTTTTGTCTCTTAAACTTTGTTTTCTTCTCTACTACTTTCATATTTTCTATTACTAGTTTAACGATTAATCATTCTTAGTGATCTAAGTTAAAAAATATAATGTAACTTTATTCAAAGCATTCTAGTTATATACTGGTGTGTAACAAACCATCCCCAAATTTCATGACATAAAAGGACAACTATTTTATTATCATTATGGATTCTCTGGGTCAAGAATTTGGATAGGATACAGCATAGATGATTGATCTCTGGTTGATGATGTCTGGAGTGCCAGCTGGCAAGACTCAGATAGCTGGGAGAGACCTACCTGAATGGCTGGGGTCCAGAATCACCTGTGGGTTTCTTCACTCATGTATCTGCTACCTGGGCTGGGAATACTTGAAGGCTAGGCTTAGTTGGGACTACTAACTGACATACCTATATGTGGTCTCCTCCTATGGCTTAGGCTTCCTCACAGAATGGCAGCCTCAGGATAGTGGGACTTTTAAAATGGCAGCTCAAGAGCTTCGCGAATGAGTGTTCCAGTGAACAAGGCAGAAGCTGCATGGTCGTTTCTGACCTATCCTTAAAAGCCAAGTAGAATACCTCCACTATACTCTATTGTCTGAAGCAGTTACAAGACAAAGAGTATATGAACCTTCCACCTCTCTGGAAGATATATCAAAAAACTTGACGCCAATTTTTAAAACTTCCACAAAATGTATGCAAAATTTGAATATCTTTTGATACAAAATATGTCAATTAAAGTAAATGTAAAAAAACATTCAATGTCTTCAAGAAATTATGTTTCTTCTAATATATTCAAAGTTATCTGCTAAATTCAAAGGCAAGCATAACTACTAATGAATGAATATCAAAGTTTAAATTTATTTAAATACAGTTGAGATTTTTATTTCAGTTTTTTGAAATTTAATTCAGTCTCATTAAATATTTCTATCAACCTAAAACTATTTATAGTTTTCATTGCTAATGTTAAGAATAGGCGTTTTGTTTCATGTTATATCTTGACTTACATATATACAAATTTAGGATACTATTGTTTTATATTGCAAATTGCTCCTCAGTTGCCACGTGTAACTGTTGTAAAAACTGCTAACTTGTGAATAGTGGATGTAGAGAGTTCAAGCAGATGAACACTCAGCTCTATTGGCAAATACTTCCTATTCAAATATCTGTTGCAGTCATGGTATTCGAGAGGAAAGTTCTGATAAGCTAACATTTTTTTCTTACCTAATTATTTCTCCAACTCAAATTCTTTTCATACTCTGAAGCAATGTCCTTTTCTGATACCAGCAGCGCCACAGTCCTCAATTCTTCATTTAGACACAGTCATCTTTCATGGACACAGGGCAAGAGACGTGGCAGAGCGTTTCTCAGGGGTTTGAATGGCCTGAATCATAGCAGCAGATGTGTCAGGTTGTGAGTTGCTCAGTATCATCACTGAGCATTGGGTCCCGAGTGACAGACGGGCCCATGTGACTGTTACCAAATTCATCATGGAGGTTTCTGATTTATGAGTCCCTCTAGCAGGACTAGGGCAGGGGTCCCTTACATGAGTTTGAAGGTGATGACACTTTTCTGGAAGCATGAACTTCAAACTTTGTCTGGTCACGCTCACTGCTAGCTTTAGTTCAGAGTTTGTAATCCAGGGAGTTTCCAAGAACATGAAGTTCCTTCAACAATAGTGCCATATAAATTATGCCCCTGCTCAGGTTCAGACAATGATGGGCTGCCAACTTGTCCCATATAGTGCTTAGTCCAAGGAGTCCAGTCAAATCATGGGATTTGTTTGGGCAAAACATGGAGCTCTAACATCTGGAGATGTAATCACACTTGGTACTCAGAATGTTTCCTGACCTTTAGATTTGAGTCACAGTTTTGGTACATTAAATTTTCTTATTTATTTGAAGGGAAAAAAGGACTCACTTAATCAAGAGACACTCTTGTATCAACAAGCTAGACAACCTCCAAAATGAACACCTTCATTTGTATTTATTCTCTAGAAAGTTCTTTTCCATATCTGAGAATGGTGGGCAGCATTCAGTCTAGAGATGACCTCAAGGTATCTACCTCCTGTTTTCAAGGTGTCTAGGAATTTCCTCTGGATAACTTGTATGCAATTTATACTTCATAATCATGAAGTTTTATTTCAATTAATATTTATTTTTTGTGGAAAGATTCTCTTACTAGTCAATCAATCATGAGAAGAACACAATCGCTCTACTCCCTTTCTCATTATTTACTTGTCAGATCAATATTTATAATCTTATCAATATTTAAAATTCATTTAAGTGCAGGCATTTTCTTTTTTAAACCTAGAAATGGTATCTATTATTGTTACTTTTTTCATGGCTATTTACAACTAATTATGGAGTAAAATAATTTGTCCAGAGTCAAAGAAATCTAAGGTATTAGCAGGCAGGTGGTAGAGTTATTTTCATTTTGATTGGGTATCTCTTAGAACATGAAAAATAACACAAAAATAATATTATCTAATGGATTACTCCTAGCAATCTAATGCAAAAACCCAAAACCAATCTGGAATTTCCATATTTGTAGTGACAGTTATGTAAACATCAGAGTATCCACATAAGCATTCTGTGTAACTTAAATTGAGTATCCCTTCCATTAAAATTTTTTTTAAATGCTAATATAAGTTTATTGTTGTTTTAGGTGTTATAAATTCAAGCAATCTTTAGCAAGTTTAGGAATATAAAAATAAAGCCTATCTAAGCCAAGATATGGAAGCCACCTAAGTGCCCATCAGTAGACGATTGGATAAAGAACTTGTGGTACATATATACAATGGAATATTACTCAGCCATGAAAAAGACTGAAATCTTACCACTTGCGACAATATGGATGGGCCTAGAGGATATTATGCTAAGTGAAATAAATCAGACTGAGAAAGACAAATACCATATGATCTCATTTATATGTGGAATCTAAAGAACAAAATAAATGAACAAACTAAACAGAAACAGACTCATAGCTACAGAGAACAAACCGATAGTTGCCAGATGGGAGAGGGACTGGGGAGCTGGGTGAAAAAGATGAAAGAATTAAAAAACATACATTGGTAGTTACAAAATAGTCATGGAGATGTATAAAGTACAGCACAGAGAATATAGTTAATAATATGGTATAGTATAGTGCCAGGTGGGGCTAGACTAATTGGGGGGATCACTGCATAAATTATATAAATGTCTAACCACTATGCTGTACACCTGAAACTAATATAAAATAATATTGAATGTCAACTGTAACTGAAAAAAATCATTAAAAAAGCTTATCTAACCACTAAATATTTTTCATTTTACTTGAATTCTCAGTTTTTCTCCAATACTCCTCTCTCTCTCTATCAACACTTATCAGATATTCTAGCATTTTAAATGGCATTCCTACCAATTATATTCAGAGAAACACAAATATGAACAATGAAAACGACCTACAGGGAAAATGGCTTATTTCATAGAGATTATTTTTGTTTGAAGTAGTTTCCTTTAGCTTTACTGGGAGGAGGGTTTATGCAAAAACTTTCTTTCCTGGAGTAGTGAGTCCTGAGCTGATGTATCTATTTTGCTTCTTACCAAAGTTCAGGAGGGAAATATCTGTTTCCTCAAGATGGTGTGATAATGGAGTATTACAGATTTCCTGACGTGTAACAGTGAGGTAACAGCCAGAAAGCTAATTAAAATAGAGTAGACTTGATTTAAGGAAAAGGGCAAAGCCTTTTCCTTCCTTACACTTTTAAATCTCCTGCTCCCACCCACCGCAAAGACTTGAAACAATAGTCAGTAATGAGAGTGACATTTTACTCATATGTTCACGCTTATGAAATCTTATTTTGTTTCCTTAATGACTTTGTCTCCACCTTCCTCTGCCTTGTTGTGTGAGGGTAAGAACTGACAAATGCTTGTTTTCCTAGTGGTGGTATATTTAAAAACAAACAATATCCACTTCCCAAAAGTTCTTTTTGAAAACTTTAAGCCATCCAAATAAGTGATTACACTGGTTGGGATCTTAAGGTAGTAAGCAATGTGATAGCCTTAAAGGAAATATTGTCTTTTGTCTCATGAATTTCTTTGGGTTAGTGATATCCTGATTCCTGACTTGTATCAAGGCAGAAACTCTGAAATTCCCATTCAGGAACAATAATTATAATGTTATTATTTCCTTGGATTTGGTGAATACACATAGAAGATATTCTACCCAGTATTTCTTACTGTAATCTAATAATGCCTCCATTGTTGGACTTATTTTCTACATTAAGAGGGAAACGAAAAGAAAAAGAGTTGTGAGCTTCAGCATAATCACTGGATCATCAGAAATGCTGACACACATAAGGATGAAAGAGGAAGTGGCTAAAAGAGTAAAGCACACTGTTAAAAATAAAAGGAAATAACTAGTGAGGAATGAGTGAAGAAACAAGATGAAGTCAGTATAGCTAAGTTGACTTAAAATGGAGTTTGTGTGGACAAGCTGACAAAACTGGTTCAGACCAAATGGTCTGAAGCATGAGGAATAGATTTTAATTTATCTAGCCTGAGGACTTAAACTTTTGAACTTTTCAGTCATGCTTCAGTGCCTGGAGATATATATATATATGTATATATATGAAATATACATATATATATGTAAATCTATAGATATCCCTCTAAAGAACTTAGGAAAGACTGTTCACATGTCCAGACCACCTGACGTCCATTATCGAGGCCACTGGACATCTGGAAGATCACTATGTCAGATCAATCCAGGGGCTAAGAATGCTGGGCTGATTCTTCTGTTCTCAAGAATGTATAATACTTTATACTGTAAGAACTCTTAGCTTTTCTTTCTTCTTCAGAACACTCTGGGTATTGCCTACTTGTGTTTCCGCTTTTCATACCCCAAGACCCCTGAATAAACATTTGCCATTTATTTCTAGTCAGAGCCTCCTGACTCTTTGTGCTTAGTTGACACCAGAGAAAAAAATGACTATGACTATTTATTAGAAACTGTGTAATTAATTGAATGTAGGGTTTTTTTGTGGGGGATTAGTGGTAAGAAAATAATTATATGCAATACATATTATTTATTTATAGTCTGTCTCATTTAATAAAAAATTTGTGGTGGTAGATATTTACATAAATGTCTTCCTAACTGAAAAAATAATGAAACGGAATAGTGGCATTTCCTTCCTTAATGTGGTTGAAAATGACACTGCGTCTCATCTGTCTGAAACTGTGAAGGTACACCAACACCTCACATTTGTGATTTTAATAACCTTTGTAATTATAGAGCGGTTTCACAAGAGTTTCGTTGGGTCAATAGGACCTTATCCTATCATAAGAATCAGGAAAGAGCATGCACTACTAAGTGACTTGCCCAAAGTGGCATCGTTCCTAATTATTAGAGCGAGAACTACAACTTAAGTCTCCTCTCATTTCGGTGGTGCTCTTTCTACTGCTGGACTCACAGATAAGTCTTTCAAGGTGTTTTCCAGTCATAAGTTTCTTTGGTTTTAGTGAATACCAGGGGTGCCAAAATAATGTATACAAGTGGACATTTTGGTCAACGTTGCTCAAACAGTAGTTCGCTGTAATCAGAAATGTCTGGACGCTGATGTAGAAGTCAAACGTGAATTGTATTCATCTTCTGTTATCAGTATATATTGAATATTACAATTTTAATAGTTTTTTCCTTTCTTAAAATGTGTCTACTCATACATTTCTTTGGCACCCTGTGTATATAAATGTATCACAGTATTTTTACAGTCAAACAATGCTGTCCAAGATTTTAAACAGAAATTTGGAAAGAGTGGAAGGCAGATGAGCTGGACACTCGGTTTGCTCCGCAGATCCACTGTTTATCCTCCTCCATCCTACTCTGTGTGCTGGGAGGTCATCCAGAGTGACCTGCATAAATGGGCTTCTGGTTAGGTTCAGCAGGAGACTGGAGAGTGGGCGGAGAGCAAGGTTGGGTATTTAGTCCTCAGGTCCTTTCCTGCTGGGCCACAGATTGGCAGCAGCTGCTATACTCCTTAACCGAAGTTGTAACAGACTCTGCGGCCCCCACTGCCCTCAGTCCTCCCCAGCCCGTATCCACGGTGGTGACTCCTTACCGTGTAAACACCTGCCACTCTCAGCCTGAGGCCTTTTTCTGGACAAGGAAGCATGCCCCGCCCATGTACAGGGCAGGGTAGAAACGCTGGATAGTTGATATTCCCAGGGAGCAGCCCTTAACCAATAATGTATGGAAATTGCTGGGTAAACACCGCCACTTCCTCTCCCCTAGGTTGGGAAAACTCTGAGCTGTTCTTTATACCATCTCCCAGAGAGGTTCCTATCACGACTGAGCCACAACTGCTCTCAGTGCTGATCTGCTGATCTGCTGACCTATGCACCCTGCATGGCCCCCCTTCCCTGCCTTACCTCATCTCCCTACCCTCTTTCAGTGCCTCCTGGGGTTGCTTCCTAAATAAACTGTTTGTGCTGAAATCTTAGCTTCAGGATCTACTTCTTAGGGACCCCAACTTAATACAGAAGCCACAGTTCTTCTCAGCTGTCTCCCATAACCATGCTTACTCTGTGAGTTCCAGGAAACTTGATTTCCTCTTTTTGCCCCTTCAGGCCAGGCATAGTCCTGGATACCCACTGTTGCTAGTCCCAGAGTGACTCACCATCCTCTGTACACACAGCTGCACGACAGGCTGGGCAATGTACTCTCTCTGTTGGGTGGCTAAACAATGGATATTCTTTTAGTTCAGAACAAAATGAGAATAAGAGGAGTGAACATCTAGCAGTCTCTGCCAGAGGCACACTTCAAACTCTAGAATCTTTCTGAGACATATTTTGTGTTAATTAAATGATTGAAAACAACACTAATCAGGCCAACAATGATTACAATGCACTTGCCACTGTGAAGTCAATAAAAACCTCAGGGTTATCTGTGGGTTGCTCTTCAGGATGGTTGCTGTTTGAGAAGAGCTGGTTCTGCCCGGGCCATGCTCTTCTTGGAAACATAGTTCTTGCAGTTTGTTTGTAGCACCGATATGATGACATGCTAACCTCATGCTTGTTAGTTACAGCAAAGCTGCTCCACACGCAGCTGCCTCATCTGCTTTGTTTTACATCTCAGGCATTGCTGTGACAACATTTATACACATTTGTAGCAAAAATAAATTTTCTTTTTACGCGTCAATAAAAATTTGGGGGGGACTGCTGGGAGAGTTTTGATTTCTTGATTGCAGTGGTTGAGGATCCCCATGTTAGGTATTTTAGAGGATATAAAATGAGTTATAAACAGTCCCTTTCTGAACGCCACGTCTAGTAGTGATGGAAGGTCGGGTGAGGACTGAAGGGAAATTTGGGGAAGGAATGATAACACTAGTGTGACTGGCAGGACAATTTGTTAAGATGTTAATTATTATGAGTTCCCAATCCTATCCTGGCTTATTGTTGAAATTACACAGGTGCCCTGAAGCAATAGGGTAATAGGGAGGAAATAAAGGGGTATCATTGAGGGCCAGAAGAGAGTGGAAATTCTGCTCCGCCGAGGAGGGGATGGACGCCGGTGGGCCATGGGTAGTGGGGACCCTCTCTTGTTCTGCAGTCTTGTCCAGGTTGATGATGTCTCAGAAGGATGGCCATATGGTGCCTTAGGGAGGCTCCACTCCTGCCACCAGGGCTTCCAGCTGAGGCAGAGACCCCTCGCCAAACCTCCCCCATCCCTACTTAGCTTTGGAACAGAAAGCCTGTCAAATTTCACGACTGGGCAGTGAGAGCATCTGAAGGGATTAAGGGAAGAGAGAGACTGGAAGTCCTTTCCCCATTTTCTGATTCCCCCACTTCTCCCAGATTCTGGTGTAAACCAGGGAGATAAGGGGACTCCAGTCATGATTGTGCTTGACTTTTTTGCCAACTCAGGGGAGTTGAGATGGATATCAGTTGATATAAAGAAAACAGAGATAACAAAACTTGGACACCTAAATGTGGTGGTTTAAGACTGAACCTGCTCTAAGGATAAATAACTGAGACAAAAAGCAGAATATGACAAGGGCTCTATGGGAGGGGAAGTGATGTAGCATAACTATCATTAAAAAAACAAAACAAAACAAAACAAAACAAACCACGGGCATGTTATTTGCTGTTTGGGAGCACTGTAGTTTCTTTTTCGCAAAGCTTTTTTCCAGCTAGGCAGAGGAAGGAACTAGAGGGCAGTTAAATAGAGAAGGGGGGAAAATTATTTTCCTCATTGATTCTCTTCTAGTTTGTTCCTATTTCACAACACAAAGCACAATAACCAAAAAAAATTGTACGTGTGATAAATATTTATGTTAGTTGAGTATTAATGAAGTATTTTCCGATAATGCCCTCTACTTTTCCCTCGTCATATGTCACGCTCGAGCACATCCTGTAAAATCCTCCTCTGGGCATGGAGGCATAGAAAACACTGTCTAGCTTGCAAGGCGTCATGGCACACAGTGTAGATCCCTTTGCTCCCCCACCGCTCCCTCCCACAGACACCCTTCTCCACCGGCAGCTTTCTCTTTGTCATTCCAGAGGCTTCGAGCAGAGACCTCTATGCAATTTCTATTTTTCCTGGAAGAAATTATGGCGAACAGTCGAGGGGGTAGGCTTAGAGACGTTTTCTATATATAGTCTGTATATCCTTGATTCTAAAACACTCGCTAAAAAACAGAGTTTTCATGTTTTGAAATTCAGAATGTGTCTTGGCAATCAATGTCAAAAGATCTCATCTCTGTCTGTTTCCGGGCAGAACTGTAAGTTATGCTGTGTTTGTCATTGTGTACTAGCGTGCTTAGTGTTGCATGCAAGATATCTTTTTATCTGATTCCCAACTCAGATGAGTTATTTGTAACAGTTCTTAATGCAGGTGACTTTTAATTTAATTCTAGACTCCCAGTTGGCTTAAAACCTTTTAAGGTTTTAAATGAAAATTGCCTGTTACATGATGAGTGATTATTTTAAAAACAATAGGGATTGTCACATATTTTGAACTAGATCAGAAAAATCTCAGAGTTGGGAAAGATTTGTGTGGCCAATTCATGAGCTGAGAAAGAATTTTACTTGGGAATGGTACATCTATTAAAAGCTTCTAGCTAAATTTTTCCCCTAAAATTTTAATGAAAATATTTAATATTTAGTGGGAATAATACAAAAATGTATAAAGAAAAACCAATAAACTCCTTTGCCTCCCTTCCATGCATTTCTACCCTCTCCGTTCCTCTCCCTGAGGAGAATCCTTCTGAAACCGGAGGCCAAACAAGACTAGTGCTGCCTGCACCACTCCCAGGAGGTGGGTCCCAGAATAAGTGATTATTATCAGAGCACTGGTGGTCTGAGAAGGCAGCAGGTTAACATCTCCAAAAACTGCCTGAACATTCTCAGACCAGCCTGAGATATTTAAGGGAAAATCTGGACATTCCTCCAGAGGACATGTGATGGTTCTGGGGGATCTGCAGGGAGCCTTCCCTCAGGTGCTGTGGCTCTTCAATATGGTCGTTAACCCAGGAGCAGTGATGACAGTAACCTGGAAAGAATGCTAGGCCATAGAGATTGTGATCAGTGGGCAAGAAGTATTGTGATCTGTACGCAAAGGGTATTGTTATCAGTAAGCAAAGGGTGTTGCGATCATAAGCAAGCTTAAATTTCAGGGTAATTATCTAAAGCAGGGAACGAGGACAGGGGATATTCCAAACTCAGGAACTGGGACAGGGGACATTCCAAGCTCAAACCGCAGGGAGGGTGTTGATCAATTTTTAAGCTGTAGGGCAGGGAGAGGCAAGGCCAGGGACATTGCAAGGTCTCTTCTATGGGGGTCCTAACTGGGCCCTGTTTCACGTCCATGTTTTTTCATGCTCATGCATGATATGCATATATAGTTTTTTGTTTAAAAATTGCAATGATTTTATACTAATTCCAAGACTACCTGTAGCAGATTAGTCAGTGCTACACTCACAAGCCCTTGGATCTCTTTAGTATTTCTGCGGTGCCGTTGCCCTCCCCACAGCCTATCCTTGTTTCTCTTTGTGAGCTCAGGCTGCTGAGAAGGTGCTTTGCTCAGGCTCACAGGGGCCCAGAGGACCGAAGAATTTATGCCCCACCAGTCCCAGGCCAGTGCAAAATATAAACTCTAGCTCTCTTGTCCCCCGCCTCGATAGAGTCAATCATTCCAGGTAGTTTCCTGGATTCGTTTTGTTTCTGACAGGAAAAACAATGCTACAATATACAATTTTGTACAGATGGTTCCCAACTTACAATGGTTCAAAAGTGATATGCATTTAGGAGAAAATGTACGTACTTTGAGTTTTGATCTTTTCCCAGGCTAGTGCTATGCAGTGTGATACTCTCTCTGTGGTGTTGGGAGCAGCAGCGAGATGATTTTGTCTAACTGTAGGCTAAAGTAAGTGTTCTGCGCACGCTTAAGGTAGGCTAGGGTAAAGCTATGATGTTTAGTGGGTTAGGTGTATTAAGTACATTTTTGACTTATGATATTTTCAACTTACTATGGGGTTATCAGGACATAACTGCATTGTAAGTGAAGAAGCATGTGTACATGTATCCTTATGTATTTACCAAATATGGAGATTCTGGGTAAAAGGCATCCTCTACTTGAGTCTACTGAGATTGATCTCAGCTACTCACTACAATGTTCAGAGATAAAGTTGTGGACGTAGGAGTCAGAAGAGGGATCTAAGGGAGGGAACTAGGCAAAAGAATTTGGTTCTTTCTTTCAACAAATATTTACTGATCTTCTCTGATGTGCAGGTTCTGTGCAGAGTCCAGTATTCAGTAGAGAACAAAGCAGAAAAGGTCCCCACTGTCTTGGAGCTTGTGTGAGGGAAAAAGACATTAAGCTATGATCTTATAAGTAAATCTTTGCAAATTGGGTACGTGCTACGAAGAACACAGGGTGATCTGCAAGAATATAACTTGGAGGCTCAATTTAGAATGGCAGATCAGAAACAACCTCTCCTGGGAAGTGGCAGTTATTAGAAAATAAAAAATGTTCTACAATTTCCAATGTTTAGATTATTTACACAATCTTAAAATTAACCCTAAAGAAGTTTATTTTATTTTATATTTATTAAACAGGAATAGACTTGAAACTGAGTTTTGCACCAAGTAGCAATGACTGCAGAACAGCCATCTTTTTGCTAAATTCCTCAGGAACTAGCTTGTCCTCTCCACTTCCCCTCCAGCCCTTCATGTTGATCTCATTTTAAAAATTGTGATAATATTTGCAAGGTGGAATTTTCTCACCTTCCAGCCCTACTTTTTCCCTGGCCCACATCGGAAGTCTTTGGTGAAAAGTGACAAAGACCCGACGACTAAACAATAGGAGATCTATGAGAGGTGGCCATATTAGCAGGAGAAATGTTTGTCTTAAATGTGGCATGCTGTGGTATCCGGAGGATCCAAATGCTACCACCACTACCAAGCTGTCAGAGGAAAACCTGATGGAACTCAGTAACTAAGGACTGAGACCTCCAGAATAGGGTGAAAGGGAAGGGCATGAACATTAAGGAGACCAAAAAGACCAGGAGAACCCTGGTACCCAGACAGTCCCTGACACACGGTAGGTGTTCAGTAAGTATTTGTTGAGTAAATGAATATATGAATGACGGTCATCGGGGGTAGATTGTACATGGACTGCTAAGCAGTCTCTTGGGAAAAACAAGACGCTGTTTTGCATCAGACCTTGGACTCTATGTTTTATGATTAGATTTTTTTCTAGTTATGGCCTGTGCCTGTCTGGATTTCTAAATGCTATGGCTCAGGTAAGAATTCATACTATCCTTTCTCAAGATCAGGGATATGTCAGATATGAATGAGGTAGGAGTTTAGGCAAATCCCGGGCCCAGGCAAGGGTGAATGCTGGGGCTGAGCGTCCAGGGCTGGGTTCAGTTTGCTTGACCCGACCAGCAGGCACTGTCTAGAGGTGTAGGTGGCATTATCTTCCAGTGGTCGGTCAGTCAGCTGGCAACCCGGAAGTCCTGTGTGACTAGAGCCATGAAAGGCAAATGGTCAGGGAAATGCATAACCCTCCTGGTGACGGGGAGAAGACGTATGCTCACCTGAAACCAAAGTCTCAGCATAAGCAGGCTGGACATAATTATGATGACTTCCTGGCTATTTTCAATGGCTAGCTAGAAGGGTAAGACGTGAAAAGGACCTGATTAACATTTAATTGTCTTACAGAAATTTGAGGGAGATTAGGATAGCTAATCGAGGTCAGCTATTTATTAAGCACTTGTGCAAAACACTGGACTAGGTGCCCTGCGATATGGGAGGAAGTGTACGGGAAGGAGGGAAAAAGAATTTTCAGTCAGACTCAAGACTATGAAGTCAGACTCTAGAGTGTATCAGTGAAACATATTACACATGAAAAGAAGCTAGCAATGCATGGCATTAAGCACGTAACAAATTACTTGGCACTTACGAAAGGAGAATTTTGTTCTCAGAATTTGCAGGATGGAGGGTTTCTGCAAGACTAAAGATTTAAGGTTCGAACTAGACCTTGAAGAATGAGCTGGGAGAACCACCTAGGCTAAATAATGATCTCAAAATCTGAATGTCGCTACTATCATTTCCTGCTCTCCTATTTCTTCAGGCTCTGCTGGCCCCACTAGATGAAGGGCCTAATGTAAAGGAGAGCAGGGTGCCTGGCTTTAGTGTTGGCTCCAGGGTTTGTCACCCCCTTGATCTCTGCAGAGACAGAGCCATTCACAGTAACATGCGAACTTCCTGCTATAGACCGGCCTGGTATTGTGGGCTATTATTGTCTTCAAAAACTGGGTGTGTGTGTGTCCTGCTGTTAAGGTCTTGAACATAAGATTCTAGAGGCCATGGTTCTTTAAAATTTTTTCCCCTGCTTCCTATGACCAGCAGTGTTTGGAACTAGAAGACAGAAATGTATGCCTTTTGGAATCTTGAATGCTTTAACAAGTATAATCCTGGATACTAAGGGTTGGTTGAGTGTGGTAAATTTTCTTAACTTCAGCTTTTTTCTTCTCAGAACTACTTTAAGTTCTCTGGCAATGTTCCCATATAAGGGTGGCCCTCTGGAGAAGTGTAGGCATTTTCCTTCCTTTTATTATTCTTATTATTTTTTTCAAGTTCTGGAGCTAGCAGTTGCTAACTCTTTCCTGCCCAACCCTGGCCCCAGAGTTTCTGACTTCTCCCCAGAGACTCTTATTTGGAAACTTTTTACTCCAGTGGAGAATTAACTTAGAGGCTTTTTTTTTCTTTTAGCCCAATGGGAATATTGTATGTCATGGATGGAAAGATTTGAATACTGCCATTATCACACTGAGTCTATATAACAAGGTCATTTCCGTGTCTTGGCACACAGCCGGAGTTAACTTTGCTTTGCTGGATGTAGATACAATGAGTTCTGTTTGAACAAGAAATCATGTGTAACAAATGCTTTTGCAAAACAATGTCCATTTAGCAGTTACTTTAATAAAGATATGCCTTAGCAAGGGGATTTGGTACAACAACTGCATTTAAACACCTATATAATGTTTAACTTAACATAAACTTTTTTAGAAGAGATTTTGAGTTACAGAAAAGTTGTGAAGTAGTACAAAAAGCTCCCATATACTCCATACCCAGTTTCCCTTACTATTAACAACTTAGAGTAGTGTATTTGTTATGATCAATGAACCAATATTGATATATTATTATTAACTAAAGTCCATACTTTGATTTCCCTAGTTTTTACCCAACGTCCCTTTTCTGTTCCTGGATCCCATCCAGGATTTCATATTACCTGCAATCCTCATGTCTTCGTGGGTTCCTCTTGCCTGTGGCAGTTTTCTCAGACTTTCCTTGTTTCTGAGGACCTTGACAGTTTTGAGAAATACTAGTCAGGTATTTGTAGAATGCCCCTCAATTGGGATTTGTCTGTCTGTCTTTCTCATGATTATACTGGGGTTATGTATTTTTTGGAGGAGGACCACAGTGGTGAAGTGCTATTTTCATCACATCGTATCAAAAATAAGTACTATCAACAAGACCTATCACTGTTGAGGTTGACCTTGATCACCTGGCTGAGATTGTGTTGGTCATGTTTCTCCACTGTAAAACCACTTTCTTCCTCCTTTCCCATTTCCTCTTTGGAAGGTTGTCACTGTGTGCAGCACACACTTAGGAAATGCTCCATTCCACTTTCTAGAGGGCAGAGTATCTACCTCAAGTCTTTGTACTTCTTCTGAACGGGAGCTTTATTTATTCTTCTTTATTTATTCAATAATTTATATCAGCATAGACTCGTGGATATTTATTGTATACTTTGGGTTATGACTGGGTACTACTTTATTCTGTTGTTCAAATTGTTCTAATTTTGGCTATTGGTAGCTTGTACAGTTGGCTCCTGTGTCAATTTGATATACCCCAATCACTGTGGGTTTTTTTAAAAAAATCTTTTTATTACTTCCTCACTTTCTGGCACTACAAGATGCTCCAGGCTTACCTTGTATATTTTCTGCCCCAGTCCTAGAATCAGCCATTTCTCCAGGGAGTTCTGGTTTCTTTGATTGGAGAATTATTTTAGAACACAAAGATATGGGGCTACGGGTGCTCACTGCTACTTGGGTATCATTGCTTCGAGTGCTCAGAGCAAGGAAACAAATATTCTAAACCTTGTATATACGCAACTATAAATATTACTGTATTTATCCATCTGTATATTAAACTAAACATGAGTTCACACTGATGTCTCCACTTCTAATGCATTACCACATGGATCATTCTAGCCACCTCCCCTTACTTGTCTGAAACCTTCCACTCCAACAGGGAGAACTCTCACTCCTGTTGTCATCCATTTACTTAATGATTCGATTCCAGTATGCATGTAGTACTCTCAGAATTATGAACCTGTATCCCCATGGGAAACAGATTGATCAGGTAGAATAACATGGTTTTGTCCAGTTCCTTTTGCCTTTAGTCTTACAAACTTTGTTCACTTCTCAAGTGCCTTAGGTCAGCACCCTTTTCCCTACCCACTTCAGGGAGGTTGTTTCACACATTTGTAATGCAGTTAGATTCTTTTGTCACAATCTACATTCCATTCTGTGATCCCTTAACCTCCAGTATGACATTTTCTTTTTTTTACCACTTTTGGTAGGAACTTATTTATTCAGTGTAAATACTGTCTGTTTCCTTTTATAAGACTTGAAAAAATATCAAAATGGGATCAACATACAGTTAATATTAACGATTCAAATACTTACGCAGAATTTCCCTCTTAACTCTTTCACAAGTGTAAAAGAAATAGTATCAAAATTGATCAGTGGCATAAATCCAAAAGGAAACATTTTTTTTGTTGAAAAGGAGGACATCCAGCTTGCAAAAACGATGGTCCCGCTGACCGCACGATGTTCTTGGTTTCCTAGACCCAGGCAGATCAGTTACAACTGACTTGCTCTTTCTAGGCTTTTCCAAGCATCTTTAAGCTTCCCTACCAAGTCCTGTAATTGTTCCATGTTACATCTAAAGCTAATCTCTGGGTGGGATGAGAATCAGTGTTCTCTATGTTTAAGGTCACCAAATATACCAGTCTGTACATCTTATGAAGTTAATTGCTTTTTATCTGATATTCCAAATGCCATGAAACATCAGTTATATAAGGGGGGGATCGTCCTGTACTTCTCAGTAAGATTTCTAGAGAATTCTTATTATTCTCATATTCTGTGCAAAACAATTCTCTTCGCACTCTATCAAATTTACAGTCTTCTAGATAAGTGTTTAGAGTTGACTTGTCAGCTCTTTGCTTTCCTGCTTCTAGTATGTAAGTTGCAGCTGCTGCATGACAATGTTTTAACACCACTGGGTCCATAAGTTTCAAGTCTGGGTGATCTAACGCGGCCTAGTCCTCCTGGGCACCCAGCAGGGTCTGGAAAGCTGCCCAGAGAAGGATGAACGCACTAGAGTGGAAGGAGCCAGATCGGCCAGCAACTGGCAGCCTTTCTGCACACACTCCGAGTGTTCCAGTCAGAGGGTGCTGTGACCTTCGACTCACGCACCCCTGAATGACGCACCCCTGAATAACTTTTTAAAAATCTGTATACATTAAGGTTCATTCTTGGTCCTCTAAAGTTCTATAGATATGACAAATGCATACTGTTATGTATCTACCATTACAGTATCATACTGACCAGTATCACCACCCTAAAAAAATCCTCTGTGCTTCACCTGTTCAACCTTTCCCCCACCCCAACGCATCTTAGGCAACCACTGATCTGTTTACTGTCTCTATTTCAATTTAACTTTTTAAAAAAATTTAAAACAGTTTTGGAGCTTTTATAAATTGATTGAGCTTTTATAGATAGTATTTTCTTTGGAAACAAACCTCTTTGACTTGAGCAACGTTACAGTTATTAGTTACTGTTATTAGTTATTCTAGATGCAACTCACAGATTTGGGTCATGCCTCTTGAAGGAGCAATACAATCTTATCATTTTTAAAGGAAGTAACATTTCATTACCTCTGCATACGTTGAGGCATTTAGAGGAATCGGGGCACTTGAGGTGGGGATAGCAGAATGAAGGAGGCAAAGAGGGTGTTTCAACAGAAAACGGTAAGATTTTAGCATAAGATTTTAGCTGTGTCGGGAGGGGAGAGATAGGAGTTGTAACCCAAGAGTGATTATGTTTCGGTTTTGAAACACTTGATGTAAACTAAAAGAAGGCCTCTACCACACAGACTTCAACCAGCTACTGGGATCCGGTTAGACGTTTGCCTGTAGTTTAGGACCTTTATTTCAATTCTGCAAACTCCTTACTAAGTGTCTGCTCTGCTTGAAGTTGCTGTGCTATATGCTCTAGGCCTACCTTCTTCCGGTACCACTGTTTGGTCACATACGCATACTTCTCCTTTGACGAGCTGGCCGTTGAGCAACATTCAGGGGGTTCCTCTTGCTCAGAGTTCAGGGCATTCCTCTCTGACTACCAAAACCACGGACTTATCCTGGAAAGAAAAAGACATGGGTTACCTACCCCAGGTCACACTTCACTCCCCATTCTCCTTTCAATATGGCCCCAGTTCCTCAGTTGCTGTTGAATATATAAGATCACTTTAGATTTGGGGAATGGGGAGCTCTTTGTGCCCACTGAAGCTTGAAGGAAGAAACTTCTGTTCTCATTTCCCTCAGGTACCTTGGGTGACATTTGAAAAAGAAATGGCAGATATTGGAGGAGGGAAAAGTAAGAGACACAAGAAGACAATGTATTGTTTAATCTGAACATAGATCTAACATATATTTATTGAGTACCAGCTATGTGTTAGGGTGTCTGCTGGAAGTTCTCCCATATTTATTCTAACCATTCCCCTTCAAATAACTCTATGAAGTAGACTTAAAGAAAAACAAAATCTTTATGTTACAGATAAAGTAACAGACTCAGAGAGGCTTACTAACATGTCTCAGATCACACAGAAAAGATTTGAACCTGGAATATACTTAATTCTAAGGCCCTGACAGCACATTAAAATCATTTGGGTCTTTTAAAAAATAAAATAAAATAAAAAACCTTGCCCGAACCCTATCCCAGACCAAATTAAATCCCAATATCTAAGGGCATTAGTATTTTTGAAATGACCCCAGTAATCATAACGTGCAGCCAGGGTTGTGAACCATAGTTCTGCTCCGAGAGACAGCTCCTTTTCTCCTACAAGAAGGGAAGGGCCATTTTCTGAACCCATGTGTATTCTAAATACTCTCAGAGCACTTTTAGATCCACCCCAGCGCTATTTTCTACTCCTCGCAGGGGTTCTTATCATCTCTAGATAAGTGTAAGTAAGCAGATGGCATGGGGCAGAGGTTATTATTGATGGTAGAGAAGTACAAATTCAACTGAGTTAATTCAATCTGTGTTTCTCTTTTGATAAGATGTGTATGTAGTGCTGATAGATTGTCAAAGCACAATGTCAAAAAGTGTCAAGAAAATTTGATATGATTTACAAAATGTGCTGGTAATTTTCTGTCGAGTATTTAGACACCAACACCAAATGTACTGACTTGGTTTATAGGGGGTTTAAGAAGATGGAGCTTGGGTCTATTGGTGGGGGTCGGGGGGAGAAGTCTATGAATTCCTGAGATTAGATTTGTCAATTGCCATATAAAATATATTAGATTGGTGGAAAATTGCGGTTTGAAATGTTAAAAAGAATTGCAAAAACCACAATTACTTTTGCACCAACCTAATAACATTTTACACCATGATTCTTGAAGTATGGTGATTTAAATGCCTAGGCCTCTCTATCAATTATAAAACCCCACATTTTAGTCTTCTTTTAGCCTTGAAACCACTCATGAACAAGAACTGTTTAAAAAATATCAAAAGATCATAATGTTTTGAACACTGTATCAAAGATTATGAAGAATGTTTTAGTTATTCAAATATAATAAAAGCTGAATGGATACATAAATGCATTCTTGGAATTGACGAAACATGTCATTTTGTACAGTAAGTTTCCCTGGGACATTTATTTTAAGATACATAAAACCAGAGTGCCTCCTTGCATGAGTTTTATTAATAGACTTCTGTTTTAATGGAGAATTAGAAACAATGTAGAGACCATAATGCCCACACTCCACCTTATCCCACCAGCTACCCACACTTCAGCCCCCAGTGATTCAGGAACTACTGTTAGCATTCTGTCCAATTTATGTAATTCCTGCTTGGTTACTGCTGGGTGTATGTAGAGTGCCTGAAGTTGTCAAACCACACTGTGGATATTGCATATGGGACAGAAAATCACACTGTGGCGATGGCTCTTCTGTTACTGAACACAAGGGGTTCGCAGCTCCCAGTGTTCCATTCAAGAATGAGACATGGTTGTCGTTAGGTAGTTTTACTTGCTTGCAGCAAGTAAAGGAGAGAGGGGATTCATATTCCAAACTCTGTCTCCCTGAAAGGAGGCTTAACCATTGCTTATACACAGATTGGTTAATTACATATTGAGTTCTTCTTTGCAGTGGGCTACACTTATAGGTTGGGTTCCTGTTCAGCTCATCCTGTTTATAGCTGTGTATGCAAAAGACTGTGCTACATTTTAACATTGAGCAAGAATAGCATTTAGTAGGAACTGCCCGGACCTTGAGACCTTTGTCTTACCTAATACTTCCTGGTTTCTACACTTAAAGTTCCACAAAAAAATCTGAGAACATCTTGCTATTACTGCCTGATTATTGTCCCACAGACAAATTGCAGAATGATTCTATATTTTCTGGCTTAATTGTGAGACAGGAAAGTCATGGGCAGTCAGGGACAGGACCGTGATAGAAGACATCAAGGCCCAGAAAAAAAGAGTTTCAAAGGTTTCAAAGTGAGATGGAAAAAGTCGTAGTCAGTCAGGGACACGGGCAGAGGACCTCAAGGCCAAAAAGAACAGTAGCTGACCAAAAAAATGTAGAGGAGGGAACTGGGCGGGAGGGGCTACCACATCCGACAGGCAGAGTCAGCCAAAGCACCAATCCAGGAGCAGGAGGGAAAGGGGGGTGCCCAATCAGCGCCTGGGAAACAAAGATTGCAGACTCAAGGACATAGAGTCTTCGATGCAGCTTAGCCTGTGGGGCATTCCATTTTCGGGTCCCCCCTCTCTCTGGAGAGGTTTTGTCTTGCGCTTTACAATAAAACCGTGTACTGCTTAAATTCACTTCTCCATCGGTATCTCCATTCTTCCGTATCTCCATTCTTCGGTGGCTGCGAGATCACGATCCCACACGTGGACACCCACGCACACCCACTCCACACCCACCCACTTCAATTGGTGTAAGCTTTATAGTTTTGACCAATTTGTTCAATTACTTTTCTTTTTCTTGCAAATAATCTCTTTCATCTGACTATTTGCTCTTTAAATGAAATGCTCAGCCTATTTTGTGATGATTATCTTCCTGGATTATAGCATTTTTTAACTGAAACTTGCCATCCCTCAACGCCAAGCCAATTTTGTAAATGGCTACTCACTCAGTAAATATTCCATCATGTTCTTTAGAAGCCTGGAATAATTCCCTGATACAACTTGGGTATCATCAGATAATCATCTACTTTTTCACCTAAGATTCCTTTTAATCTGTTATTGCAGAAAATTTCAAACAAAGTAGAAAAAATAGTAAATCAAATCTCCATGTACCCATCGTCCAATTTCAACAATGCTTCCCCGAAAGTAAGACCTAGCTGGACCATCAGCTCTGATGCGTCTTTTGGAGCAAAAATTAATATAAGACCCAGTATTATATTATATTATATTATACCCAGTATTATATTATATTACCCGGTATTTATTATATTATATTATATCATATTATACCCAGTATTATATTATGTTATGTTATATTACCCAATATTTATTATATTGTATTTTACCCGATTTTATATTAAAATAAGACCGGATCTCATATTAATTTTTGCTCCAAAAGATGCATTAGAGCGTCTGGCTAGGTCTTATTTTGGGGGAAACACTGTAGTCTTGTTTTATCTACACCTCATTTACTATTCCTCTTTTTGAAGCTAATCTCAGGTTTCTTCCGTACAAATTTCAGTGTATATCACCAAAAGATAAGGACTTTTGAATAATACTATTATGCTTTAAAAATTAATAGTTTTTTAATATTATAAAATATCCAATGTTCAAATGTTTTCAGGTTTCTCAGTTTCTTTTAAATTGGTTTGAATCAAAATTTAAGATCCAGATACTACATTTAGTTGGTTTGTCTTGTAAATCTCATATAGTTTACAGGTACCTCATCCTTTTCCCTTCCTTGCAGTTTGTTAAAAAATTGAGTTGTTTTATAGTGTTTCCTCCAGACTAAATTTTACTGATTGAATTCCTATAGTCTCTCTCTTTTTTTTTTTTTTTGTCTTTCAGTATGATCTTTCAAAGTCACTCAAACCTGGTACATATTTTTTTTTTCAATTATAGTTGACATTGGCACTTTATATATATATATATATATATATATATATATATATATATATATATATGTATATATATATATATTTTATAGTCTCTTTTAATGTGGTTTTCTGTGTTCTGTATCTTATAAACTGGTAGTTAGATCCAGAGGCTTCCATATTTTTGGCAATACGACTTCAGAGGGTACCGTGTGTGCTTACCTTAAAAGGCCTGCAATGAATATTTGTACTTCCTTTAGTGACATCAGCAGTCATTGTTGATCATTGCTTAGCTTCATTACTTTGTTAGGTATTTGTACAATGATGATACCCTAATGCCATCAAATTTTATCTTTCATTATCTAGAATACTTTAAAGAGAAACTTTCCTTCATCAAATATTTGGTTGTCTTGTGGTACTCTTTGTGCAACAAAGGCATGTTGAGTATTGATACTTCCCCTTTTATTTACTTGTTTTCAGAATAATGAATTGGTTCCAAAGGTGAACAATGATTTCTTTATAGTATCTCTATGAACACCTGGGTGTCGATGTATCTGATGTGTTTCAATCCATTTCAGTTATTATTTCTTATTGCTGCTCAAATTCTTACTACTTTGGCTAGTAGGGGCCACTTGAAGTTGGCTCCTGAGTCCTTTTGATACAATCCTAGTAGTTTTCGATAGTGTCCTCACTTTCTGGTGTGACAAAATATCCCAGTCTCATCGTATACACTTCCTGCTTCAGACTTGGAGTGAGCCATTTTTCCAAAGAGCTTTGGTTCTGTTTTAGTGGAAAATAGTATTTAGAGATCACAATCTTGTGCTGCAGCAGAAGGTAATAATTCAGTAAAGACTAATAAGGAATAAAGGAATGAGCTGTGTGGATATTTGGGAGAACAGCATTCCAGGCAGAAGGAACAGCAGGTGCAGACTCAAGGCTAAAACAGAGTGGTCAAGAAGAGGAAAGTAGTAGAAAAAAAAGTCAGAGAGATGAAGGGGAGCAGGCCCATTGAAAAGGACTTTAGTTTTGCTTGGAATGAGATGGGAGCCATTGGAGGGTTTTGAGCAGAGCAATGACATAATCTTTTGTGTTGTTTTCACTGCATCACTATGGGTTCTGGGTTGAGAATGGACTCAACATGGTTAAGAGCAGAATCTTGGAGAAGTGTATCACAATAAACAAGGCAAAAGACGGTGTGGCTTGGACCAGTGTGGTAGCAGTGGAAGTAATGAGAAGAGGTCAGGTTCTGGATAGATTTTTGAAGATGGAAACCAAGTAATTCGCTAAAGAATTGGACTTGGATTGTGAGAAAAGAGGATTCAAATGTGACTCCAAGGTTTATGGTCTGAGACATAAATGAGATTGTAAAACATCATGACAATCTGATTGACATCTGTTCTGTGGGTCAGTGCTATGTTTGTGGAGAGTTGGGGGAGGAGTGGAGAGAGGTCGGGCAAAGCCTCACAAGAACTACATACTTAAGCTGAACGGTGCAGGGCATGTAGGAGGACCGGGTGACCAAGAGGGGAAAGAGCATGCTGAGTGGAGGGAACAATTTACATAAATGCAGAGTCATGAAAGGACTATGGGTTTGGAATTAAAATTCGTTTCTGAGGTGCAAGGACCTATGGCAGGTAATGAGTCTACAGAGGTAGAGAGAGACCTTACATGTTCCATGACAGGAATGTGAATTTTATTTTATGGGTGATAAGGAGACTAGAATTTTTTAAGCCAAGAAATGGCATTACCAGGGATGCATTTCAGAAAGATCATCTGGGCAGCAAAGTGAGAGAGAGAGTGAAGGTATAGATAGAAAAACATGAAACTTCAATCATTCTAAGAATTTATCAAAGACCATTTTATCATTAAAAGAAAGATGACTCTCTTCACCTCTTTCTAACAGGCCCCTGCATCTCCCTGAATGCAGTTTTTATGTTCTACTTCCTATTCCAAATAATAGTAATAATATAAATAATGGTATTTTTTTGTTCAGAAATAGGATTTATTAAGATAAATTCTCGGGCCCTTAAAAAGATGCACAAAAACCCCATTATTCTTGGATAAATGAGAAGTAACATTTACTTAACTATTATGTTTTCATGATGCAGAGGAGGGTGTGTACACCAGAAAATATAACTAAATTGTAGTGCAGAGCATGTTACCATAAAAGCATCAAATCTCAAAAGGTTCATAAAATATGAGGTGGGAGCTAAAACCATAATTTTACTACAGAATATTCAACTCTGATGAACTTCAAATTTTTATGAAGTACTAGATTTTGCCTCTTCTGGTTGAACCAGAAGTTGGGTACTTTACTCTTGACAGCTTCTCTTGATGAAATTGAAAGAGATTGAGTCAATTGTCAAAGTAATTTTTAGTCGACGACGTGATGTCTAAGTATAACATCATAGAAATCTTTGAATTTTAATTTTGTTTGAAAATAGAGAACGGTAGCCCCAGTGCCCAAAGCAGGGCTTTCCTTGACGATGTTCAGATGTTGGCCTGTTTCTTTCACTTAACCCCTCACTCACTCTGGATCTTCCCCTTGATCATTTTTTTCTCCTTCTAGTTTTGACGGTCTGTTTTCCATTCTCTAGTTCACAGGATGTACGGTGGACATGCTCTTTTTCCAATTTTTCTCCAAAACAATGATGTCAAGACAGTCATAAACCCATTATAAAAATTGTTGATTTTTCCAAATATCCCATTATGTTACTTAAAAACAATTTTACCACAGTAGGACAAACATCAAACCAGTATTCTTTATTAGAGATGGAGTCTAAACTGGCTCTAGAGAGGGCGTCCACTGGATTTTTCATTTACTGTAATTAGTTGTTATTATAAATGCAAAATCCTGTAACTATGAACCATTTAGTAAGTTAGAGTCTTGTTGTACACACCCAGATTTCTTAAAACATCAAACATTTGTTGAGCACATACTATGTACCAGGCGCTAGACAAGATAACAACAGAGATGCCTAAAGTGAAAAACATAGCCTTCGCCCTTACTAAAGTGCTATCGAAAGTACAGTCATGCACTGCACAATGATGTTTTGATCAACAACAGACCATGTATACAAAGGTGGTCCCACAAGATTACAATAGAGCTGAAAAATTCCTATCTACCTATGGCCTAGTAACCTCCCCGTCATAGAGACATTGTAGCACACTGCATTCATTACTCATGTGTCTGTGGTGATGCTGGTCTAAACAAACCTACTGCACTGCCAGTTGTGTAAAAGTACATGTATTAATATCTAGCACGTGCAATTATGTACAGTACATAATACTTGATAATGATGTGAAACAACTGTGTTACTGGTTTATGTATTTACTATACTACACTTTTTATTGTTATTTTAGAGTGTACTCTTCCTACTTATAAAAAAAGGTTTGCTATAAAACAGTATGCAATGTACACTGACAGCAGCCTCATACATCTCGTGTTTATAGTCTCGATTGTATCATTTTCTCGTGTGCTTGATTTAATCTCATGTTGTTTTCTATGGTAACATGCTGTACAGGCTTGTAGCCTAGGAGCAATAGGATATACCACACAGCCTACGTGTGCAGTAGGGCATACTATCTAGTTTTGTGTAAGTGCCCTCTATATTTGCACACGGATGAAATTGCCTAACCACACATTTCTCATAATGTAGCCTCATCAGTAAGCGATGCATGACTGTATAATTAAGCATATATTTTCTATATAGTCAAAAACAATCTTCAACGGTCACAAATTTACTGGTTTTTAGAATTGGCTTTAGACAAAAATTCTCATGATGGAGGAGCAACATAGAAAAAGCATCAATGGGGAATCAGGAAACCAGACCTACGGTCCTGCTTTGCTGCTATTCATTCATCAAGTCAACTACTCATCAAATATTTACCAGGAGCCTACACAGTGGGAAAAACTGTTAGGTACTGGGAGCCTGGCAGCAAATACGAGAGAACAGCTACCTGCTCTCTTTCTGTGTGAATGTGAGTGTGTGCTTCACTTTTCCGCATGTCTAACCTTGGTTAGACTAGATATCTGAGGTTTCTTTCAAACCTAAAATGCTAAGCTTTCTGATACCACCCTGGAAGAAGCTGCCCAGGCAGTCTTGGAACTTACCTTCCTCTGGGTTAGCTCTTGTCCTGTTTTCAAAATAACTTTGTATACACAGTTTTAAAATGTTTTGGTTAGCCTCTCATCTGCATTTGGATTATCTTGGCAAAGCCTGGGTGTGGCACTTCCTGCTCAGAAGACTTCAGAGGCAGGGGACCAGAGTTAGGAAAAGAGATGGACCACGTGCAGCTAGAGAGCTGCTCCCAGAAAGTAGCCTCCTCTATGGTTCCTTCCGTCCAGTAATATGACTTCTCTTGCCACGAGTTTGTCGCTTAGGTGATCCGTTGCTCTTCTTCAGGTCTAATAAGCCGTGTAAAGGGATTCGCTTATCAGGGGAGGAGAACTGATCAGCTTTATGGTGCAGGAAGCACTGTCCTTGCGTCCCACACTTTTCCCAGTGGGTATCA
Source organism: Rhinolophus ferrumequinum (assembly GCF_004115265.2). NCBI lineage: Eukaryota > Metazoa > Chordata > Mammalia > Chiroptera > Rhinolophidae > Rhinolophus > Rhinolophus ferrumequinum. The sequence goes on along the minus strand of NC_046299.1, from coordinate 27,643,577 downwards.
AGGTAACAAGTTTCATGTGTTCTGGCTTCAAAACCGACAAGTAAAGAGCATTTTTGCCTGCAGCCAGGATACATTTTTCAAGGGGCGAGAATGGATTTCTGTAACAGAGGAAGAGAGTGCGCGAGAGATATACGTTGTGTCAAGAATACCAAATGTCACAACCTCGGGAAGCCTTCTTGTAGCTTTTAGGGAAATGAGCAGCTAGACTCCTCGACCAATCTGTCGTTCCCAGTCAATGCAAAAGACAGGGGCCGAGGTTGCTTCCGAATGGGGCCGGCTAATTTAGCCACTCCCACGAGCCTGAGGGTCGGTGGTTATATCTCTGTTCCTTGAATACCTCTCTCGCTGAAACGGACCACAGCAAGCAGAGGCTGAAAAAAAAGAGCAAAGAGGAAGAAAACAAAAGCTGCCAATTATGGAAGATGTAAAGGGTAAGAGCGAAATTGATTTGATCCGAATCCTTAAGAACAAACCAAAAAAAAAAAAAAGAAAAAAGAAAAAAGAGAAAAAATACCCAAACGCTCAGACTAAAAGCAAGTACTTGAAAGAACAAGAGGCAAAAAGCCCTAAATGAACTTTCCCACCCTCTCCTCCGGAGAGGAGGCAGAGAAAGAACTTTGGGAAACTTTTTAGGAAGCAAAGCCCCGCGCTTGTAGTCAAGGGTGGCTCCTGAGGCAGCTGAAAGGGCTCATGAATATTCATTACCATTTGTATTCAGATCTGGTTTTTTAGAGGCAAATGACTTCTTCCGTCCGCTTGCAGTTTAAGAGGCAGCTGCCTCATTTACAGTCCAGTCATCTTGCTTCGGGTCTGTACCCCAGCGTATTTGCTTGAAGATGCTGGGCACCGTGTGTAGATTTGTTTTGTTCTTGAATTTCCTGCGTGCTTTCCTGTTGTGAAATTAGCAGAGGCTTCTCTGCAGGGAATTAGAGAAGTTATGTGGCAAGAGGCTGTCACAACAGGACCCCGGAGTACGTTTTGCAAAAGACTGAAAGTTTCCTGGGATGTGTTGGGGAGTGTGTGTGTGTGTGTGTGTGTGTGTGTGTGTGTGTGTGGTGGGGAGGGTAGGATGGAGAGAAGGGGTGGAAGGGAAGAACAGTTTTATCTTAAAAAAGCAAGGCATATCTGACTGACTATATTTAGATTTTGTCTAAAAACTACAAGAGCAGCCTGGTTTGCACAGATGCTGTGCAGTCTCTGTCTTTTACCTCTTTTGGGCATTTTCTGCCTGGACCGAGAGCCCGCTGCTTGCCAGCCGGTGGGAACCAGGAAGAATCTGAGCAGCAGTGTGGGTGTGTAGAGTTGCAAACCTCTTCCATTAGCTCTAGTTTTTAATATCCCCACACGTTTTCTATCACCTAGAACACGGAGGAATGGAAGGAGTAGCCGACAGATTGCTTAATAAGGGTAATAATGATAGCGGTTAACGTTCACGAAGCCTTTTCCTCTGCGGGAGCTGTTCTCGGCATGTTACACGTGTTATTTATTCCTCACCTCCACTTTTGAAATGAGTGCTACATTCTCATTCCCATGTGTAGATGACGGAGTTGAGGTATGGGGAGACTCCCTTGCCTTGGGATCCACAGTAAGTGGTGAATTTGCAGGCTGGCGATTGGACGCTGCTTCCGTGGGCTTTTCTCCACCACACTGCTGCTCCACTCCAGAGACTCACTACTGCCCTGACACCGTTAATTCTGGGTTTGCACATCCTTGAAGCTACGGGGGAAATGATACTGATGACATCTCAAGTCTGGGAAGGCATTTGTGCTTTCCTATCTGGTTCACATATTTTTTTTTCATTTGGCACTCATGACCCTTCTCTGTAGCAGAACCCCGGTATTGTCATTGTTGCCTTTTACATAAGGGAGAGAATAAGGCCAGGAGGAGTTAGGTGACAAGAATCATACAGCTAGACTAGGTCAGAAATCCCCTGGCTCTGGTTTCCCTTCTAACATGCAGAGCAAGCCCAGTCATTTCTGAACTTCTGTCCCCACCCCCAGCCACTTTCAGTTCCTGAAAAGACCTTGCTTCTTTCCTCTTAGACTGCTTGCAAGGAATTCTTAACTCTGCCTTGAAGGCCTATCTGGCTCTCTCCTGCCCCTTTAGTCTGGAGCTAAGCTGTCTGGGTTTGCATCCCAGCTCCACTATTCACTAACCGTGTGCCTCAGTTTCCTCATCTGTTAAATGAAGAGAATAATATCTACTTCATAGGGTTATTGTAAGAACTAAGTGAGGGATTTATGCAAGGTTCTCAGAATAGGGTTTCATGCATATAGTATGTGCTCAGTAAATGTTAGCTGTCATGATCACTCTTTCAAGCTTCATCTTGGTTGCTAATTTCCCCTTTAAGCCTTCTCTAACCCTTCCAGCCTTAAATGAGGCCCTGTCTTGGATGTTTCTACAACACCTCACCACTTAATGCCGAAGGTGGCTTGTCGTACTTGTTCACATTCCTGCCCACTGTATTGCCTCCCCTTCCCCCGACTATAATTCTTTATTCACCTTTGGATCTGCAGTGTCTAGAACAATGGTTAGCATATAATGGGCACTTAATAAATATTTAGTAAGCTGGGTATTATGTTAGTGGACATTAATCCAAGAGTCAGAAAGCTGGTTTAAAAGGGGACTTTTTTTCTTTTTTTTAAAAGAGGGCACAGCCCACAGTGGCCCATGCGGGGATGGAACCGGCACCACGCTCTAAGCAACTGAGCTAACCGGCCACCACTAAAAGGGGACCTTTGAGTTTGCTGTAGCATTTCCACTAGAACATACAGGTCTTTTGTGCCATCTATAAAGACGTCGCTCTAAGTGAATACACTGAAAAACAAAATGCATCCCTAGTAGGTGGGTGATATTTAGAGTAGATGTGACCCCATGCCAGGGCACCCAGTTTGGCCAGTCTAGCTCTGGCTGAACTTCAGCCCCGACTCCCCCCTCAGCCAGGAGACAATTGGAGATTCAGATGCCACATAGCACAACCACCTTCTCTCTGACCAGAACATCTGGTTCTGGAAATAGTGTCTCCTGCAGCCCCATTTTATAGCATAGTCTAAGATAATGTACTCTAGTAATAGAAGAGAAACAAACACTATAGAGGTTGATCCTGGATAACATCATAAAGAACATTAAATTTATTTCTAGCACCCTCCCTTTCCTTTTCCTGGCATACCTTCAAACCAATTTGACAAATATTATTATGTGTCTACCATTTGTAAGTCCCTATGCCAGATGTGTGGGATATAAACAGTTTGCTCACGGTCTAGTGGGGAAGACAGACATATATACAACCAACTCTAATTGAAGCCAGACTTTGTAAAGTGCTACTAATAATAGCTAACATTGATTATGTATGATGTGCCAGGCACTGTAATTTTTATATGCATTATCTCGTGTCACCTTCACAATAAATCTGTGATACAGGTTTTTGCATCTTCCAGCTGTGAAGGGAAGTTATGTGGCTAAGGTCACACAGCTAGTAACAGGCAGAGGGGGAATTTAGACTCGTATAGTTAGCTCTCTTACCTCCCTAAGAGCTGCAATAGAAGTCTAAAGAAAATGCTGTGAGAAACAGAATAGGGAGTGATGATTTCTGGGAAAAGTTCTCCAAGGATGGGACCCCTGGGTTGGTCCTAGAAAGCTGAGTAGAGTCTGGCGCCCACAAGAAGCCCTTCCCATTGCCAGCAGTGCTTATAGACCTTTTCTCTCTCCCCCAAAGCTACAGCCTAGACTTAAGAGTAAGAAGCTCTTTCACCTTTTCCATTTCAAGCAAGGAACCTATTTACATGTCCATCCTAGAGATTTGAAGGCAGAAGTCCAAAGTTTAGCCCTGACTATGAGTTTGGGATTACCAGTCATGTAATCAAATAAACCATTACAAAGTAATTGGCTGCATGTTAAACGATTTCCTTAATCATGATTGTCTTGCATGGTCATTATTAGGCACATGTGGTAAATAGTTTTTACAAATGCTGGTTGGTGATTGGTCTTGCTTTCACTTGTCTAAACTGCATTTTTTAAAAAACTTTTATTTATTTTGAGTGTGTTTTTCCAGGACCCATCAGCTCCAAGTCAAGTAGTTGTTTCAATCTAGTAGTTGTGGAGGGCGCAGCACACACTGGCCCATGCGGCGATCGAACCAGCAACCCGTGTGTTAGGAGCATTACGCTCTAACCAACTGAGCTAACCGGCTGCCCCCTAAACTGCATTTTAAGAGTGTTTTCTTCCTTGTGTTGTCTTTTTGGTTGCTTCTGCACTGTCTTTAAGCAGTAATGGTGCCTAAGGGTGTTACAGTGGCATGTAATCCCACCTGCTATTTTGAGTTGGGTGGTGCTGGGCTTAGTCTGTGCAGAGTGAAAATGAGACCTGGGACAAATCAGACAGGGTCTGTTCTTCGTGAGCTCTGTTCCCTGAAAAAGTTTGGAGTGAGGCAAAAATTGAGGGCAGCCCTGTGGTGAAGAATCATCAAACCCCTTGATGGTTTGATGGAAGCACAGAAGAGCAGAGGTGCTAGCTTTGTCTTGGTGAGTGTGTGTGTGTGTGTGTGTGTGTGTGTGTGTGTGTATTCAGAGGCAGTGTTTCTCAAACTTGAACATGCATGTATTTCATTGGGGATCTTGTTAAAATGCAGATTCTGACCCAGTAGCTCTAAGGTGAGGCCTGAGATTCTGCATTTCTACCATTTCTCAAGTGACGGTAATGCTGCCCATCCATAGGCTGCACTTTGACTAGCCATGTTATAGGGTCATTGCAAAGCCTTACTCTCAGGGCTTATTTTGGTACCAAATGACCAAGCCCTCCCCCAGTACCACTTCTCCCCTCCCCCCAAGCCTCCACTTTGAGTCACTGATCAGCTACGTCATTGCAGGATGTGAGGCCTCATTCATTCACTCATTCATTCCTTCATTCAGTCAGTCAATATATGTCCACAACAGGAAGTCGAGGTCCCCAATTTGCCATACAAGAAACAAGTCTAAATCTTTATCGCACACAAACTATTATTACACAGAAAGGCCTTGTGTTGAGTTTCCCAAACATCAACCCACCTTTTCTCCGTGGCTCCAACTTTCTCTAAGCTGCTTTCATTCCCTGCCTCCAACCTGAGAGCAGAACATTTGGCTGCCTCCAGAACCGTTTGCTGGGTGTTTGGGGCGCCAGGGAACTGGGGGTAGAAGAGACTCGGGGCTCTGAGACAGGGAGCAGAGTGCCTGGGGCATTGTCTATACACTGCAGAAGGTGGGACTCATCCCAGTTACAGAGAAACAAAGTGGGTGCAGAGAGGACCAGTGGAATTTTCTTTAGGTTTGGAAAATTGAGGGAATTATGAGGTAAAAAGAAGTTGTTGGAAAAAAGAAGGCAGGGGAGAGTTTGCCTGACATGCTTTCCATCCTGCAATGTTTGTGCTATCGTGTTTCTCCAAAAATCAACCTAGCCAGACAATCAGCGTCTTTTGGAGCAAAAATTAATATAAGACCCAGTCTTGTTTTACTATAATACAAGATATAATATATAATATAAGACTGGGTCTTACATTAATTTTTGCTCCAAAAGACTCATTAGAGCTGATTGTCGACTATGTCTTATTTTTGGGGAAACAGAGTAGAATATCAAAATAACTTTAGAGACCCAGGCACAATGGCAGTACCCGCCCTACATAAAGAGGTGTTTCCTTTTGATTCATAGGAAGAATGTGTACAATTCTTTTCTGTCTGGTGAGGGTGTAAGTAATATGGCACATGCCCGTTTAAAGAAAACATGAAAGTATAGATTAGGGGACAGAAGAAAAACAATCATTTGTGACAATGCTCGGGTGTATTTCCTTGCAGTTCCTTTCTCTATGCCTGGGCTCTCTTCCTTTAGCATTTACTTGACTAGGACCCTGACAAATGATGAGATGGTGTTGTGATCATTGGGTTGCATCTGTGTACAATTTGAAAGCCTGGCTTTTAGTGTCGCAGTGAAGTACAGGTATTTTCCATCTTAGTTTACTAAATATTTATTTCCCATCGTCTTGGTTAGCATAATTTTTATAGTCACATAATTTATTAACAACAGTCCCCGTGTTATTGAACATTTAGGTTGTTTCCATTCCCAATAAACATCTTTGTGCATGAAGCTTTTCTATATGTAGGGTTGTATGCTGAAGATAGAATTCCGGAAGTAGAATTACTGGGTTAAAATTTGTAAATGCTTTTTTCAAGTTCTTGATTGCTATTGCCAAGTTGTTTTCACCAAGGGTGGACCCTTCATGCTCCCACAAGCAGTTCCTGTTTTGCTGCATTTCTGACAGCTTTGGTGTTTTTGTTTTTAGAATAATTTTATCTACTTTGATGTTGTTTTAGTTTGCATGTCTTTAATTACCAGTAACTTGGACATTTTTCACATAACGTGCTTCTTTTTTTATGTAGTGTGTGTTTATGTCTTTGCCCATTTATTACTTACTTGGATTTTATGTTTTAAATTAATTTATGTGAGCTCTTCCTAAAATAAAGATATTCAAGTTTTTCTACCATATTTGCAATTGTTTTTCCGAATCTTCTCTTAGTGTTTTTCTACAGAGACTTATAGCCGTGAATGGATCCAATACATTTTTATCTGTGGTGTTGTAGTTCTCAAAGTAGTTTGATACTGCTTTTTTATCATCTCTTTAACCCAGGATAAGATATTTTTTTTAAGTTCCAAATGATTGTTATTTTTGTTTAAATCATTAATTTTAATTAATTTTTTATTTTATTTCATAATAGAGAATATGGCTTGATAATTTCTGAGATGTCTTTGTACCGAAGCATATAGTGAGTTTTATAAATCTACGAACACTTGAGAATAAGATATATTCTGTTTTTAAGATATAAAATTGGATATTTATAAATCTATACAGTCATTTCAATTATATGGTAATCCCTCCCCAACCATAATTTTCTCCTTTGTGAAATAATAGCATCTATGCATTTACATTTGCATACTTTTATTGATACCTACGAGAATTTCAGTTCCTGGTAAAAAATGAGATGTGAATCATTTTTATTGTGGCTTATTAGAAAAGGGAGGTGGTGATGGAGAATTGGGAATATAAAAAGAAGGTAAAGTAGACGCAAAGAAGAAGTCCCAGGCAATGAAGTCTTGGGAAAGATAAAAGAATATGAGATAAAATTCTCAGACTGCATCTTAGGCAGCTGAGCCTTGTACGGCTACCTAACTTTAGGAGGTATGGAATGGATGTGTGTGAGTGAAAATTACCAAGCCTTTCTCTCCCAAATACCATGGCAGACTCCACGAGGCCAGAGTCAGGAGGTGGGTCTAATGGCAGGATTTAGTACATAGGTGTTGTCAAAATCTCTGAACCATAAAATTGGAACAATATTGCTCAGTGAATAAAGACTCAGACATATGCACAAAAAAGGCATCTGAAGCGATGTGTCATCAGCAGAATAATTTTTTTAGGCATTGCACTGAAAAGGTAGGGTAGGGAGGACCCAAAAAGTTTCCGGTGAACAAGGGTTGGTAAATAGAAATTAATAGTGCAGTACTCATATTTTCTAATTTAAGCTGTGTAAAATGTCGTCCATTCCATCTTTTGATTAATCTCTTTTTTTATTGCTTTATTTTGGTGAGCTTAGAAATAATCATAAGGACTTTTTCATAGATTTACTTTCTTTTTCTTCTTTTCTTCTTTTCTTTTTTGGTTGATATAGTAACTATGGTAGGCTGCAAAGATTATAGCCCCTAATCCCTAGAATTTATGAATGGTATATGGAAAAAGAGTCTTTGGGGATGTGATTAAATTAAGGGACTTGAACTGGGGAGATTATCTAGGTGGGCTCTAAATGCAATCACAAATGTCTCTAGAAGAGGGAGATGACACAGAAGAAGGCACTGTAACCACTGAAGCAAGATGCTGTGCTGTTGGCTTTGAATAGGAAGAGGGAGGCGCAAGCCTTAAATGCATGGAATGCAGTCTAGAAGATGGAAGAGACTGGTCTTACAGATGCCTTGATTTCAGTCCAGTGAAACTGATTTCAGACATTGGACCTCTCGAACATAAAAGAATAAATGTGTGTTGTTCTAAGCCACTGGATTTGTGCTAATTTGTTATAGCAGACATCAGAAACTGATACAGTAAGTTTGTAATACATGGAAGTGGTGGTGGCTTTAGTTAATTAACCTACAGGTTTATGGTATATATTGGGCCACACACTGTTCTAATCACCTTACAGATAGTCACTCAGTTCTCAAACAACTATTTGAGGTTGGTGCTATTTATTGTCTCTATCTCACAAATGAGAAACTGAAGAATGAATAGTTAAGTGACGAAAGTCTCTCCATTAGTAATTGTTGAAGCTGAGATTCAAACTCGTAGTTGTTAATCTTATTATTTCAAGGTATAATTCACATAACATATAATTCACCCACTTAAAGTCTACAATTCAGGTTTTTTTAGTACAGAGGGTGCCAAAAAAAAGTATACACATTTTAGGAACGGGAAAAACTGTATTAAAATTGTATTACTCAATATATACCGATAACAAAAGATGAATACAAGCCATCTTTTTTCGGTACCCATGGTATATTCACAGAATTGTGCAACCATCATCACATTCAATTTTAGAATAGTTTATCACCCCAAAAAGAAATGCTGTATCCATTCGCAGTCATTTCCATTCTCTCCCTACCAACTCCTTCTCCCCTACAGCCCTAGGCAAACACCAATCTACTTTCTGTCATTTTGCCTATTCTGGACATTTCATATCACATATTCCATTGTATGAGTATATCACATTTTATTTATCCATTCATCAGTTGATGGATATTTGGGGTGTTTCCACTTTTTGACATTATGAATAATGTTGTTATGAACATTCGTGTACAAGTTTTTATGTGGACCTATGTTCTTAATTTATCTTGAATATACTTGTGTACCTAGAAGTGGAATTGCTGGGTCATATATTTACGTTTAACCATTTGAGGAACTGCCAGACTGTTTTCCAAAGGAGCTACATCATTTTACACTCCCACCAGCGGTGTGTAAGGGTTCCAATTTCTTCACATCCTTGCCTATACTTATCTTTGATAGTAGCCATTCTAAAGAGTGTGAAGTGGTATCTTGTGGCTTCGATTTGCATTTCCTTCATGGCTAATGATTTTGAACATCTGTTCTTGTGGTTAATGGCTATTTGTGTATCTTCTTTGGAGAAATGTTCATTCAGATCCTTTGCCTATTTTAATTGCTTTGTGTTTTTAAATTATTGAGTTGTAGGAGTTATTTATATATCTTAGATACAAGTCCCTTATAAGATATATATGATTTGCAAAAATTCTCCCCCATTCTGTGGGTTGTTTTTTCACTTTTACAGTGGTGTTGTTTGCAGCGCATTTTTAATTTTGACGATGTCCAATTTATTTATATTTTGCTTGGTTGTTGGTGTTTTTGGTGTCATATCTGAGAAACCATTGCTTAATCCAAAGTCATGAAGATCTGCACTGATGTTTTCTTCAGTTTTATAGTTTTAGCCATTATATTGAGGTCTGCGATACACTTTCAGAAATTTTTGTGTATGATATGAGATAGGGGCTCAACTTCATGTGAATATCCAGTTGTCCCAGCACTTTTTGTTGAAAAGACTATTCTTCCCAGTGAATTTTCTTGGCACCCTTGTTGAAGTTAGTTGACTGTAAATGTGAGGGTTTATTTCTGGACTCTCAGTTCTATTCCATGATCTATATGTCTATCTTTGTGTCAGTTCCACACTGTCTTGATTACTATAACTTTGTAGTAAGTTTTGAAATCAGGAAGTATGAGTCTTCCAATTTTATTTTCTTTTTTCAAGATAGTTTTTGTTATTAAGGATCCCTTGAATTTCCATATGAATTTTAGGATCAGCTTGTCAGTTTCTACAAAAAAGTCAGCTGGAATTTTCACTTTATTTTCGATGTGTCCTTTGTAAAACACTGGCATTTTAAATCCAATTTGAGTCTGTTTTCATGGAGGAATTTAGTTCACATTTATTTTAATTGCCATTCTTGTTTTACTCTCTGGTGTTTAATGTTTTGTCATATTATGCTTTTCATTTCCCTGTGTCTTCCTTTCTTATTTTATATAATCTGACAATGTTAGAAATTCCAATATTGAAAATTCTTTTCGTCACTTATTTCACAGAGTTTCAACTTTTTATTTAGATATTAATAATCAAACTCACCACTCCATGAATTTAATTGACTTCAATATAGTTCTTTTCTCACTATGCCTTTTCCCATTCTTGAGATCTTAATTTTGGTTCCTTTCATAATGATCTGGTAGGAATACCAAAGTAATTTTGTAGAAAGGGCATCAGTGTAGTAAAAGAGTAACTTGTCTAAATACAGAAATCTTACCCCTCTCAAGTAATTGGAAATAGTCCTTCATTCTGTTGAAAAGTCTGATGCTATAAAGAAGTTTGAGGACAACTATTTTTCATTTTGAATGTTTCTTTCTGTTCTCTATTCCTGATATTTATAATTTTCACAATAAGACAACTCATCATAGACTTCCTTTCATAGATTTTTGCAAGAAATATTTAGGAGCAAAAAAGATTTCTTTTGTCATAACTTTGATCAGTATTTCTGCTTTGTTTGCTTTTCTTCTTCAGGGACCTATTATTTGGATCTCTTTGGGACCAATCTCTCCTTTCTCTTTCTTTCTTTCTTTCTTTTTCTTTCTCTCCCTTTCTGTCTTCTCTCTCTCCTTTCCTTTCCTTTCTTTCTTCTTTTATTTTTCTTTGTATTCTGAGATTATTTCCATAAGATTGTGCTCTACATCACTGATTCAGTTTTCCTCAATTATCTCCAATATAAACTTTCATTCTGTTACAGTGTTTTTAGTTTCCATGAAATCTTTTTTTTTTTAATCTTAGTTTGCTCTCTTTTCACAGCAACATCCTCTTGTATCTCACTAAAAAAAATAAACAAAGAAATGTTTCCCTCTCATCGCTGCATCATATCTATTTTGGAGACAAGTTTTTCCTCTATTGTTCTCTCTACTTGATTGCAAAATTTATTTAATCTAAGGCCTTATCCTTGAAAGAAAAGCGATTTCTTTCGTATGTATTTGCAAGTGAATGTGTTTTTTACCTTATTCTAAAACTATTTAAGGAAGCATTAGGGGAGATTTATCCCACTCCAGTGTTAGAGATGGCTGGAACTCATGGTCTAGCCTTGGCTCCCTTACATTCTGTTTGGATCCTGGAAGAATGCAATCACCAAATGCTAGATTCCCCTTCTCTGTGTGGGAAGACAATTCTCTAGCCAAAAAAAACGTTGGGACTGGGAAGACGGCAAAAGCCCTGTTGCCATATTGTCATGTTTCAGAGGCTAGAGAGGCTACGACTATCAGGTGTCTGTCCTATTGTTGTCCAGAGGCATAAAGGCTTTTAGGAGGGACCCTTCTCTGGGCCCCTTTTCTTGCTTTCGCCTCTCCCCCACTGAGACAAAACCTCTGTTGAACTGGGGAGGGAGCTCCTCTTCCATTTAGTGCCTTGCCTGAGTAATGCCTTTTGTTGGAGATCAGTTGTGAGGTCGCTTTATACTCATAGTAGACACACGGCTGCCAGTTCACAGAGGTAACAACAAACACACAAACAAAGAAAAGCAAAACAACAAACCCAGGGCTTCCCAGAGTTCCCATCACATTCTGCTGCTCTTCTCCCATAGTGCACTTTTGTTGTTCCCAACTTAATGGGTGTTGGGAGGGCCAACTAAGTCTTACTCTGCTTACTTGGCCCTGGTCATGCTACCTTGTCTGAGAAGAGGTGATACTGGCCATTAGTGCTATTTCTTAATTCTAATGCATCGACATTTAATTTGGGGAAAAAGAACCGTTTCTTTTAGGGTACAGATATAGATTTTCACAAGAATGTGGAAAGGGGGCAAAGTATTTTCACTTACACTATCATCATATCCAGTGGTCATAAGACTTGGCTTTTTGAGAGCACTCTGGCAGCAGCCTAGGGCGTGAACCAAGAAGTTGGTGAGCAATGGGATGACCTAGTATTGGGCTCCTGCTGTACTCCACTAGGTGAGAGACGATGAGGACCTGCACCTAAGGCATTTAAGGGCTGGTGGCAGAGGATGGATGGGAGGGGCTGGATTTAGACGCTATTTCTGAGGCAGTGTCTGAGGTAGAGGGCTAAGTAGTTTGTTGGGAGATAAGGAGAGGGAGATGTCAAGACACCCTCAAGTTTAGATTTGGATGACTGGGTCAATAAATGTTTATATATAAGGCTGGGAATGGCGGGGGGGTGGGAATAGGTTTGGCAGGGGAGGAGGGAGCGTTCATTATGGCACATGCTAAATAGAAGATGTTTATAAGACATCGAGGCAGAGATATTCTGTTGGTTGCTGGAAATTTGGGTCTAGCGCTTAGAGAGGTCTGGTGGAAATTGAGAGATAATGGGAGTTGGAGTTGGAACATGGAGCTAGTGGTTGAAAGTGTGAGCATGAATAAATCATCCTGGAAAGTGTAGAGAATGAAAACAAAAGAGGATGAACAATGGGACCTAAGGAAACACCAACATTAATAAAGGGATGGGAAGAGAAAGAATTTAAGAGTAGAGATTCAGAAAGAATTTCTAGAAAGGTAGGAAAAAGATGAAGAGAGAGCCTGAACCTCGTAGTCAAGGAAGAGGATGTTTTGAGACTGGTTTCAAGAAGCACCAAAGTTGCAGAATAGGCAAGGTAAAAAAAAGAGAATAGATGTCTATTTTCTCCTCTTCTAGCCTAGGCCCTCCTGCCCACTACCCCTGCCCCACAGTGTAACTGTATGTTTGGGAATTGGGATGCATCTTATAATGTTTCCTACCACAGCCTCTTTATGCACCCCACCCCCAGCAAAAACTCAATAAACTCTAATGGTACAATATGGTGATTGTGTTTGGAAATTTGGAGCTTATAAGTGTCTTTGGTGAAAACAGATTTAATAGCATACTTAGCCATATTAAGAGGGTAAAGAGCAGAAGTTAAGAAAGTAGGAATATTGAGCTTAGATAACTCAGGAAGTGAGTTGGTGGGAAGAAGTGGAGGGAAGGAGAGAGCTGACTTGAGATTTGAGTTGGATCAAGGGAAGAAGATTAAGGTTAGAATGAGCTTGCTTAGGTTTGACGGATAAAGAGCCAGCAGAAGGGAGATACTTACTCCTTCAACAAATATTTGTTGAGCAAAGAGTATGTGTCAAGCACTGTTCTGAGCACTGAGGATACAGCAGGAAACAAAACAAAATCCTTAACCTCGTTGGGTGGATGGTGGGGGGAAGACAGACAATAAGCAAAAACAAACAAACAAACAAAAAAAGGTAAAATGTGTGGTATATTACATGATGATAAGTACTAAGAAGAAAATTCAAGCAGGGAAGGGAGATAAGTGTTGGGAGATTACAATTTTAGGTAGGATGGTAAGATAGAAGGTGATTTTGAAGAAAGACCTTAAAGAGGTGAAGAAGTCATTTGAGTGGCTATCTCTGGGAAGAACATTCCAGGCAGAGGGGCCCACAAATACAAAGTCCTGAGGAGAAATTCGGTGTTTAAGGAACAGCGAGGAAGCCAGTGTGGCTGAGTTGGAGAGAGCAAGGAGGTGAGAGTTGAGAAGTGGGTTTGGCTAAAACAGACCTTCTGGGGCTTTGCAGGCCACTGTGTAGCCTTTGGCTTTTACTTATAGTGAAACAGGGAAACCAATGTGGTTTTGAGCAGAGGAGTGACTAGAACCAATTCACTAGTTTTAGGATCACTCTGGCTGCCGTGTAAGGAATAGACTGAAAAGGGACAAGGGCCAGAAGGAGAGAGACTGCAATAATACACGTGAGAGATGATTGTGTCCAGTTCTCAGCTGTAGCAGTAAAAGTGGTGAGAAGTGACTAGATTTTGGATCTCTTCTGAAGATAGAGCCAAGTGTATTTTCTGATTGAATCTGGGTGGGAAACAAGGGAAAAGGAAACTGACTCCAAGGTTTTGGATCTTATGAGAAACTGGTAGGATGGAATTGCTTCGAGCTGAGATGGAAAGAATGCAGGAGGAACAGGTTTGCATGGGAAGATGGGGATCTCAGTTTTGAACGTTTTTGGTTTGAGATGCCTGTTTGATAAGACATGCCTATTTGACCTGGAGATTTTGAATTGAGCAGATCGATATACAAGTCTGGAGTTTAGGGGAGAAGACTGGGCTGAGAGTACAAAATTGGGTCATCAGGTGATGTTTAAACTCAGTGAGACTGGATAAGATCACTAAGAGAATGAGTGTAGACAGAAAAGAAGTTTCCAGGACTGAGCCTTAGGATGTTCCAACTTTAAAGGCTGGGGACAAGAGGAGAAACAATTCAAGGAGAGAGAGAGAGAGAGAGAGAGAGAGAGAGAGAGAGAGAGAGAGAGAGAGAGAGAGAGAGAGAGAGAGAGTTTTGGGGTGAGGAGAAGGGGATAAACTGGGAGAGTATTATGTCCTGGGAGCCAAGTAAAGACTATTTCAAGAGGAAGTGGTCAGCTGGGTCTAATGCTGCTTATGGGTCAAATCAGGTGAAATTGAGATTTGACCATTACATTTAGCACAGTGGAGACGGATGGTGATCTTAATAAGAGCACTTTTGGTGGAGTGCTGGGGGCAAAATTCTCACTAGAATTCATCCTATCTCCTTTCCTCCCTTGGCCATGCCCCTCCTCCGTCCCAGAACTAAGGAGGATGCAGTGACATCTGCAGAACATGACTGAGTGAGAGGGAGGCATGGTTCCTCAAAGGAAATTCAGAGCTCTAGCACCAGAAGGGGAAATGGACTCTTGGCAGACAGTACAGCAAATGTTCACTACAGCTACAAATAGCCTATTTTTGTCCTGTGTATCCTATTTACAGTCTCTACCATCAGCTACCTGTAAAGTGTTTTAGGAATGGAAACTTTTAGGAAAAGGTGTATAACCACTGGTGCCAACAGACTGTCTGGATTGCAAACATTTTCTGTCAGAGAAAACCCAGAATTCCTACAGAGCCAGGAAGTGGAGTGGGTCTTTTACTTATCGTGTTTCCCCGAAAATAAGACCTAGCCAGACAATCAGCTCTAATGCGTCTTTTGGAGCATAAATTAACATAAGACCTGGTATTGTATTATATAATATTATATTATATTATATTATATTATATTATATTAGACCTGGTCTTATATTATAGTAACATAAAACCAGGTCTTATATTCATTTTGGCTCCATAAGATTCATTAGAGCTGATTGTCCGGCGAGGTCTCATTTGCGGGGAAACACGGTATGTGCCTTTCTCAGTGAGCTCACTCCAGGATTTGGATTGTGCAGACAGCCCGAGCCCTAGGCCCTTACCTACCGTTGCATTCCCCAGACTTGTCTTATGGTTTCAGAGGGTGTATCTGTTTGCAAAACCCAATAATTTGGAGGACTTTGTACTTTAAGGGAGAGCTAGGGTAGGGTCGTGTAGGAGTAGGAAATCACAATTTAAATGTGGTCTAGGTATCTGCATTTGACATTTCAAAAAGACTCAATGAATGTTAGTCCTGGAAGGAATTTGAGTCTTCTCAAATCTCTTCATTAAAATACAATTAATTAGGGAGCATTTGAGATCTTGTTCCCTAGCATATGTCATCAGTTTGGCTCAAGTAAACTTATAAAAATTAAGAAACAATAATTACATTTGCTATCTTTTTAAATTACACAAATAATACAAGTTTATTACAGAAAATTTGGAGTATATAAAGAGCAAATAAGAAAATTAGTTCTCTGTAGGTTCACCACTCATAACTCTTTATCATGTAACTTGCCAGTCTCTCTTATTCTCCTACTTTTTATCGTTTGTTATTATTATTTATGTTCTAAAAACTTGGGGCTATCTTATGCATACTGATTGCTGTCTTCTATTTTACTTTATAATTTGACATGAAAATTGAATGGCTTTTATCATATGATTTTTAGTGGCTGCATGTAGTATTCCACCATATATTCATTTAACCATTTCCTTTTGTGGAACATATAGGAAATTTCCAAATATTTTACTATTATAAATAACTGCTGTGGATGGATCTCAGTGTATGTTTGAAGATTTCTTTAGGATAAATTCCTGAAAGTAGAATTTCCAAATTGCTCTCCAAATTACAGTAGTATGTAAGTGACAGAAACACTGAAGTCTTGAGTTGAGAAGGAGTGTGCCCAAGTTGCACAGCTGGTTGGTGGCTGAGTGACTTTTGGAGTACAACTCCTTTGCCTTTTAAAAGACTCCTTTCCTTTATACCATGCTTCCTGTTACATTTATGCCTCTTGTTATTGATGTCCTGTAGGACTCCTTGGACCTTGATGACATAATTTTTTTTCTGCCAACTCTGTGGCTCCTACTTATGCCAAGCTAGTTCTCTAATTTATCTGTGGGCGTGATCTCTGAACAATTAGAGATACAGTGGTACCTCGGTTTTTTAACGTCTCCATTGACCAACATTTCAGTTTATGAACGCTGTAAACCTGGAAGTAAATGCTTCGGTTTTCAAACACACCTTGGAAGTTGAACATGTCACGCGGCTTCTGCTGAGTGCAAGCAAGATCCTGAGGCCTAGCTGTCCGCTTTTTTCGAATATTTCAGAACTCAAACGGTTTTCCACAATGGATTACGTTCAAAAACCGAGGTACCACTGTACCTTTCTTTCGTGAGAGAAGATGGTGTCCTTCAGATACCTTTTCCCTTTAGGGCTATAAATGTTTTACCATTAGTCAAGAGCCACCACCCACGGGCATTCCCTCATACACCTGAAACATTCCTGAAGTTTCTCTGACTTCTTTTTAACCTAACTGGTTACATATTTTCTCTCCAAAATCCTACTTCACAGTAGTACTTCTCTACAGGTTTCAGTGGACTCCAGTGATTGAGTCCTTCTTATACCCCAGTTGGCGTTCACTTGGACTCACCCCAACCCATCTAACCAGGCTGACAGTGTGGGGGACAAAGAAACTCTCCTCTACACTTATAGTTTCTTTTGGCTGGTCTTATAAATAAATCGACACGAAAGAGATTAACAAGAGAAAAGAACCAAATTATATACATACATGTGGGAACCCCACATAACATGAGAGAGGCAGAGACCCCACATACATGAGAGGTTCAGAGACAGAAGGTGAAAAATGAGGCATATATGTCATTCTGAGATAAGGATGAGATAAGGCATGTCAGGGCTTCAGAGGGGAGGAAGGTCATTTCTCAGGATGATAAGAAGAGCAGATATTCAGTAATTATATGTTTGCTCTGCCCTATAGGTAGGTCACAAAAAGTTCTCTCTGGTAATAACCTTTATTATGGGCAAGGCCCTAATTTAAATTTTTAAAAGGAGACATAAAAGTTTCT
The DNA here is from genome assembly GCF_004115265.2 of Rhinolophus ferrumequinum. Taxonomy (NCBI): domain Eukaryota; kingdom Metazoa; phylum Chordata; class Mammalia; order Chiroptera; family Rhinolophidae; genus Rhinolophus; species Rhinolophus ferrumequinum. Next base: position 27,626,229 of record NC_046299.1, on the reverse strand, counting down.
CGGGAGCCTGCAGGGTCTCGATTGCCTTCAGCTCAAAATAATTCGTTTCACATGCTAAAGTGGCACATTTTGAGGAGGCCTGTTCTGAACCCTTTCAGCAGAAGCACAGCTAGGCCTACACATTAAAGCAGGTTGTAGTGATCGATGGCTCTTCCAAAACTGAGAAACGTTTAAAAGGCAATGACTCTTTGGCCATTTCTTCACCTATAATACCTTCTCCAATTTTACAAATGTGTTTCTTAGGTTGAACCATTTGAAGTTGACAGTTTTGTAGGTCAGAAACTGTCAAGTATTGGCAGTATCGTATGATGCATCCTAATATGTAAAATGATCCTATATGTCAAGAATATGCCATGCAAAATATCCTAGTTCATCCTCAAGATAGATTCTGGAAGGCCTGCCATGACTCCTGAGTACCCAACCAGGGGTGTATTTCTCACATACCAAAAGGCAAAGTTTATTTTAAGCCTTAAAAATGTCCACATTCTGACCCAGCACATCTACTCTAAGAACTTAACCCTAAGTAAAGCAGCCTGGATGTGTATATAGATGTACCCACAAGGATATTTATTAGGGCATTGTTTGTAATAGTGAGCAATTGGAAATAACCTAAAGTAATGTATATCCATACATGAAACAATAATCAAATGATATTGTAAAAGAATTTCCAAACAAGAGAAACAAGCATTGTTAAGAGAAAAACAAGTTATAAAGTTTAACAATCAAGACCCATTTTGTTAAAAAGAACTGAATAATTTAGACACTAATTATGCACAGGAGGAAGACTGCCAAGATATACAGTGCAATATTTTTTTAACAATTTTTCAGTTTTCAATTACAGTTGACATACAATATTATTTAATTTTTAAAAATTTATTTTTCAATTACCATTGATATACAATATTATATTTCAGGTGTACAACATAGTAATTATACATTTACATAACAGTGAAGTGATCACCCCGATAAATGTAGTACCCCTGTGACATTATACATAATTATTATTGACTATTAACTGAATATTGAATATTAAAGCATATTCCCTTTGCTATGCTTTACATCCTCAGGACTATTTTGTAACTACAAAATAGTTACAAAATAGCCATGGGGATGTAATTGTTAATTCCTTTCCCCTTCTTCACCCATCTCCCAAACCCCCTCCCAGCTGGCAACCATCAAAATGTTCTCTGTATCTATGAGTTTGTTTCTGTTTTTGTTTGTTCATTTATTTTGTTTTTGTTTGTTCATTTATTTTGTTTTTCAGTTCATTTATTTTGTTTGTTCATTTATTTTGTTTGTTCATTTATTCCACTCATACAAGTGAAATCATATCATATTTGTCTTTCTCTGACTTATTTTAATTAGCATAATACGCTCTAGGTCCATCCATATCATTGCAGATGACAAGATTTCATTCTTTTTTATGGCTAAGTAATATTCCATTGTATATATGTACCACTTTTTCTTTATCATTCATCTATTGATGGACACCTAGGCTGCCTCCATATCTTGGCTATTATAAATAATGCTGCAGTGAACATATGGGTGCATATGTCTTCAAATTAGTGTTTTGGGTTTCTTCAGATAAATATCCAGTAGTGGAATTACTGGGTTCTTTGTCTCTTGTTATATAGCCTTTGTTTTAAAGTCTGGTATGAGTATTGCTACCCCAGCTTTATTTTGTTGTTGTTTTCATTTTCAATGAAGTAACTTTTTCCATCTCTTTACTTTCAGTCTGTGTGTGTCTTTCAATCTGAAGTGAGTCTTATGTAGGCAGTATATGTAAGGGTCTTGTTTTCTTATCGATTGATCTGCCCTATGTCCTTTGATTAGAGTATTTAACCTATTTAAAGTAGTTGTTGATAGATATGTAGTTATTGCCACACACAGTTAATAATATATTATTAATATATTTTATCTTTTTTATTTTTTTTAACTACTTAAAGAAGTCCCTTTAACATTTCTTGTAATACTGGTTTGTTGGTGATGACTCCTTTAGCTTTTTCTTGTCTGGGAAACACTTTATCTGTCCTTCAATTCTAAATGAAGCTTTGCTGGGTAGAGTAATCTTGGTTGTAGATCCTTGCTTTACATCACTTTGAATATGTCCTGCCAATTCCTTCTGGTCTGCAAAGATTCTGTTAAGGAATCATCTGACAGTCTTATGGGAGCTCCCTTGTAGGTAATGAACTGATTTTCTCTTGCTGCTTTTAAGATTCTCTTTATCTTTAACTTTTGGCATTTTAAATTTGATGTGTGTTGTTGTGGGCCTTTTTGGGTTTATCTCATTTGGAACTCTTTGTGCTTCCTGGGCTTATATGTCTATTTCCTTTGCCAGGTTAGGGAAGTTTTCCGTCACTATTTCTTTAAATAGGTTTTCAGTTCCTCTCCTTCTTCTCCTTATGGTACCCCTATGATGCAAATGTTGGTATACTTGATGCCTTTCCAGAGGCCCCTTAAACTATCCTCATTATTTTGGGTTCTTTTTTCTTTTTGCTGTTCTGATTGGGTGTTTTCTGCTACCTTATCTTTCAAATCACTGATTCATTCTACTACTTTATCTGATCTACTGTTGATTCCCTCTAATGTATTCTTCACTTCAGTTACTGTATTCTTCATTTCTTACTTTTTTTTTTTAATGTTTTCTATCTCCATTTTTATGTTTCCTATCTCTTTGTTGAAGTTCACCCGGAGATCATTGAGCATCCTTATAACCAGTGTTTTGAATGCTGCATCTGGTAGATTGCTTGTCTCCATTTTGTTTAGTTCTTTTTCTAGAGTTTGTTCTATTCTTTCATTAAGGACATGTTTCTTTGTCTCCTCACTTTGGTTGCCTCTGTTTGTTTCCATGTACTAAGTAGAGCTCCTATGTCTCCCAGTCTTGGTAGAATGTCCTTATGTAGTAGGTGTCCTGGGGTCCCAGTGGCACAGTCTCCTGAGCTGGGTGCTCCAGGTGTGTCCCTTGTATGGGTTGTGTGTGCTCTCTTGTTGTAGTTGAGCCTTGATTGATATTGGCATATCAGTGGGAGGGACTGACCCTCATGCTGATTTGTTGTGAGGACTGGCTGTGACCACTGTGCAGTGTTTGACCTTATGGAGCAGAATTCACTTAAGCAGGTTGCTGGTGCCTGCTGAGTCTGTCCTTTTGGTGCATCATTTGTGGAGGTGGTTGGGTGGTGCTCTGGTATGGTCTGAAGCCGGTCACTGGATGTGTTGGTTCTGGGGCCTTTTAGGAGGTACTTCAGTGCAGGCCAAAGTCAGCTGCTGCCTGACCAGAGCCACTTGGTAGGAGCTACAAAGTAATCTGCACATGGATGCCACTGTGCTGGGCTTGGTGGTGCCTGGGAGAGCCTAAGCTGCAAACTGCAGCCTGCTGCCATTAGTGCTGGGCTTGGGGGCTGCTTAGCAAGAGATACAGGGCAGTTCAGACTGGATGCTGCCTATTTGGGTTTGGTGAACCTTAGGGAGATTTTAGGAAAGTCCATAGAATAAGCCAAGACAGGCCATTTGTGTGGAAAATCCATTGGAAGCAGCTTGGGCTCACAAGTTGCCGAGGGCAGAGTCTCGGAATCAACAGTGTCAGGTGAACGATGTTAGCCGGGTTGATGGAGACTCAGATATGGTGGCCAACTTCATGTGCAGGCTGCATGGAGGAAGGGCTCAACAAAGGAACAACAGCTGCTGCCAGCATTTATTTCTGGGAGAAATCTGCCCTTCCAGCCCTTGTTCTGAAGCCAGATAATTCAGTTCCTTCTTGTATGTCCCTGGCATCCCTCCATATGCTGACCTAGCATTGGAGCTCAGAGCAAGTGAGTACATCAGCAGGTAAGTCTGTGTGTGGCCCCTTTAAGAGGAGTGCATGGGACTCCAGCAACCCTCCACTCCACTGAGCCACAATCTCTCATGGTTTTCACAGCAAGAAGTTATGTGGACTTCTCTTTCCAGTGCTTGAACCCGGGGCTGGAGAGTCTAGTGTGGGGCTGGGACCCCTCACTTCTCAAGGGGGACCTCCACAATTGAGATATCCCTTCCGGGTTTTAACTGTCACATCTGGGTGTGAGACCAGCCTGGTCTGAACCCTCCTACCAGTCTCGACGTGGCTTCTGTATGTCCTTAGTTGTAGGACTTCTGTTCAGCTAGGCTTCAAGTGATTCTCAATGATGATTGTTCTATAGTTTAGTTGTAATTTTAATGCAGCCATGGGAGGAGGCTAGCAAGCATTTAGGTACTCTGCCATCTTGACTGGAACTCTATTGTGAAATATTAAAAGGATTATTTATGAGTGATCAAGAGTAGATTTTTTCCTTTTTTATATTTTAATGTATTTTCCAAATTTTCAACAGTAAGCATATAAGTTTTGAAACACTTAATTTTGTTTAGAGAAATCTGTCATGGAAAAGTTTTAATTTTAAATGGAAAGTAACTAACTGACTAGTAAAAAATTAAGCACATTTAGAAGGAATATGCAAAATACAGTAAATTCCAATTAGGCTTATTTTTAATTTTCAAATAAAATTAGAATGTTAATTTACCACAAATCTACAAATATAAGATGTCTCCCTCCTTTCTGAGAGCCAGTGCTGTAACTGAATATACAAAAATGAGATATGAATAACTTAGAAAAAATAAATTCTAAAAAAGAAAGAAATACACCTGAATTTGAAATAGCAGGTGAAAATAAGAATGAAACTGGAATGAGGAAATTATCTTGGATGAAAAAAGAACATGTGTTTGCAAAACTGAAAACCATTGAGCTCTTGGAGTATCAACGTAGTAGTAAGATTGGCAATGATTCTCCTTTGTCTGCCTTGTAAGTGAAGTGTCCCAGAACATAACAGCTCCACTAGAGGATAAAAGGAAATCAAATAAGTCTCAAAGCAGAACAGACCTTGATAATTACCTAGTTCAGTGGTTCCTGAATTTTTTCATGTGATGAATTGGCATAATTTTTCTTTCTAAAAAGTCAATATTAACTTTTATCGAAGTAATACATGCACATAATTAAAAGTCAAGTTTAATAAGTCATAATAAAGAACTGTATTTGCTTATCCCATCACTTTCTGCCTTATGTCTACCCTTAAGTCCTATTCTCCAGAGTAGCCACTTTTAATCTCTTTAGGATTTCTTCTGGCATTTGTTCTTACACTGATAATTTAGGTGTTATCTGTTGTTTTCCTACTGTATTAGAGTAGCTGAGTACTTTGCTTTCTGACATTCCCTCAGGGTTGCCCTCTCCACACCATCCCTATATAGTGATATCACAACTTTTAGTTAAATCGATATCCAGTGTTTACTTGAGTAGGTCTAGGTTAAATATTATTTGGGCCTTAGATTTCCTTTCCTGTATGACTTCTTACTTTTTACTGGCATTCGTAAGGCCTCATTTCTTTATCTGCTTTGTTTCCTATGTCTGTATTCGTAATTCTCTTTTTGCAAACCCTTCAATATAATTTCCTATGTCGTCAGTAACCTTTTCTTTTTGTCCCTCTTCTTTTTTAAAAACCTCCTTTCTGAATCTATTCTTCTGTTCCAGTTACTTTCCTGATCTGATGCATAGTTGTCTTCCTGGGTCTCCCTTGACCTTTCTTCTGTGTTGATTCTCAGTTTGCACTACATCTCTTCCTCTTTCTACGTTCACTACCTCATTTGGGTGGAGCTCATCCTTTAGTAACTTCCTGAGAAAAGGTGCACTGGAGTAAAAATGTTGAGGTCTTTGTGTCTTTTAGAAAATTAAAGTCTGATGTTCTTCTTTTTCCCGATTATTTTTATGTCACTTGTTTCTCCCACCCCACCCTGTTTCCACTAAGTGTTTATAATTTTTTTCTTTATCCCTTATATGCCAAAAATGTATGGTGATGTACTTTGGTGTGTGTTTATTTTCATCTATTGTGTTAAGTATTCAGTCCCTCTCATCTGTTGACTCAGATCTTTTGGTTCTGGGAAATTTTCTCATATGGTTTCTTTGATAATTTCCTTTCCCTGGTTTTCTCTGTTGTCTCTTTTTGGAAGGCATATTAGTCAGATATTATCTCTCTTGTATTAATAATTTTAATTTCTTTCGTTTTCTCTCCATACTCCTTGACAGTTGACTCTACCTTCTAGGATATTTCCTCAACTTTATTTTTCAACCTGTTTGTTAAAATTTATTTCAGATGTTATAGTTTAAATTTCAAAAGCTTGTTTTTACTTTCTGATAGTTTCTTTAAACAAAACTGTACACTTTCTTGGTCTCATAGATGCAATATTTTCTCATCTTTCTGAGAGTAACAATTGAAGTTTTTCCCCCCGTTTCCTTTGTTTTGTTGTTGTTGCTGGTTTCATTTCTGTCTTTCAAGTTAAAGACTTTTTCACATATTATTGTCTTCACACAATTCTGTCAGGCCAATATTATTACCCTCATTTTATAGTTAATGGGTTTTAGAGAGAATATCATTGTTTTATTTTTCTTACTATGAATGTCTGGAAAAGTTATCATGGACCAGCCAAATCTATAGTGCAGCATTTTTTTTTCTAAGGGTTAGGAAGAGGTAGGGAAAGCAGCTGCTTTTTTTTTTTTTTTTTTTAAATTGGGGAGTACTGGGGGACAATGTGTTTCTCCAGGGCCCATCAGCTCCAAGTTGTTGTCCTTCAATCTAGTTGTGGAGGGCGCAGCTCACTGGCCTATGTGGGAATTGAACCGGCAACCCTGTTGTTCAGAGCTCACGCTCTAACCATCTGAGCAATCCGGCTGCCCCTATAGTACAGCTTTTTGATCAAGTTGGATTCTCTATTGAATCCTTAAAGTCTCTTCTTACCCTCCTATACTTTACTTCCCCCAACCCTCAGCGACAGTTGTCTTACTCTATTAGACAGCTCTGTTAAAAAGATTTTATCTTTTTAATGTTTAATTGAATTATTTCTCCTTCCCTGCATCTTCCCTCTGCCATCAGTACTAGTTCTGCCCTGTGGGCCATAGAGATGGACCAAATTCAAATCCTCTTCCATAAGCTATTCCATCAGATATTTGAAAAGATGCTGTCATGACTCTTCCATGTCTGCCATTCCCCAGCCTGAAGAGGCCTAAGCTCTCCTCCTGTATTTCACTCTTTTGTCAAGCTCTGGTCAGCTAACAATTTTGGAGTGCTTTGAATCAGCTCCTGGCTATCAAGGTCTCACCTTAAATGTGGTGTCTCTAACTTAATACAGAGTCCAGGTGTGCTTTGAAAGACTGAGACTTGAATGGGATACTGTTTTAACCTGAGAAGTTTCATGTGCTGTAAGATCTTTCCTAATAGGTGGTAGCTTTGATAAGTTTCTCACAAATTTTAGTTTCTGGGACCATGGGTTGCTTACTTCTCCTTGCTTTCTTTTTGATTAGGGTTGTGGGTATGTTGTCCTTCTTGTTGGTCACTGCTTTTACTTTTAATTCCTTTTCAAGACCAATTGCAGTTGACATTAGATATTAACCCCAAATAGAGGCACTAAGGTGATATTGAAAAATGGAAAAATCTTGTTAATGTAACATGCATAAATAAAAATTATCATATGCATATTTGAAAAGGAAAGTACAATGTAAACTGGGGTTTCCCAGGCACCATGTTAAGTACTTTGTACACATTACTTCATTTGCCCTTTACAACAATCTTCTCAGCTAGGAACTACTCCCATTTTAGAGATGAGGAAGTGAGGCCAATGCCATATAACTAGGAGGGCCAATGGTGTGATGCAGACTTACAAATGCCAGATTCAAGGCGTGTAGAAATGAAGCTCACATGCTACATTTTACGCAAATTATAGCTGCTACTGTTAAAGGGAATTATCTAGTTGGCCCTTGAACAACATGGGGTTTAGGAGCACTGTTCCCCCCACACACACACCGTCAAAAATCCACGTGTAACTTTTGACTCCCTCAAAACTTAACTTGTCCCTCAGTATCTTTGGGGGCTTGGTTCCAGGACCTCCCCTCCTTGAATACCAAAATCCGAGGATGCTCAAGCCCTTTATATAAAATGGCATATATATAATCTACTGAGGTGTACTACACCTTTCTCTTTTCTATAACAGAGCATACCAGACATAAAAACTTTCATTTCATAGGTCAAAGAGACGTCATGGACATTCTGAACATTAATTTTGATGGTTCTTTAAGAGCAAGGATTAGGTCTTAGTCATATTTATATATCTAGTACCAAGCACATTCCAGGTAATCAAATGTGATTCAAATCAGTGCAAGCACAAATATATGAGTACCTAATGGATGAATGAATGAATGAATGAAGACGGCAATGACTACTAAAGTCTTCAATTCTAGTAAAGTTATTAGACCTGTTTGCCCCTACGCTAAGTCCTCAATAGACTGCTTTGCTTTATGAGTTCATGTCTGCTCTTTGTAATTTTTTTCCTTCCTTACGGTTAATGCTCTAAATGGAACATCTGCAGACATGAAATGTGCCTGAAGCTCTTGCAGATGCGAGAGAGTAAAAGGAAGTTGCCCTCGGTAGATCATCGTATCCAAGGGAGAGGAATAAACTCATATTTGATTCAGGCTGTGGCTGTGTTCAAGGGCTTTGATCCGAAGTGTGAGGTCCAGCTGCAGGGGCATCTGGGGAATACATTCTTGGTCTGTGGCCAAGTCTTTGGGCAAGGAGGTTTCTCTGAATGAGCATCAGGGAGACACTGGAAACTGACTTCAGATCCTACATGAAAGGAGTGGACTGAAACCAGTAGAGGGAGTCAGCCCCCTACCAATTTGGTCAACATTTGCGGTCAGGCTCTACTGTGAGGGTGAAAATGAAATGAGGACCAGGTCCTGGGTAGCCAAACTGTTACACACTCTGGGGATGGACTTGGCTAAGGAGGTTAGTCCAAATTCTCCCAGGAATGGGAGCAATCAGGGGTTTTCTGATGCTGTCCTGCTAGAGTGAAGAAGTTCCGAATATAACATACTCCAGGAATTAGGTGGGGTTGATCTTCAGGAGACAAACCTATTCCACCTTCACCAGAGCAGGGCAGAGCTGGACAGGGGCAGAAAGAGACAAAGTGCTAATGGAAGTTCTGTGAGTAGGAGCGTCTTTCTCTTTTGGACCTTCTGCCCTCTGAAAACATACTGCTCTGAACTGAAGATAATACTGCAGAGGTAGTGCCAGGAAGGCACTGATTGGCAGCGGATCCATAAAGTACTTATGTTGTGCCAGGTCTGTGGTACATGCTTGACTTTCACTATTTCATTTATCCCTAAAACAACCCTTTTTGCCCCCATCAAGATATAGAGCATTTCCATCACCTCAGGTCCCTTATGATTCAGTATATACTATTTACTTACTTTTTGGTTGATTTATAGAATGAAAAACTGAAAATCACTTTATGGGTGGTACATTTCCTCCTTTCAGCATCACATTAAAGGTGAGATTTTGACCGACTGGGTAAGTGAGTATGTCCAGCATAGAGAAAGATCCAGAGATCATGTCATTTAAAGAACATGGACAAAGGAGGCAGTGACATGAATGTGACGGCTACTAATATGGTAGCTCCAAGGAAAAATTGGAAACAGTCAGGAAGTTTAGCCAAAGTATTTTAAGACACTATCCAGTATTGGAAGAAGGGGTTATTATAGGATCATTTGGGGAAGTCTTGGGTCTTAGGACAGGCAGCGATGAGCAGTGAGGATGTGAAGGAGGAAGAGAGAATGTTCTCCATTGTCTTAGTGACTGTTCTACATCAGTTCATCTCAATTCTTCCATTTGGTTTATTCTCCATAGTCTTGATATTATTTTATCTATTTCCAGATTGATTCTCTAAAAGCTCTAAGGCTGCTTTTTAAGCTCCCGGTCTTCTGTATCATAAATGGGTTTCAGGATTCTTGGATAATAGTAGGGATGTAGAGACGAAGAGAACATCTAGGATGAAAAGACAGGGGGCTGGAAGTGGACACCTTGGTTGAATTGTACACCCAGCCACATACAAGTTGGGCAAGTTCTCTTGCTGTTTAGCTTCTGCTTTCACATACCTGCAAAATGGGATTATGTATGTATGTGTATCCTCTGTTGTCCTAGGGAGTTTCTCTGAGGATCAAAATGAGGGAGTGGACATAAACGTATCTGCAAACTATTATTGAGAATCACCATGTAGTTTTACAAACATCACTATTGTAACACTGCCATTTGCTGGACCTTGTTTAATTTGGAAGCTCCCTAATTCCCAATGATTTGTGTGGCCTTAAATGGAGGCTTTATCCATGATTTCTGAAAGGTCATCTGCCCCAGAGTCACATGAGAACAGAAAGCAAAACTTGTTTGTTAACTGGTTTCAAGTACTGTCAGCTTCAAATGGAGGTGTCTGGGAGCCCTTGGCTGGCACATCAAGGGGGCATTTCAAAGGAAAGAGGCTAAATCTTAACTAGACCTCAGAGCAAATGTGCACTCTTTTCTTTGCTATTCCCCTTTCTGAAAAGGAAAACAAATTCTACTGTTTGGTGCATATGAGCATATATGTATCAGCTTGTTCCATTTTAGATATAGAATAATCTAACACTTCCATTTTTATATTATCTTGTATTTTGGGACTTTCACAGTATTCCTAGAAATTTTGTCCAAATAGCATTACACCTTCTCTATTTCACAGGCATGCATAAAAAGCCAATATTTATATTCTTCCTGGCATTCTGATGGTAGGAAAAATATCTGAGTTTATTTTTAGGGCAAGTCACATAGCAGAAAGAATAACAAATATTTGTGGTTGCCTTGGGAACTCAGCTTCTAGATATTACTGATTATGGGAAGGAGGAACAGATTTGGAGAAGAAACAATTTGGTGACTAAATAATAGAACAACAGGAGGCCTTGGAGAAAAGGGTGAAAAGAGGTAGGTGCATGTAAAAATACAGGTTCCTAGTCATATGTTTTATTTTTGTTTGTTTTTGATTACTATGTCCTGCCTTCCTGAGGGAAGAATGTGACGGGATGCTTTATACAACCAAGGGATTTTCTTGTTTTTTTTGTTGGTTTGTTTTGTTTTAAAGATCACGGTAGCAATTTGACCATTTGCCAAATAGTCCTTAAGATAGTAGGTATCAAAGGGAGGACACATTGAAATCAGGAAACCCAGCCTTTTGTATTCCTGGATCTTTCTTGGAATAGCCTATCATATGTGACACCTAAAGATATAGTACCAGCGGCTCATGAATACAAGTTCCTTTGAATACAGATTTAATGGGAGCATAAAAATGTCTTTGTGGCTTTCTGCCAGCATTTCCAGCACTGACTCTCACTAGCAACAGTTTGCTCTGGCCAACCTCAGAGACATGTCTTGTGTAGAGAGTGGGGCTAACTGCAGGGTGTAGAGGCCTGGAAAAAGATTCTGGCTCTGCTCCCTAGTCACCCCAAGACCTTGGTGGACCTGGAAAATGGAAGTTCTAGAGGTTAATACTTGGATGGCCATCTGAGTTGCACACTGCATCTGACTTGCTGTTCCCCCAGGAGACATTTGATGTACATTCACAACATTTACCTGTTGGAAAGCACCCCTAGGCCTCCATGCTCCTTCCTCTGCAGCTGGCAGACAATGAAGAAGGAAGGGAGAGAGGTACTTGTTGGGGGGAGAAGTAAAGCTGGAGGCTGTAGTGGGGTAGGATTCAAGCATCAGGGTCTGTTAGGCTCCAGGGCTGTCGCCACTCCATTCTGTCCCGCCAAGATCTTGATGGGGTGTGTTGCAGGGAGTTTAAACCTGAGGGAGTGTGTGTGTGAGGCACAGGTGACAAGACTGGGTTTGGGCACCTGAGGTGATAAGAGTGGACAGGCCCACAAGGAAAAGTCAGGAAACACGGGTGACAGGCTGTATTGCTGCACATCAGCTGGTGTGGGAGCTCCTTTGATAAGGGCCCAGCGCCAGCCCACGTGACTGGACAGCCACTGTCGAGTCATCCTCTCTGATCTCTCTTCCATTGTCAACACTCAGCTCTTCTCTGGCCGTACTCTGGCTGCATCTCCTGCTGCAGTGGCGGGACAATTCCCGTCTGTTGTCTCAGATTGCATTCAAGAGGGTATCTTGTTCCAGACCAACTCGATCGATCTCCCAAAAAAAGGAGGTAGCGCCGCAGAGTGTTCAAGCATTTGGATGAACCAACTTTCAGTCCTAATTCTGCCTCTGAACTAGCTGTATGACCTCAGGCAAGTAACTTCTCTGAGTGTCAGTTTTCCTACCTGTATACAATGGGGTTAATAGTAATACTTAGTTTACAGCTTTGTTACAAGAATTAAATAAGGTTATGCAAGCCCAGCCCAGACTCTGGTTCAAGCAGCAGTTTTCGGAACAATCTACTGTGGTCAAGATCGTAAGGTCACAGGACATGAATGTCGACCACAAAACCCAACCTAGCAACTTATGAGGCAGAAACCACCCATAGCAACTTTTCTCGGAAGATGGCTATGTAAACTGGCCATGCATGGCTGAAGGAAGTGGGTAGTGGGGGTGGGTTGGGGGTGAAGGGATAGAGGACAGAAGAGTTAAATGAGTGTCAGTTCCACTGAACAGTTAAGAGAGTAGAATTCTCAGAGTCAGGTTTGTGTTCAAATTCCAGCTCTGCACTTTCTGTGTGACCATGAGCATGTTACTAAATGTTCTGACCTCCCGTTCCCTCAAGTGCAAAATGGGTTAATGACATCCACAGTGTTGTGAGGATTTCCTGAGTAACGCCTGTAAAATGCTTAGCACAGCACCTGGTACCCAGCAAGCACACACCCAAGGAGGAGAAAGGCTGTGAGGATGACGGGTCTTTCCAGTCTACAGTCCTGCTACGCTGCTCTTCATCTGATGAGGTGGGAGGAGGCGGGGTGGGTACTGGGTGAAACTGGGTGCTGGCAAAGTAAATGTGTTCTCGAAGCCTCTTTTCTACCTCCAGACTCCTTATGTCCTCCTGCCCTGCTGCCAGTGCCTCCGTGCTGCCTAAAGCCCTTTGCTCCCCAGCCATCCCAAGGGGTGTTTTGCCCCTCCCCTTCCTATACTGCCTCCAAACTCCTGTTCTTTCTGTTCAGCTTTGCCACAGCCAGTTTTGGGGAACACAGTCCATCTCAGCAATTCACTCTAAGGGGCAAAGGACTACACAACTCCCTTTCACTTTTAAGGCTACTAGAGGTATTTCTTCTTTACTCCCCCAAATTGGAAATTAGTAGAGTGAGAAGCAATGGAGGGTGCTTTGAGCCCAGGGACTCCCATAGTGCCCTGAAAAGTGCCTGAGAGACAAGCCTGGAGAAGGGGCAGGACCAGCAGGGGAGGAAGAAGGCGTGGGTTTCCTCAGCCGCCATACTTTACTCCCCTTCTTTGCCTGAGAAAGTGAACCCGGATTCTACAACTTGGGGCTAATGTTGCTCCCTAAAGAAGAGAGCAACTCAGGACTGGTAACCACCAAGACAAGCTCAGTCCTAACTTCTGGCTCCCAAATACCCACTGTCAGCAGCAAAAGCTGGCTCCTAAAACACCAAAAACGTGAGGAAAAATATCAGCACATGCTAAAGTGACAGGAATCTTCTTATCCGCCCACTTATCTATCATGAGAGAAAAAGGAACTCTGGAAATTTGGGGGATTTAAACATTTTCAACACCACTTACAGATATAAAAAGCCTCTGGTTATTTGGGTATTGCACATTGGAATATTTGATTTTACATATTGGTGACAAATGAAGTTATGGCCTTGTGAACTATAATCATCATTACAATAAGCATCATAATCATTGAATTTATAGTTCATGTGACAGTTTCTTATACATTATTCAACTTAATGTAATCCTCTTAACAACCCTGTCAGTAGATACTACCGTTAATCCTCAATTCACACTTGAGGAAACAAAGGCTGAGAATGTGATGTGACTTATTCAAGACCCCAGATCTAGTCAACTCTTAAGTTTTGTTTTGCTTTGGTTTTTCAATTTAGGTAATGAGCTACCAACATTAGAATGAGGCACTGACAGGTGCTGGGCTACAGACCTCGCGGCTTCCACTGTGAAGCATAATAAAGTATTAATTTCCAGGAAAAGAGCTGAGACGGAAGAAAAGGAGAGTAAATCTGTGATCCATTGATGTAACTTTTAGGGGAAATCTGATCAATTTAGTATTCCAAGCTTTATTTTGACCATCTTCATGTTTTTCCGAATCAAAGTTTAACTTACTGAAATAGATATACTGCTTCTACTCTACATAAACATGAAGATCTACGTGTCACAAAAAGCTTAGAAGGATGGGCCTCCTACCTGAATAAGGGCCATGAAGTCTATCTCTTATTCAAAGACATAGATGTTTCAGGAGAGGAAGGGAATGTTAACGATACTGTTTGTTTGTATGAAAATTCAGAAGCATAAGATTGGCAGCTCCATACAGGGCTTTGGGTAATAATACAAAGGAGAGAGAGTGAAAAGGGCATTGTTGTAGTGGAGGCTTTGGGTGACGTGTTTCTATTACAACTTATAAAGCAAGGACAGAAGCAAAATAGACTGTTGATGGAGTATTTCAACTAAAGGAGGGCTTTGCACACTGGCTATGCAAATCAGCAGTATTTTGAAGACAGTCTACCACCTTGGTCTTGGGGAAGTTGCTTAACGTAGCCCATGTGCATTTTTCTTATCTATAAAGTAGGAACTAAAACAGTAGGTAACTTATAGGACCTTGAAGAGTATTAAATGAAAAAAAAATTATGCGAAGTACAGTGCCTGGCATGAAAATGGTCACAATAGATGTTGGCAACACTTTCTTCCATTACCCTCTACCCTAGCCCCTTTCAGTTGTGACATTCTGAAATACTTTATCTAGATATTTTCTGGAAATCTAGTTTTCCAAAAATAGAGTGTATGAAAATTCTTGATTTTCTTTGAGGATGCTTTTTACAAGAGATAGATATTAGTGCCCTTCTTCGTTGTTTTAATTATGAGTCAAAAGAAACTGTAATTAAGAAGGTAGTTCATTTAGCCCTTAATAATCCCGAGAGCAATCAGACACATGATCTCAATTTTTAAGCAGGTAGATATTTTTTAAAAATCAGAAAGATAATAAGTAAGATCTCATGGTCAGATTTGCTAAAGAACGTGGCTCAAAAGATATTAGACTCTAAAAATGAAATAACCAACTAAGTGAGAATTCTGATTATGTAGTGATAAGTAATTTTAATGGGTAAAAAAAGTAAAAAGAATTTAAAGCCCTTATTTGACCAGAGGGACTTTGATAAGGAGCTCAGAAATTATGGGTGTGTTTAATTTTATTTAACATATTTTCTAAAAATTTCTATGGTGACCATGACTTTTATAAAATAAAAAAATATTTCCCTAAGGATTTGCACAATAGAGAAAAGATATGGCAAGTAACTGAGAAGAATGTTTAGACACTAGGAGATGAGGCACGCAGGGAAAAATGCTAAAGATAACAAAAAAATGTTATTTTGGTTACGGTTCAGTACAAGAATATGAACAGGAAGAGGGATGTACAATGATAATGGATTATACAAAGGAATTGGAACCTCTGAACTTCTGTTTTGCTTCAATTAAGAAAAATGCAGCTCAATAAATTCAAAATAAAATATATATCATTAAGACGTCAATGAAACAGATGGGAAGTTATTAAGAGAGCTCCTGACTTTTCTAAATGACTTTAAAGAACTTTACAGAGAAGATGTTCTTTAAATTCTCAGAGTTAGTCATCTAAATCATAAGATATGGGAAAAGATGGATTTAGGAAACTCCACAGGAGGTTGATTCTTGGCAGAATCTTAAAGTAAATAATGGAAATTTGTTAGCACCTAGAAAAGAAAAAGCCCCAATCATTTGAAGCTGGCATGGATCTGCTAGATCAAGATATATCAAATTAGGCAACCAACCGAATGGGAGAAGATATTTGCAAACAACACCTCCAATAAGGAGCTAATATCCAAAATATTAGGGAATTCATACAACTCAAGAACAAAAAAACAAACAATCCAATTAAAAAATGGGCAGAGGACCTGAGTAGACATTTCTCCAAAGAGGACATCAGATGGCAAGTAGACATATGAAAAGATGCTCACCATCACTAATCATCAGAGAAATACAAATAAAACCACAATGAGATATCATCTCACCCCAGTTAGAATGGCTATCATCAACAAGACAAATAGTAATAAGTGTTGGAGAGGCTGTGGAGAGAAAGGAACCCTCATACACTGTTGGTGGGAATGCAGATTGGTGCAGCCGCTATGGAAGGCAGTGTGGAGGTTCCTCAAAAAATTACGAATAGAATTACCATATGACCCAGCAATCCCTCTCCTGGGTATCTACCAAAAAAATCTGAAAACATTTATCCATAAAGACACATGTGCTCCAATGTTCATTGCAGCTTTATTTACGGTAGCCAAGACATGGAAACAACCAAAGTATCCTTCGATAGATGATTGGAGAAAGAAGATGTGGTATATATACACAATGGAATACTATTCTGCCATAAGAAAAGATGAAATAGTGCCATTTGTGACAACATGGATGGATCTTGAGATTATTATGCTAAGCGAAATAAGTCAGAAAGAAAAAGTTAAGAACCATATGATTTCACTACTGATATGTAGAATATAAAACTGAAAGCAACAAGGAACGAGACACACAAAGAAACAAAAACTCATAGACATAGATAATAGTTTAGTGGTTACTAGAGGGTAAGGGGGGAGGGGGTAGTAGATGAGGGTAAACGGGATCAAATATATGGTGATGGAAGGAGAACTGACTTTGGGTGGTGAACATACAATGTGATATATATAGATGACGTGTTACAGATTTGTACATTTGAAACTTATGTAACTTTCTAACCATTGTCACCCCAATAAACTTTCATTAATAAAAAAGATATATCAAATTACCCCAGTTTGGAAGATGTATAGGAGAATGTTAGAGTTAATAAATTTTGGCAGTCTCTCAAATTCATAGGAATAGTGTTTTTTCTTTTATCAAGAGGTTCACAAAAACTTTTTGTCACCAAAACTTTCAAACAAAAACAAAAGGAATAGTATAATAAACCTCTATATACCCATTACCCATCTTCAACAGTTAGTATTCTGAGATTTTTGTTTCCTCGATTTCTCTCCCCTCTATCAAGTCTTTTTGTTGTTGGTATTGGAATATTTTCAAGCAAATCACAGCTATTATATCATTTTACTTGTAAGTACTGCAGTATGAAAAAGATGCATGACAAAGTGTTTCATGATATGCTTAAAGATGAGTTGCAGAAATATGCACTGGGTAAGCACGAACTAAAATAATTGGTATCAGCATGAATTATGCCTAAATCAGGGTGGCAAATGGTTTTAAATCCACCTTGAAAAAAGGTTATAGGGGAATATACCTCAAGGTTCTGTCATTTTCCCAGTCTTATGTGGTACATTTTATCAGTGGTTTAGATGAAGGCATAAAAAGCATGCTTAGCAAATTTGCCAGGAATACATCATTTTTAGTAAGTGTGCAATGAATGTATTATATAAAAGAATCAAGTGTCATCAAGCTGGAAAGATGGGCTAGGATCATAGGTTGGCATTTCAATGATACACACAGAGTAAGAATCCTGACTTGGAGGTAACTCATGTGAAAAAGATCTGTAGGTTTTACTGGATCGCAATTCTCAACATGAGTGCCTAAAATAACTAGTCCTATTTAGGAAACGTCAGTTAAAGTTAAGCTTCTAGATCAAGGATGTAGTAACTCCACTATGTCTACGGTATTATTCTCAGTTCAGATCAGTGTGTTTTGAGAAGGATATTAGCAAACTGGAGGGCATGTAGTAGAGGGTAATTAGGGTGACATAAGACTTAGCAGTCATAAAGAAATGCAGTGAAAGAATGATTAATGGAACTGGGATAATTTAGCCTCAAGAAAAGGAAACTTGAGGATGGGATTTATAAACTAGTTATCTTTGGATGTGAAAAAAAATTTTTTTTAATGAAGAAATAAACATACTCTGCATTGCTTTGTAGCTAAGAGCTAGGTTCAATGAGTGGAAGTTAGAATGAAACAAAATCTTGGGTCAAGATAAGAGCTTCCTAGCAATTAAGGATATCTGGCAATGGCCGGAACTACGCAGACATGCTCTTCTGTCCCCATCAGTAGAGAAGTTTACTGAAGAGGTTAAATACCTAAGAATTCCGTTAGAAGTAGATTTGCCACTTTGAAGAAGTTCGAATGCTTGGCTGTACATTAGAACCACTGGAAGGGCTTTAAAAATGACCAACGTCTGGGCCCTGCCCCCAGAGATTCTAATGCAATTGCTCTGGATAGGACTGGAAAAAGTCCCAGGTGACTGTCCTGTGCAGTCAGGGCTGGGAACCTTGGAGTGGGTGAACTCTAAGGATCCTTTTAACTTAGAGGCTTTTTGGATCTGAAAAAGATGTATCACTTTCATGGGGTATTTAAAAAGTTGGAATGGTGGAAGTCCATTCCAACAGTGAAGTCAGACATAAAGCCGAGCTCAAGGAAGAAAAGACAATTGTTTAAGCGACACTGAAATTGCCAGAGGTTACCAGGAGAGAGTGCAGTTTAGAGGGAGGGTGCCTGTGTAGTTGCAGACTGGGAGTGGTATAAGGGAGAAAGTGCGACGAAAAGAGATGGGGATCTAAAGAAAATGCTAAAACCAGGATGGTCCTGGGCACACTGGAACAGCTGGACCCCCTGAATGCCCAAAGGCTCCTAAATGAGGGCAGCACAGGAAACCTTGTTTTCCTGGTCACTCCTCTTGCAGAGTGAAGATGTGTATACATCTGAATGCAGCACACTGGTATCGTGAGCAAACTGCAAAGGTTAAAACTCATGTTCTCTCTAGCTGCTTAGTCCAGGGATAGTGCCTTGCTTGCCAACCTGGCATCTTGCCAGGGTGCTGGTGTTGGGTTCAGTAGCTTTGGGGTGACTTGGAATTCCTTACCTAACCGGTGCTGAATCCTCCTAAAGTGATTTTGAAGCTTGTTTCTTTGAAGAACTCCTTAGCAATTCCCTTGCTGCTATTTCAGTCCCCCTCCCACCATTCTTTTAAATAATCCTGAAGGAGATTTCACAAAGCTGGCTGGCTTCTGGGATGGTGAACAACGGCTGTCTTTAAAAAATCAGCTAGAGGTGGCTGAAGGAATTGCCTGAGGAACTGATAGGAGGCGTGCTGCCCCCAGATACCTTCACGATCTCTTTTTTATAAAAAAGAGAAGTATGGTGAAATACATTGATTTGTTTGCAAAAACAGCACAGAGAAAAACCCCTCTGAAATCATGGGAGAAAGCCTATTGGTCGTGCTTTAAATGTAAAGAATAAATTGGGTTATCTTCACCCACTGTACCCTTAAAAGGCCTCACAACTGCGCTCTCTCTCTCTCTCTCTCTCTCTCTCTCTCTCTCTCTCTCTCTCTCTCTCTCTCTCTGTCTCTCATCATAAGTCATTAACTCTAGGAGGTAGCTACAGTGCATTATGAATTAAAGCAGTGGTTTTGAAAGTGTGGGCCGTAGACCAGCAGCAGCAGCAGCAACAGCGTTACCGGGCAACTTGTTAGAAAAGCAGATTCTCTGGCCTCACCCCAGACATACTGAATCAGAAACTCTGAGGTTGGGGCTCAGCAGTTTTTGTTTTAACAAGCCTTCCAGGTGATTCTGAGCTGGTTTATGGTTGAGAAATGGATTACGGAAACTATGTCTTTAGAAGGTTCTCTAAAGGAATTTTCCAGAGTCTGCCCTCTGATGCTGGGCTGAACAAGAAAACTGCAAACCAAAGAAACTTCAGTCCTAACCACTGAGCCAGGGTGGGGAGTGGGTTGACATTTGCTTAGTAAAATAGGTAAAGTGACAGGAGAAAAAAGCTAAAACAAAGAGTAAAATCAAGTACAATCAGAATGTGGAAGCAGTGGCCAATCCAATTAGCTCTTGTCATTATAAAATTAGAAAGACACTCTTCAAATGACTGTGGTTACTAATACATACCTACATAAAAAGAAATTGCATGATACGAATGAATTTTTTAATATGCTGTATTTCGTTTCACCTTGGAGATGTGGCTTGTTGTGAAAACATTATGTCTAGTAGGTTCTGGCCAGTCCTTAATTGAAACTCTGTGTTGACAGGCAAATAGAAACTTGCTGAATTTTAAGAAGATGTTACAATTTTATTTTCTTGAAATAAAGATGCCAAAAATGTGAAAAAAGTTATGATCTTAACCATAACCATGTCGACCAAAACAACAACAATAATCATAACTGCAGTAACCGTTTATTGAGTGCCTGCTGAGCGCCAACACTGCTGTGTTCTTGGCACTAGGGATAAAGTTGTGGATAATCAGACACTGTCCCTGCCCTCTGAACCAGTGGTTCCCAACCTTGGCTGCACATTAGATTCACCAGGGAGCCATTAAAAACTAGGAATGCCCCGGCCCCACCTCAGTGATTCTGATTTAATTAGTCTAGGGCGGTACTCTGGAATCGGCATTTTCACAAAGTTCTCTAGTGAATATAAGGTGCAGCGCATTTGACAATGACGGGTGTGGTGGAAGACTTAAGCATGGAGACAATTAATTACGATGGCAGTAAGTGATACGCAGGAAAAGTTTAGAGTGCTGTGAGGAGGCCAGCTAGTGTGGGATTCATGGAAGGAGTTTCCGAGGCATCCTTGAGGAAGTGACTTTTCAGCTGGGATCCGAAGGCTGACTAGAAAATAGCTAAGCAAAGGCAGTGGGAGGAGACTGTTCCAGGCAGAGTAAAACATTTGCTCGAGGGCCCTGTGGCAGGGGAAGAACGGTGAAGTGAGGGCTGAAAGGAGGCCCTCCTTTAAAAAATCATTTGGCTGCTAGTTTTATTTTCTTGAAGTTACGTGGTGAAGAATCACAGATCCAAAAATTGAAAAAAGGATGTGAAATGTGAAGAGTGTGGGAAGGGTGGTAATAAGAGGCTAAGAACCTGGGAAGGCGCAGAACCCATAGGACCTGTGTGTTACGTGAAGATTTGGGTCTTTATTCTAAAGCCATGGGAAGCTACAAGTGTTTTAAATAACTAGTGGGTGATGTGATCACATAGACACTTTGAAAAGATCACTCTGACTGCAGTGGGGAAAGCAAATTATCAAGAGGCAAGAGTGGGTGCAGGGAGACCAGTTAGGGGCCTGCTGTGGGAGGTGGCGGTGGTTGGAATAAGAAGAGGGCAATATGATGGAGACGGATGAGTGGGCATCAGAATCTTTTGGAGGTAGAACCCCAGGACTTGACACAAGGCAAGGTCTCAGTAACATCTGCTGAATGAGTGGGTGGCTTGTGAAGGGCAGGGGAGAGAAAGGAATGGAAGGTGATGCCATTGCTCTTTGTGTCGCAACTGAATGGTTATTAATGATTATTGAATGATTATTAATGATTATGAATGATTATTAAAGATTTCACTGAGCTATGGATGTTGAACTACGGGAAGCTGGAGGAGAAACAGGTTCGGGGGCAAGGGACAGAGCATGAATTCTGTTTGGGCAGAACAGGTTTGAGGTGCCTATGAGTCATCCAAGCTAAAAGGTCTAGGAGGCAGCTGAAAGGTCAAGAATACATAAGTCTGGAGTGAATATAAGTTAGCGTATTTCCTACATATGGACAGTAGTAACTGAGGCCATGGACCGGTTGGGATCACTCTAATCACTCTTTTCATACAGAGTTCACCATATCTTTACATCAACTTCCCAAAGTAAGTGATGAATGTTTTTAAAATTTTAGTCTAGAAAATGAAGATTTGGAAATGTTAAGTATCTTGCCCAAATCACACAGCTAGTGAACGGCAGGGTTGAGAGTCCATCCTATAGAATCACTGCATAGTCATAAATAAGGAGATGCATTGTTTCTGCCTCTCTTTCATCAGAATGACTCATTCTCGGAGACAATGCAGAGTTAACTGAGCTTGCTTAGAAAGGACTAAATGTGTAGTTCCTTCTATTATAAACACATCATTTGAGTCTATTATTTTTGGTAATTCAGTGAGAAAATATTCCATGGAGTTTATGACTAAGCTCTGGGATCCAGATTTTGGATTTACTGCCCAAACATCTGTCCTCTTGCTTCCTACAATACATGCAAACTGAAGCTGAGGTTGCCTGGCAGCTTACTAAAAATAGAACCACGGAGTTGAGAAAACGCATTCGTGATAATCAAATAAATCTTCCCCCTTTTCTTGATGGAAACCATTGTGTTCTAAAAATTCAAACCAATCTTGCCCATTCATTTATTCAACTGACATATGGAATACTGACATAGGCCAGACCCTTTGATGATTTCTGGAGATCTGAAAGTTACACTCTGTTGTTAAGGCGCTCAGTTTCATAGAGGAGACTGGCCACAGGTGAAAATCCATTCAAGTATTGTGGGAGGGGTGCTATTAGACAAATGCAAAGGAGGGTATTTAGTGCATCATTAGAAGAGGGGCAAGAGACTTTCAGGAAGACTTTCTGGAAGTGGTGACACATAAAGTGATGATCCTCAGCCTCAATTTCCTCAAGAAAGAAGCAGGAACATTGTATAAGGTATGAGGATATAAAGAAGGGCCAATTCAGAGAGTAGCACTTTGAACTACACCTGGATTATGTGGGGACATGGCCTTAAAATGTTGGTAAAGAGTTCAACTTTTATATTGAGACACATGGGGATCATTGAAGAAGTTCACACCGATGGGCTTGCATAATTAAATTTGCATTGTTATATTGATCATGTTAGCTTCAAAGTAGAGGGTGGACTGGAAGGATAAGAGACTGCAGACGGGACACCTCTACAGAAACTGTTGTAGGACTCCAGGCAAGAAATAAAGAGATGAACAAATGGATTTGAGAGATACTTAATAGGTAGAATCCACAAAACTGGGAGTTTTATTGGAGGAAGATGGAGTCTAGGGAAACTAGGGGCATGGTAGTGACCTTCACCTGAGAAGATTATGCAGAAAAATTAGAGTGAGAAAGAACGTTGTTTTACACATGGTGAGTCTGGCTGTAGAACATCAAAGCAGGTATGTCCGTAGGTACTAGAATTATAGATTGGGAGCTCAAGAGAAAGTTCTGGACTGGAGATATAGTCCAGGAAATCATCACCATAGAGATTCAGGAGTCATCACCATTCACTTGGGTGTATGCATATGAAGTGAGAGGAGCCAAGCTTCCAGGATGGTGCACTGTGGAACATCCCTATTTAAAGGATATGAGGAGAAATAGGAGCCAGCAAAGTAGAGACCAGAGAAGGACTACTAGAAGAGCCTATTGTCATGGGAGCCAAGAAAAAGAGAGTTTATGTAGTAAGAAGTTAACAGCACCAAATTCTACAGGAAGTGTAAATACTAAAAGGTGTTCATTGGATATTTGTGTGAGTGGCTTTAGTGGAATGGTGGGGGCAGAAGCCAGGTGTGGATCAAAGAATGAGTGGGTTGTGGGCAGGTGGAGTTTAGGAGTGCACAGAACACAAGGGGAGGAAAAAACAACAAGTTACAGGAAATCAAATTGTGAGAACTATTGTGGCGTGGATCAGCACACTGGGGATGCTGAGGGAGAGAACTGAAGGTGAGAAAAGTGGAATGAACATACCAGCACCATATAAAGCTCCAAAAACAGATGAAGTAGTCTTTCCCCACCCAGTCCTGAGAGAATAGGTGGAGGACGGGCCCAATAGTGTCTTCGTTATTAAAATTAACTATCCCATCCCTAAATATGGTTTACCACTGCGTCATTCCCAAGGGTCACTTGTAAGCAACAAAGACTTTCCCAGAAGGTGGAGTAAAATTTTTCTCTTCAAATCATGTGTTCCTAGAGTCTTTGGGTTTATAGGAATTTCTATAAAAAATTTCAAATATTTTAGCCACCATTTCCAAGTACCATAATGTATGCTTCATCTTGTGAGGTATCCTGAGCTTTTGCTGAGGTGGATACATTTTTCTCTTCACTCAGGACATTATTATAATTACAAAGAAGAAAAAACATATGGAAGCGCTCTTGTCTGTTTTGACCCTCCAAGTCTGCTTCCTTGTCTTGTTGTACCCCTCCTACCTTGGTGAGTCTGAGAAAATAAGAAATCAGACTGCCTGGCTGTGAGCAAGAAATGCACAGACCGTGCTGTACATATGGTTCCTTTGGTTTCTACATTGCATCTGTATTCTACAGGCAGCCTTTGTCTTACAGGGAAAGAAAATCTATTTCACCATGTGGAATAAAAAGATTGATAATCCTGTGAAATTAAAGATGCTAAAGATGGGTATATAAGGCACTTATTGTTTAACAATGATCAGCTCATTTTTTTACTCTGTAGAAAAATTGTGGCAAGATAGTTTGGTGAACATCAAGTCATAGTGGGGGCAGTTAGTTTGATTATCTTAGAGGGGTCATCTTTCATTGCTATGGAGAAAGAACTTCCAGGGAAATGACATTCTTGAGTCCATGGGCCAAGGCACCTTCTCCCCCCAGACCTTGCTAGACCCATACCACACTGACCAAGCATTTTAGTCGCCCTTTTACTCCATGCAGAAGACCCCACCTCACCATATTCACATGTTCTTTCTTCATTCAGAGTACAACCATTGAGTAGGACACCACTTTCTTATTTGTAGTCTAGATTTGAGGAAATACTCAAGTCAAAAGACTGAACATACTTTTTTAAAATGTGGGCAATTTTGGTAGGAACTGCTGTCATCTGTGATGTGTTGGTCTTACTAGTTTTTCTCTAGGAGGACAGTCCTTTCTCTAAGGTGCAGGGACCTTTCTCTAACCTCTCTTGCCTTCCACCACACTAAATGAGTACAGAAATTATGCTTTTAAAAAATCCAAGGGAGGGAGATCCAGTCAAGGTGGCGGAGTAGGTAAAGGCTGTGCTTACCTCCTCTCACCACCATATCAAAATTTCAACTAAACTACAGAACAACCATCACTGAGAATTGCCTGAAGTCTAGCTGAACCGAAGCCCTACAACTACAGACATACTACAGAAGAAGCCACCACCTTGAGACTGTTAGTAGGGGCAGAGATAAGGAATGGCTGGTCCCCCACCCATGTGTGACCACTAAAAATCAGGAGGGATATACTGGCTGTGAAGGACCCCCCTGGAGGAATAAGGGGGACCAGCACCACACCAAACTGCCCAGCCCAGCATTCTAGTGCTGGAGAGAGACATCCCCATAACTTCTGGCTGTGAAAACCAGCATATTGTGGCTGAGTGAGACAGAGGGTGGCTGAGGTTCCCAGCGCTCCTCTTAAAGAACCCACACACAGACTTACTTGCTGTCAGACTCACTTGCTCTGAGCTCTGGTGCTGGGGCGGTGGCTCAAAGGGTACCAAAGAAGTGCAGGGAGGAACAGAGTTGTCTGGCCTTAGGGCGAGGGCTAGAGGGGGAGCTTTCTCTTGGACAGAGGAGCTGGTAGAAGCCATTGTTTCTTTGTTGAACCCTCCTCCCTCCCAGTGTCAGATGCAGGTGGCTGCCATATCTCAGTATCCATCAACCTGGCTAACACATTTCATTGGCCCTGATTCCCTGAGACCCCACCACACCCAACTTCCGGACCTACCCAAGCTGCTACCAGGGGCTTTTCTGTATAAACGGCTTGTCTTGGCTCATCCTGCAGACTGTCCTAAAATCTCTCTCAAAGGTTCACAAAACTCAAACAAGCACCATCTGTCTTTAGCATATACTGTACCTCTGGCTCAGCAGCCCTAAGCCTGGCACTAGTGACAGCTGGTGTTGGTTTGTGGCTTAACCTCTTCAGTCACCTCCAAGCCCAGAGCAAGTGTTGGCCATCTGTGGATTGATTTGTGGTTCATGCTAGGTGGCCCTGGGCAGGGCATAGACTACAGTTGAACTTAACCTATAGCGGTGCCCCTCCCAGGATACCCCCATGTTTGCATGCCCAGTGGCCATCTTCATATCCAGCCTGAACATCACCAAAAGGGCACACCCAAAAGATGCACTGGGCTGGCACCAGAGCCCTGCTAAAATGAATCCTGCTCCATAGGGTCAGCCCCTGCTCAACAGCTCCTCTACTGTAGTCACGAACCAGTCCTCATAATCAATCAGCCCAAGGATCTATCCTTCCCGTTGACATGCAAACAGCAACCAAGACTCAACTACAACAGGAGGACACACACTCACACAAGAAAGACATCTGAAGTACCCAGTTCAGGTGACCAGGAAGACTGTACCACTGAGCCCCACAGGACACCGACTACGTAAGGCCATTCTACTAAGACCAGGAGGCACAGCATCCCTACCTAATACAGAGAAACAAACACAGGGAGGCAGCCAAAATGGGGAGACAAAGAAACATGTCCCAAATGAAAGAACAAAGCTCCAGAAAAAGAACTAAAAAAATGGAGAAAAGCAATCTACCAGACACAGAGTTCAAAACACTGGTTATAAGGATGCTCAATGATCTCAGGGAGAATTTCAACATAGAGATAGGAAACATAAAAATGTAGATTGAAAACATAGAAAAGAACCACCAAACTGCCCAGCCCAGTAAGAAGTGAAGAATACAATAGCTGAAATGAAGAATACATTAGAAGGAATCAACAGATTAGATGAAGCAGAGTTGAATCAGTAATTTAGAAGATAAGGTACCATAAAACACCCAAACAGAACAGCAAAAAGAAAAAAGAATAATAAAAAAAAATGAAGCTAGTTTAAGGGGCCTCTGGGACAACATCAAGAGTACCAACATTCACATGATAGGGGTACCAGCAGGAGAAGAGAGAGAGCAAGTAGTTGAAAATCTTTTTAAAGAAATAACGACAGAAAACTTCCCTAACCTAGCTAAGAAAATAGATATACAAGCCCAGGAAGCACAGAGAATCCCAAACAAGATGAACCCAAACAGGCCCACATCATGACACATTATAATCAAAATGCAAAGGTTAAAGACAAAGAGAGAATCCTAAAAGCAGGAAGAGAAAGGCTACTAGTAACTTACAAGGGAGCTCCCATAAGGCTATCAGCTGATTTCTGCACAGAAACTTTGCAGGCCAGAAGGCATTGGCAGGAAATGTTCAAAGTGATGAAAAGCAAGGACATACAACCAAGATTACTTTACCCAGCAAAGCTATCATTTAGAATCGAAGAACAGATAAAGAGCTTCCCAGACAAGAAAAAGCTAAAGGACTTATCACCACTAAAACAGAATTACAAGGAATCTTAGAGGGACTTCTTTAAGAAGAAGAACACACACACACAAATAAAAATAAGAAAAATAAAATGGCAATAACTACATATCTACCACAATTACTCTCAATGTAAATGAATTAAATGCTCCAGTCAAGAGATAGGGTGGCTGAATGGATAAGAAAATAAGGCCCATCTGTATGCTGCCTACAAGAGACTCACTTCAGATCAAAAGACACTCACAGACTGTAAGGGATGGAAAAATACTTCATGAAAATGGAAATGAAAAGATAAGTTGGGATAGCAATACTCATACAAGACAAAATAGACTTTAAAACAAAAGGCTATAACAAACAACAAAAAAGGATCCAGAAATCCCACTTCTGGATATTTGTCCAAAGATACCTAAAACTCTACTTTGAGGGGATGTGTGCATCCCTATTTCATTGCAGCATTTATTTTATTTTATTTTATTTTATTTTATTTTATTTATTTTATTATTTTATTTTTTATTTTTTTTTATTTTATTTTATTTTATTTTATTTTATTATTTTATTTTATTTTATTTTATTTTATTTTATTTTATTTTATTTTATTTTATTTTATTTTATTTTATTTTATTTTATTTTATTTTATTTTATTTATTTTATTTTATTTTATTTTATTTTATTTTATTTTATTTTATTTTATTTTATTTTATTTTATTTTATTTTATTTTATTTTATTTTATTTTATTTTATTTTATTTTATTTTATTTTATTTTATTTTATTTTATTTTATTTTATTTTATTTTATTTTATTTTATTTTATTTTATTTATTTTATTTTTGCTATGGCCAAGATCTGGAGTCAGCCTGGGTGTCTGTGGATGGATGAGTGGATAAAGAGTAGGTGGTACATATATTCTATGGAATATTGCTCAGCCATGGAAAAGAATGGCATGGATGGACCTGGAGAGTATTGTGCTGAGCGGAGTATGTCAGAGAAAAATAGATGCAATGTGATTTCACTTATCTGTGAAATCCAAAGACCAAAATAAACAAACAAACAGAAAAAAACTCATAGATATAGAGAACATTTTGATGGTTGCCAGATGGGAGGGGAAGGTGAAAAAGGGAAGGGATTAAGAAGTACAAATTGGTTGTTACAAACTAGTCATGGAAATGTAAGGTATAGCATAAGGAATATAGTCAATAATATTGTAATAACTACAAGGTGTGATAAAAAAATACAGTAAATGTTTAAATAAAAAAATTTATTACAGTAAAAGACACAATGCCATTAATCCCCCTCAAAATACTCCCCCTCGCTTCGAACACACTTATCCCATTGCTCTTGCCCCTTTCTGAAGCAGTTCTGAAAATCCTCTTTCATGAGTGTCTTTAGTTGTGCTGTCGTGGCTGCCTCGATGTCCTGAATCGATACAAAACATTTACCTTTTATGGTTATTTTGACTTTGGGGAAGAGCCAGGAGTCACACAGTGCCAGATCAAGTTAATAAGGTGGATGAGAACACACTGTAATGTTTTTATTTGACAGAAATTGCCATGCCAGAAGTGATGTGTGACATGGAGCGTTGTCATTATGGAAACCGTTTGCCCATGTCTCAGGCTGTTTTCTATGCACATCGTTTCTTAAATGCTCATAAAGATACTCACAAGAAAGGACTTCCAGAACTGCTTCAGAAAGTGGCAAGAATAGTGAGACAAGTGTGTTCAAAGCGAGGGGGAGTATTTTGAGGGGGATTAATGGCAATGTGTCTCTTACTGTAATAATTTTTTAAAATTTAAATATTCACTGTATTTTTTTATCACGCCTTGTTATGAGTATGTATGGTGTCAGATGTGTACTAGATTTACTGGGGTGATAGATGGGAGGGAGGTTGGGGCAGGGTGGAAATGGTGTAGACATTAAGTACAAATTGGTAGTTACAAATTAGTCATTTGGATGTAAAGTAAAGCATAGGGAATATAGTCAATAACACGGTAATAACTATATATAGTGCTATATATAGTTATATACAGGCACTATATATAGTTATTACCGTGTTATTGACTAGTCAGGGGGATCACTCACTTCTTAAATTATATAACTGTCTAACCACTATGTTGTACACCTGAAATTAAAACTAATAATGAATGTCAGCTGTAATTGAAAAATAAAAAGGGAGGTGGGAGGTGAAGGTGAATAAGAGGTTCAAATTTCCAGGCATAAAACAAGTAAGTCATGGGGATGTAATGTACAGCATAGGGAATATAGTCAGTAATATTGTGATAATGTGGTACAGTGTCAGATGGTTGCTGGACTTATCATTCTTTAGGTATATAAATGTTGAATAACTATGATGTACACCTGAAACTAAGATAAAATTGTATGTTAGCTGTATTTGAATAAAAATCTTTTAAAAATCAAGGGGACTCTTAGATTGTCCCTCCCAAATATCAGTGGTATTCATTGCAGCCTTGACAGGAACTAGATACTAATCAATTTAAGATTGAATTTTCACATGAGACTCTAAGGTGCAGATACTCAGTGTTGATGGTTGAAGAGAGAGCCAACAGCGTAGATACCAGATGATCTGTGACAAAGTTACCACGGACGTTTAGAAACTTGATCATATCTTATCCAGAGAGCTATTCCATCTTGTCTTGCCATATGACAGCAGAGGTGTCTGATAGAAGGTGATAGGTTTCCCTTAAAGATTTGAATTTACTCAAAGCCTGGGCAAGTGAGACCTTGTTTCTGCCCCAAAATGCACAAAAGAGATGACATTGACCTGGGAAGAAAGGTGGATGTCACAATTAGGGTACACAGCTGTTGTATCACAATTAGGGTACACAGCGATGGCTACTTGGACTAATCAAGTTGGTGAGTGGCTGTTAGGGTGGTAGAATGGGCAGAGAAACAGCAAAATCAACATCAAGCCACAAGTGCACAACTTCTCATTTACCCAGTGCCCATCTTTTAGGCTCCTACCATCTTTGCCACTTTACTCCAAACTGGAAAACCTCTTCAACTCAATGCCCTTGGTGTTTTAGAAATTTTAATTAAGAATTTTAAATTGCTCAGAGAATTAAAGGAAGGAAGATAGGGGAGGGTGAGAGGAAGAAGAAAGAAGGGAGGGAAAAGAAGGAGGGAGGGAGTAAGAAAGGCCACATGGTAAAATATTTTAAGAATTGCAGAGGGAATTAACATGCAGGCCTGGGACTATCATCAATCATTGGGACGACCTTCTTGCAGCGTTGGCTGGTGACTAGAATCTGGGAGCTTGGATTTCAGAAGGCTTCTCACTGTTCTGAGAACTGATGGAGATGGCTTGCTGTGCCTGGACTGTTTGTACAGGTGGTGTGGTTTGTGCTAGGCACCTGCTTCCCTTCTGGGAGTCTGGAACATTGGGGTATACTGGTGGAAAGTGCCTATGTGACTGGTCCCCAGTGAAAGCCCTGGGAGCTGGATCTCTGGTAAGCTTCCCTGATAGACAACACTGCACATGTGTTGGCACAACTCATTGCTGGGGGAATTGAGTGTCCTATGATCTCTACTGGGAGAAGACCCTTGGAAGCTTGCACCTGGTTTACCCCAGACTTTGTCCCATACTTTTTTTCTTTGCTGATTTTGCTTCATATTCTTTCACTGTAATGAATCTTAGCCATGATTATGACTATATACTGAATGCTGTGAGTCCTCCTAGTGAATGTATAACCTTCCAGAGACGTCTGTGCCTTTACCCAGTGGGAATATACTGCACACATTGTTTCACATATAAAATGTTTTGAAGACACTTGGCATCAACATTCTGGGAACTCAATCTTTTCCATGCCTGCACAGTGTTACGTATTTATATATGCAGACTGTACTAGAATTATATATGCAGCTGTACTAGAATTTATATATGCAGACCTCAATGAAGGGACCTTTAGTCATTTTTAGTCTGGCGATTATAAATAATGCTGCATTGAATATCTCTGTACATGCATATTTTCATACATTAGTAAGTATTATCAGCAGGTAAAATTTCTTGAAGTAGAATTCTTGGGTTAAAGGATATTTGTACTTTGCTCTTTAATAGATATTGCAAAATTGCCAAAGAGGTAGTATGAATTTTTACTCCCACCAACATGGAAGAAGTGCCCATTTCTCCATATCCTTGTTGGTATATACAGTTTCTTTATTGAATTTTCAGTAAAATTCACCTTTTTCAGGTGTACAGTTCTATGAATTTTCATAAACATATAGTTATCTAATCACCACAATCAAGATGTAGAGTATTTCCATTATTTCAAAAATTCCCTTGTGGCCCTTTATATTTAATTCTTTGTCTCTGAACCTTTGCCCACTGATCTAACTTTTTGTCCTTAGTTTTGCCTTTTGCAGAATATCATATAAATGAAATCATACAGTACATAGCCTTGTGAGTCTGGCTTCTTTCACTTAGTATAATGCTTTTGAGATCCATCCATGTTGTTGCATTTATTAGTTTATTCCCTTTTCATTGCTGAGTAGAATTCCATTGTATGGTTGTATCACAATTTTGGTACATTCACTAGTTGATGGGCATTTGGGTTATTTTGAGTTTTTGTGATGAATAAAGCCATTAGAAATATTTAGGTATAGGTTTTTGTGTAGACATATGTCTTTACTCTTCTTGGGTAAACATCTAAGAGTGGGATTTTTTTGGTCATAGGGTAAGTATGTTTAACTTCATAAGAAACTGCCAAACTCTTTCAAAAGTGTCTGTGCCATTTTATATTCCTGGCAGCAACATACAAGACTTCCAGTTGCTCTGTTTCCTTGTCAGCATTTGGTTTTGTTGGTATTTTTATTTTGGCCATTCTAGTAAGTGTGTAATATTATATATTTCTCAAACTTTAAAAAATTGATATTCTGAAAAGTGCTAAAAGGTATCTCATTTTTTCATTTTAAATTCTTTAATTAAGGGTAATTAGAACATTTAATATGTTGAGAATATGTTTCTTTTTTTTGAATTGCCTGTTCTTTCCCCATTTTTCTATTAGGTGGGTTGATCATTTTCTTAATGATTTTTAATGACTTTCTATATTAAGAAAACCAACTATTTCATGGTTGTTGAAGACATTTTCCCCAGTTTGTTATTTTTTACTTTGTTTATGGCATATTTTGCTATAGAAATATTTTTATGTTGCTTCTGACTTTTGTACCTTATGGGTACAAAGATGAGGACGTAGAAATGAGAGAACTTATGAATGTAAGCTGCAGAAGATAGGAGACTGTAAGGCTAGGTGACCTGGGTGAGTCAGTTCACTCCACCCCCACACTAATAATATATGACCAGTACAGATTTTCTCAGTCTTTCTCATTGGTTACAAATAACCAAGGCTTGTTAAAAAATGCAGCTGCTTTGAGAAAGTGTAGAGTCCCCAGGGCACAATTCTTCAATTTCAGATGTGGTAGAGGATTCATTTAGTGGCAGCAATGTGCTTATTGAAGAGACCATCAATACACGAGATTGTTACGCTGTTGGCTGGGACACAGGGAATTCCTGTCTGCAGTCTCAGTGATATCACTTTGACGGAAACAACCCTTCTTCTTGCCAACCCTATACTTGAATATGGAATTCCACAATGACCACAAAGACCTATTGTGCTCCATGTAATCTACGGGCAAAAAAATTTGGGAGAGGCCAGAGGGGTGTGCGTGAGGAGGTAGATGGTACAATGGGAAGAAATGACGAGAGTGAGGGAAGGGGACTCTTTTGTTTTCCTTATTTCCTACCTACAGAGCAGAGCCCCTGTTGGCATTTGATTTTTGCAGTCATTAACATTTTTAGACGCAGGCACACCAAGTGCAAAGTCAGACACTTGCCGCTAATTTGAGAAGAGCACAGCTCACAGCAAGAAGAAATGTGAAGTAGGGAGTGTGGAATTGGCAGAATCTGATTTGCAGGAAGAGCTTGCTCGGCACACCCACCCCTGATTCTACTGCCTGGGTGTCCTACCCAAAGCTGGGCCTCTACGGAGTCCACCCACAGTCAGCCAGGCTAGTTTAAGATAAAGGCACCCCTTTTCTCACTAAAGAGCTATGAATTCTGAGAACCAGCTAATTAACATTTCAAAGAGTAGAAATAAAATATTGTAAATAAAAGCAAATAACTTCCTCTGAAGTCTGTAGTTCAAGAGATCAGTGGTACAGGAGATGGGGTGGTTATTTTACACAACTACTTGTCTCTCTACCTCTCTTATCATTTCCCCCAACACACCCTTCTCTTCCCCTCTTATTTCCTGACTGTTTTGCCTGTGTCCATCTTGTTGTCCCTCCCTTTCCTTTGCCTTTTGCCCTTTAACGGTCATCACTGAGGACTTGAAGTTCATTTTTCACATTTGTGTATTTATTGACAGTGTACTGACTTCCTCGATTTGAAAGCAGGCGGGAAAAAAAAAACCCCACCAAATTAAATTGCTTTATTCTCAAACTTCACTCAGGATTTATTAATTGGGAAATCATGGGGGGTGTGAAATGGAATAAGACCTTTCCCTTTGAATAGAACTTTGGGTGAGTTATGTTGTACTGGGTCAACTGAGAAGAAATGAAACTGAGTAATTTCTACACATCAGGGCCATGGTTGAGGAAGTGAAGTGGAGTTGAGAGACTTGGGTCAAATCCTTGCTCTGCTGTTTGCAAGTTATGACTTTGAGCAAATCCCTTCACCTCCCTGAGAATCAGTCTAAGCCTCTCTGCCACTTGTCTGTAAGCTTCTGACTATTAGGGACCAAAGACTCTGCATTTTAAAAGGTACAAGATTGTCTGGCGTCCCAGTGACAACAGTCCAGAGAATCCCTCCAGCCAAGTCATCAAAGCCAGTCACTTTTCATTTCTGGATAATGAGACTGGCTCTCACATACGGCACTGCGACCATGTGCCAGACACTGAACTAAACCTCAGTCGTATGGGATACGGTAGGGCGGAGGCAAAAAGCCTAGCCTCTGGACCCAGAATGCCTGTGTTTAATTCTTGGTCCCCACATTTACATCATTGTAATGTTGGGCGACTTACTTAACCTCTCTGTGACTCAGTTTCCTCATCTGTTGCATGACAATAATGATGATAATGGTACCTGTAATTGTGACCTTATTTGGAAGTAGCGTCTTTGCGAATGTAATTGAAGATCATGAGATGAGATCATTCTGGATTTAAGGTGGGCCTTCAATCTAATGACTGGGGTTCTGAAAAGTCAAAGGAGAGGGGAAAGCCCTGGGCAGACAGAGGCAGATACGGAAGTGATGCAGCCGCAAACCAAGGAATTCCAGGAGCCACCAGAAGCTGGAAAAGGCAAGAAAAGAACCTTCTCCAGAGCCTTTGGCCCTGTTGACACCTTGATTCTGGACTTCTGGCCTCCAGAATTATGCGAGAATAAATTTCTGTTGTTTTAAGTCACCAGGTTTGTGGTAATATATTGTGGCAGCCCTAGGAAACTGATGTAGATGATAATAGTTCATTTCCCTCATGGGATTGTGGTGAGGGTTAAATTAGTTGCGATATTTAAAGTGCTAAGAGCAGAATCTGGAACACAGTAAGGATTCCGAGTATAGGCTGTTAGTGTCATTAATCTCACCTAGCAACTCTATGAAGTAGGTACTATTAGGACGCCCATTTCGCACATGAGGAAATGGAGGCTTGACTGGTTTCGCTTGAGCCACCATCCCTCAGATGTCTGTGGAGTTTGCCTTTCTGCTGATGGATCCTGGTGACTGTTGGCTTGGCAACTTCTCATGATGATACTTTCTTGGTCAGGTTCTCTAGTCCTGAGCTACCAAGAAGACCAAAAGGTGTAGAGAAGTCCTCCCATGTGATGGTGTTTCCTCCTCCTTGAGGCCTCTTCCCAGCCCTGGTCTTGGCACAAGCTCCACTCCAGCAGGGGCAGGCTCTCCCCAGACCTGGCTGTCCTATGACCTGACCTCATCGGGGTAGCTCCGTACTTCATCACAAGAGGCAGGGTGTGCTGCGTAAAAGGCCACACCCTCCATCTCCAGGGACTTCAAAGACTCTGATGGTTCCTTGTTTACTCCTATTTTGCAGTAAACTTGTAGATTACACAAATGACTAGAAGTAAGTCAGATCACTTAGAGTAAGGGGAAGCTCTCATCAGAACCTGCAAGGCCCTACAAGCAAGGCAACCAGTTATACCACTGGCCTTCTCTTCCTCTTCTTCCCCTCATCCCTCTTCTAGCCACACCGGCTTCCTGGTCAGGCAGTGTCCCACCTCAGGGCACATGCAGTTCCGGTGGCCTTAAGTGCTCTTGCCCTAGAGGTATGCATACTTTCTCCTTATTCCCTTGACTCATCGATTTCACCATCTCAGGTGGGAAAAGCTTAAATTTCTGAAGGGCTAAGAAGTCCAGGTAGACCAGTGTGGCTTTCATCTGGCAGTAGGAAGCTACCTTACATTCCTCATCAGGAAGAGCTCTGGAAATGTCAATTATGGAAGATTTCTGCAGCCACGTGGAGGATGGATTCTGGTAGGGAAGGGAATTAGAAAGTGTGGGAGATACAAGAAAGGGCTGTTGTAGAAGAGGTGGGGGGTGACTGGAACGGGGGTGGATATCACCATAGAAGAGGGTGGGTCTCAGGCACCTGGAATGAAGCAACTGAGAATGAAGCAACTCTGAAAGCCCCTGAGTGTGAGAACAATTTAAACATGTGTCACCAAGAACTCCCTGATGGAAGGGAGATGGCAGAGATGGTGAGGAGGCTTTGACTCTGGGAGTTGGGAGAATGGCAAGGCCAGATGAGCACCAGTCCACTGAGCTTCAGTGATTGTTGTATCACTGGGCTGTGTAAACACAGGAAGGACCACAGCACTACTCTGTTTATTCGCCATTGCTTATCCATGTTTGCTGTTTTGTTCTCTATATGACAAGCCAAGCAGAGTCCGGATGTGACCCATCAGAAATTGGAAACAATTTGAATCTAGTGAGTCACACTGGATCTGCAGAGCAAAACTTTTATTTTTGCCTGAAAACCACCACATCTGCCAACACCCCAAATCTTTTTATTAATGGAGTAAAATTTTAAGATATTACGTCTTTGGTATCATGAAGTTGAGATGCTGGGATTTCTCTGTACAGTAGAATTTTGACTAAGGATAAAATTAAATAATTTTGACCTTCACTTTAATAGGATGTCATGATGGCTGTTTCTGTAAGAATAAAAAAAAATCTTTTTTGCCTCTGACACAGCTAATTGGCTTGCAATCAGTCTGTGTTTTCTCAAAGTTTGGGTTTCCTTCAGTTTTGTGTCTCTGTCAAATGAAGAGCTGAAGGTTCTACCTGGCTCTCTCACCTTAAACAGAAAATCCTTCTCACTTGTCACATGAAAGGAAAAAAATGGGAGAGAAGTGAATTCTTGAGTAGTCTTGAATTCTCCAGTATAATGAGACAATTGAAAGGAAAACACAACCGTTTGCCATTAGATATTTTTGGTAAAACTATTTCTTGAAATTGTTTTCACATTGTATGATAGAAACCACATTTCTGTGATCCACAAGGCAAATGAAGGGCTTTTCAGAGGGAAGATAGTCGTGAATTTTCCATAATAGAAGTTGACTGCAGCAGTCAAGGCTAAAAGAGCTCTGAGGGCCCAAGAAGAGGGGGCAGTAACTTAAGTGCTTCCCTTTTTATGAGCACATCCTGAGTAAGTCCTCTTGGACCTCCATGGCTAGAAACCACTTCCTAAGAAGAGTCTGGCTTCCTGCATGTGATAAGGGCTTTTTGAAAACTACCTGCCCTAGTCCATGAAAAATATAGTATTTTAATTATTCCTTCCTGGGTAATGTAGTTGGTTACAAGAAAAGCAAACTTAGCCATTGCTTTTTTTAATAAAACTTCTGAAAATTGTGTATGAAAAATTCCTAAACTTTCTCTCTGATCTAAGTTCTTTCTCTTAACATTTCTTTAATAAGAAGAATATAATGAAAGGCTTGAATATATTGTAATAATTTGGATATGATCACAAAAGCTGGGCAAATGGGCAAAAATATACTTTCAGTTGTTCAGGGATAACAATGAATTAGTAAATATTCTTATTAGGAAAAGAAAGAAACAGTCACACCCAGCTGTTTCCCACCTCACGACATTTGCAGTGGCTGTTCCTTTTCCTGGAATGTTCTTACTCCTTCTCATAGGTGGTGTTTTCTTATCATCCAATGTCACTTTCTCAAAGAGGCTTTCCTGACCCTCAGTTGAATCCCTCTAGTCCAACTCTGCTACACGTCACTGTACCACATTCCTTGGTTTTAATTTCTTCTTAGCACTTATCATGACATGAAGTCATTAATTTATGTACTACTTATTCCTGGTTTATCTGTCGCCCCCACTGGATTGTGAACTCCAAAGAGCAGGAATCTTATGGGTCCTTTTCACTGGATGCTAAGAGTAGTGCCTGGATAGATGTGGGAGGAAAATGAGACAGTAAAGTTGTCATACTTATGAAAACAAAAGAACTAAACAAGTAGAGAGTTTGAGGGAGTAAAGCATTTTGAAATTCCATCACAGTACAAACACTGCTGCAGTGCGCTGCCCTTGGGTAGTATATTCGTAATTGTTCAATCAAAGCACGTGCTTGTTATGAGCTGTGCTTGTCAATATCACAACTTTGGGAACTGAGGTAGGCAGTACCTAAGGGGCAGTATTTAGGGGGCTCTTTTCCAGATTCCAGAGCCCTGGCATCAAACAGAACATTTCTGCCATACCAGTTGTAACAGTATGTTTTGGCTTCAAGGTATTAAAATCCTCACGCTGACTGGGTTAAAGCATAAGTTTTATGGAGGGGATTGGATCAAGGTTTGTTGTTTTAGAAGCTCAAAATGCCATCAAGGACTCAAATTCTCTCATTCTCACCTCTGCCATCATTCAATGTCATTCCATCCAGACAAGTCTGAGGAAGAGAGAATGCCTCCTTTCTTTTCCTAGACTTGCCCCAGCAGACTTCCTCCAGGGTCTCATGAGACATTCTGGGGGAACATAACCAGTGAATGCACTGGTGAGGGAATGAGATTATACAGAACAATCAGGCATGTCCCTGAACTGGGGTGTGTGTCCCTTTCCCATGAGGCATGTGGGTTGCTTGCAGGAGTGGCAGGCATCTGAACAAAACTGAGATTTTTTTGGGAATGGAAAAGGCAGGAAGCGCTGTACACTTTATCTACTGTTCCTTTGTTTGGAAGCAGTAGATAATGGTGCAGCTAGGATGTTTTCCCCTAAGTTTTATATTGTTTGATCTGATGGGTAAAGACTAGTTCAAGATTCTAGAGGTTGGTGCAGATTGGAGACCCATACAGTAACAGTCCTTGGGATTAAGTCCAAGCTTCTGCTTAGGAGCTTGAGGAGGCGCTCCCATTGTAGTGTACAGCTGCTGCTGCGGCTTGCCCAAGATGGGACGAGGAGGAGGCGGCTCAGGCTCCTTCTTCAGCTGTTTTAATCCCATGCCCTGTCTGTAGAGAAGGGCAATCTCTTTTGGATAATCCATCTCATTTCCACATGCACCTTTATTACAAGGTGTGATAAAAAACTATGGTGAATGCTTAAATTAAAAAAATGTATTACAGTAAAAGACACATTGCCATTCATACCTCTGAAAATACACCCCTCAATTCGAACACATTTGTCCCATCATTCTTGCCACTTTCTGAAGCAGTTCTGGAAGTCCTCTTTCGTGAGTGTCTTTAGTTGTGCTGCCATGGCTGTCCAAATGTCCTGAATCGATTCAAAACATTTACCTTTCATGGTCATTTTGACTTTGGGGAAAAGCCAGAAGTTGCACGGTACCAGATCCCGTGAATAAGGTGGATGAGGACACACTGTAAAGTTTTTATTTGACAGAAATTGCCGTGTACCAGAAGCGATGTGTGACATGGAGCGTTGTCATGATAATGAAATCATTTGCCCGTTTCTCAGGCCATTTTCTATCGTTTCTTAAAGACTCTAACAAGCCCTTATAATATTCAGAGTTCACTGTAGTGTTCCTGGGTACAAACTAAGCGCGCACAGTTCCATCAAGGTCAAAAAGCAATTAATATCACCTGGAAGGCTCTTGGCAGCAGCATTCACCGTATTATTTGATCACACCTCATACTTTATCCTATCTTTCCCCAAAACCTAAGAAAAAAGTTTGAGGATAGTTTGGGAAGTTGAGAGAAGAAGAGAGTTATCAGAATGGAGGGAATGAGGCAACCATTCCATTTCCTGTTCACCTGCAGCTATAAGCTCTGTTTATTATAATCAAAGTAACTTTTGCCTTTTATATTATTCTCCTGGAGCTTTTTTATGTCCCACAAAAGGTGAGACTAAGAACAAAATAGTGGAGATAATGAGAATGATGAAATATTCAAAACTCCACAGCCTCTACACTATTACTAATTAACATATAAGTGTGGTTGAAAAGCAAGGGGTCTGTCAAGCCAGGAAATGTCAGAGTTGTGGAATTTTGATGTTCGATGATATATTTTGAATACTTTGTCGCATCTTAAACATTTTGAGGTAGATTTTGAAAAAGAGGAGGGCTAGCCTTGATTTTTATGACTTGTTACTTGTACCTTGATAGACCTACCTGACCTATTAATGTCAAACAACCAGCCAGTTTGGGACTCTTCCCTGTCCTTATTCCATTTCTGATCACTGATCTAATTCTGCCACTTTCCTTATGACAGCCACTAACTCAGTCTTGGCCCTCATCCCAGTAGAGACCTCCTTTTGTTCTTGAGTTATGTCTCGATTACTTTGCAAGTGCCTCATAGGTAAAGATTAACTTTTTAATCTATCTTTGATGTTTCCAGATAGCAAGCAATAGACTGTACAGAAAGGGGAGAAAAATCAATGTTTGTTGATTTCTTGTTGTTGATTATTTTCTCTTCTGCTTTTGATTTTAGATTCTAAACTGAAGAGATTTTGTTCCAGAAATATACTGATCATCCTTGGCTTTTCCTCTGTCATAGCTGTGATTGCTCTGATAGCTGTAGGGCTGACCCAGAACAAACCATTGCCAGAAAATGTTAAGGTAAGTCGTGTGTGTGTGTGTGTGTGTGTGTGTGTGTGTGTGTGCACGCTCGCTTATGAGGGGGCCTGAGCAGGGTGGAAAGAAAGGTTATAGTAAATCAGAGTATAGAGGAGTTGAGGTTCTGACAGCCCAGGGGAAAGTAAATATCCATTGTATTAGGGGAGTAAAATGGAAGCTGATGCTCCTTCTGGAAGAGGGAATGCCTTGAATCAATTAATGGTGGGAAGATAATCGTCCTTATGATTGTTCAGCAAATTAAATAAATAACGGAAAGAAAGACTTTATTCACCACATCCAGATCTGTGTTATACCGCGCTGTATTCTACTATTTGGTGCTATCTCTACTTCTTACTGATTGTTTCATTGTGGACGTGTCACAACACTGTACTCTTTGTTCTTCTTATTCCATCATTATCACTATCACCAAAATAACAAAATTTATCAGACAGTGCTGTATAAAGCCCATTGGAAGTCAAAGACTGTGGAGAAGACTTGTTGCTCATCTTCAAAATATTAAAGAACGCAGCAAAATCAATTTTTAAAAACCCCAGAGAACACATACATGTATCAGATATAGTAACTTGAAATGAGTTCATGGATGGACAGATTTCTTGTGTTCCACATTTGAAGAGCTAGTTAATATCACTAAAAATAATTAGGGTCATTAGCTCTGCTGTGATTTATTTCTGCTTCCTTTCAAATTCATCAAAGTAAAATTTCAAAGACATGACTATCTCACAAGTACCTTGTAATATGGTCATTATTTTATTTAATCCTTTAATTAGAAAACATATGGTAAATTTAAATTGCAAATACACCATTTTAAAATTTCATTGAAATTACAGTAAATAAATTTACAAGGGCCCAGAATATACTAATAAAGCTAATGACACATATATATCCAGAAGTTAACTTGACCGTGGAATACATGTGCAGAAGTATATTTTCTTATATTTGAAGATATTAAACTGTGCGCCTGGGAATATGGATACATATGCCAGGCTGCTGAAACTTTTGCCATCCGCCCACATCCCTCGCTGTACACAGAGGCCTGGATGTTACATTAGCA
Source organism: Rhinolophus ferrumequinum (assembly GCF_004115265.2). Taxonomy (NCBI): domain Eukaryota; kingdom Metazoa; phylum Chordata; class Mammalia; order Chiroptera; family Rhinolophidae; genus Rhinolophus; species Rhinolophus ferrumequinum. Next base: position 27,585,054 of record NC_046299.1, on the reverse strand, counting down.
TCTGTTAACCACACAAGTTCAGTTCACTGGGGCTGTGCACAGCAGCCCCTTTGTCAGCACGGAAGGCTGATATTATCTCATTGTCAGTGGTTTCTTGCCTTTTAATGTTGAGTGATGTCGGCTCTCCTGGCAAAACTTCACTCAGACTTGAAGCCTTGTGACATCTCAGCTCTGCTATTTGTTTACCAGTTGCAAATGTACACGACTGCCTTCTTGATTTGAACTTTTTACATGTTCATTATTGCATCATTGTAGGGGAGGGCTGCCTAGGAGGCAAAATCCATGACAGACTTGAGCTCTATGTTCCCAAAGGGTCCTTGTCATGAATGACCTTCACTCATGTGCAGTGGTCATTTTAAAGGCTGTTGTGATTCATGTTGTTGTGTTGACCTGGCCAAGTGGAACAAGGTCTTTGGCATTCTTTAAACAAAATGTATGAGTATGTGAAGAGTAGACACTGGCATCTGAAGGGAATCTTTATAGCAATCTCAGTGGTTTGTTTTACACAAAGATCACTTTATATATGCAAACTAGCCATTTGTTGAGGGTGTGCACTGATTTTACTAAGATTCTTGGCATATACTGAGAGCAAAAATATTTTAGGAACTTGTCCTTGGCGATGGCTTTAAGTTATATATGCTGTCCAATTTGATAGTCATTAGCCACATGCCGTTCTCTCAAGTTAATTAAAATGAAATCAAATAAAGAATGTTTTTCTTCATTTGTACTACCGCATTTGAAGTGTTCCAGCCTCACACGGCTGGTAGCTGCTAACGTGGACAATACAGACACAGAGCGTTTCCACTGCTGCAGACATTTTATTAATACATTTGGTATACTAACTTAAATCCCAGAATGTTTCACTTAAAGCACATCTCAATTCAGACGAGTTACGTTTCAAGTGCCCAGTAGCCGCAGATGGCTAGTGGCTGCCTGATTGGACAGCACGGGTCTAAACATATGTCTCTGACATCATGGAATGTTTTGAAGCCTTCAAAATGGATGAGATCGTAGGAAGGAGGTAAAAAGTGAGAAAAGAAGAAGGCAAGAACCAAGGCCTGACGAATTCCATCATATTAGAGGTTGAATAGTAAAAAACTTCCTCCTAAAGCATGGTGATAAATTGCTTTATAGAGTGCTTTGCAGTTTATGAATCCTTTCTACACACCGTTCAATTTCTTCTTCCCAGCCATGCTGTGAAGAACGAAAGATTATCCTCATTTCCTACATAACAAAACGAGGGTCATTGAGGCTCTCTTGCCCAAGGTGGAGGTGGGGCTAAGATTAGAATGCAGTTTTCTGACCCAAAGATTAATGTTATTTCTATTTGCCTTAGTTTTTCCAAACAACGCATCCTAATAATAGGAATTGAATACAGGATGTTTATATTGGGAAGTGATCCCAAGGAAACAGGGAAAGAGGGAAAGCCACCCTAAAAGGGTGTTATGAGCACGTCACCACACTGGGCACCTGAGGCTTCTTCCAACCGGGACCCTCTGGAGAGCTGCGGAGAAAGCATTTCAGAATCGTGTGCCCTGGGGATTTATCCCCTAGTTCTTATCCCCTGTTGGCTAAGAGTTGCCCCATCGGGTGTTAACTCCCTGGCACTTCTGGGTTTGCCCATGTATCAGAGGAGCTATGTGGGTACCACAGGTTACTTACTGGGCCCCAGGAGAGAAGACTTTGGGCGGAAATAGAGCAATGAGAAAGCATACCTCGCTGGGGCTGAAGTAAAAAGTTGGCCAAGAAGATGTGAGGTGGCCACAAGAGCTATCTGAAGCATCACTGCTCCTACGGCTTTTTTTGAGGGAGAGAGTCATTTGTACAAATAGTTTCAATACAGTAGAGACATGTTAATACAGAGATAGAAACACAGTGCTTTGGAAGACCAGAGGAAGGAGCCACCAATTGCCCCTGGTCATGTGGAGATATCACGGACGAGGTGACCTTGGGGCCAAGGAATAAGGAACACTGAGGAGTTTGCCAGAAGGTAGGACAAAGGCCATATCATTGTTGAAGAGTGGCAGCTTAAAATAGCAAGCAATCCCTGGGGAATCATTAGCAGTTGCAGTATGGCTGGAATATTGAATATGGGGGCAGGCAGGAATGGTGGGAGAGGAGACTCAAGGCTGAGCTTAGTATGCCTGGCTCAAGAGTGAGCATATCATCCATTAAACTGCAGTAGTGCTCAAGATTGGCTCCATATTAGAAGCACTTGGGGAGCTTTTAAAAAAATACGCATGTCTGGGCCTTACCCCAGGTCAATTAAATCAGAATCTCTGGGGAAGCCAGGCACTGGTGTGTTTTAAAAGCTTCCCAGACAATTCTAATGAATAGTCATGATTGCAAACCACTACTTTGAAGGTTTCAGACAGGGAGGTGATGCCCGGATTTATGTTCCCAAGATTCCTCTTGGCCAGAGAGCAGATTACAGGAGGAGGGACCAGTTAGGATACACCTGCCATGGTCTAGACAAGGCAAAGGAGGCTGGAATTAAGGCATTGTCTATGGGGGGAGAGGAAAATGTGAGAGACACTTAGGCTGACCAGATTCCTTAGCGGACCTTTTAAGATCAAGTTGGAGCAGCTTGGGAAAGTAACGCTGAGAACCTCCGCATGCTTCTGTTTAAAGAGGGTGGTGGCTATAGCCTATCCTGGTGAAACTTCATAAATGGTAAGTCTTTCAGCTGTCTCTCCACGCCCTTCCTCTGATTCTTCAGTCCTGTCCACTTGCCAGTAAAATTATTCTGCCTGCCCAGACACAGCACGGGGCCATGGACTCACACTGCCTGGAATTGAACCCCAGCTCTGCTCTTATAGTTACAGGACTTAGCCTCTTTGAGGCTCAGTTTCTACAATTATAAGATGGAGCCAGTAACTGATATCTCATTGTGGGGACAGAGCCCCAAAAAGCAGTTTCCAGGCTCTCAGCCTCACATAGAAAGGTGCTGGCTCAGGTAGTAAATGGCCATCGACTGTGATCAAATGGCCATCAGCTGTGGCTAGTTGGCCGTCAGCTGTAACCAGTGAGCCATTAGCCATGAATATAACTGCCGTGGCTAGGCTAGCAAAAATAGGGGGAGCTAGCAAGAAGATGGTGGCTGAGCCTGCAAGCGGCGCAGTGAGGGTTGAGAATTGTGTGGCTCCTGGTTCCTGTGTCTCCAACCCAGCCGCCAGCGAGAGTATAGTGGTGTGACTCCCCTACCTATGGCTCCGTGGGTGTTCCTTTTTGGCCTCACCATGTCCTGCGTTCTTATGTGGGGAGCGGAACCAGAGACCCCGCATGACACCCCGCGTGACACATAGATTACTTTTATGTAAGAATTAAGTGGGGAACAAGTAAATGTGAAGGGTGAAGCAGGAGGCCTGGCCCACTGTGGACACACAGTGATGGGTAATTCATGTGTTATCATCTTTGCAGCCTGTCTGCCTGATGACAAATTGCCACTTGTTTGTGTCTCTGTTTATTCCCAGCTGACCTGTGCTTGTCTAACCCTGCTCAGGTCAGGCTCCAGTCCTGATGATCCAGTCTTATCACCTTGTTGTCTGGTCCAGTTTGGGTTCAGCCTTGCTGGGGAGGTGGTGGCCTTATGCCTGGACCACATCTGACAAAACACAAGAACTCTTTATTGTACCGACGTGCTTTCTCCCCAACTACCTACATTGTAAGCATATCAGGACAGGAACTGGGTTTCATTTGTCTTTCACTTATTTTATTATTCATTCCCTCAATGCGTTCATTTAACAAATAGTCATTGACCCTCTACTCTATTTTAGGCCCTGGGGATATAGCAGTGTGTGAGACTGGCAAAGTCCTTCCCCTCATGGCGCTTATAATCTAGTGGAAGAGATAATGATTAATCAAATAATCACAAGTGAATGTGAAATTACAGCCAGCACAGTATCTGACTTGGGTAGTTACCTCATAGAAGTTTGCTGACTCAATGAATAGAGTGAACCTCTTAAACAGGTAAAACTGCTCCCCCCTTCAATGTGAAGAGCATATGAAGGACCAACCCGACAGCAGGGTTTGTCAGTGTGGAAGGTCCCCTAAAGATCCTGGTTCCCCAGTCTCATTCCCAGAGTCTACCTACTCACTTCCAACCTCCAGGTTGCAGGGCCTGGGAATCGACACTTAACAGGCATCCTGGGGCGTTCTCATGCCATGACAGTCTGGGAACCACTGCCCTGGAGACATGCATTGACCACTTACAAAAAAACGTAGGCCTTAATGAAGAAGCATTAGCTGAACGGAAATGTCCCCTGAGAAAGTGCCTTTGTCCTGGTGAATCTGGGTGGGGAGGTAGCTTTGAGGCCTGCTTGGTTCACCACTTCCTTAATTGCCTGCTCATCATGGAACAGTTGGAGAGTTGTCAGATATTCCTGTTCGCACGAGCCTTCCATATTCTGGCACACACACAGCCCCCTAGGGTTCTCTCAAAGGCACCAGACTGACACAATACCAAGCCACGTGCCTTCATGAAAACTGCCCACTTCTGTGGAATGCCAGCTCAGGGACCCAGATGGCTTTGACTTCAATCCCAGATCTGCTCCTTTTTAGCTAGGAGACTTTGGGCAAGTAAATTCCTCTCTCTATCCCTCAGTTTCCTTGTGTAAAACAGAGATTGTACCTATCTTGAGGGTGGTTGTGAGAGGATGAAGAGGAAGAGTACCAGCGACTCACTTGTCAGAGTGCACAGAACATCGGAAGGCCTCAGTGGAGACCAGTTGTCAATACTGCTCTGAGGGGGATGAGTTCTAGGCGAGGCCCTTAACTGTTAGTATGTTATGGTCACTGAGCTGGTGCTCCCGGAATTTCCAGCTGCTGCTAAAGGCTCGTGGCCTGTCCCCATGCATCTGCTTTTTTCACAAGGAACTAAAGTACTGTTCTTAGTTAGATAAGCATTTGTGATTTTTGTCCTTTCATGGAAAATTTGGAAGGATTTGCTCCAATTTTCAACCTCAAATATCCCTGGGAAATATCTATGTTATTTTTGCTCCACTGGATTTTAACATCTCATTTAAAGATCAGCACCTGGAGATGGATGCTAGTGATGGTTTCACAATGTGCATGCACTGGATATGCTTAAAATGGTCAATTAAAAATGGTAAATTTTATGTTCTGTGTATTTTACTACAATTAAAAAGATAAAAACAAACAACAAAGCTGTGGTTTGTATTGAAGGTCTAGTAACTCCAATTAAAGAAAAAAGGAAGAAAATGGTCTCTACTTGTTTATAGGCCCTGCCAGCATGGCTGTAGCTAATGGAGACCTGATTTATTATAGAGTGCTAGAGTCACATTCAAAAGCATAAGCTTTGTTTATTCAGTAAGACTCATTGAGACAGACTGATGAGGTTGTTGAAGTGACAATTAAAGCTACAGGAACTTTTAAGAAAGATTCTGAAGAACCAATATGCCTGAAGGGACCAAGGGAAGTTAATTATCAGACTGTTGTCCATGCTACCTGGCTTATGGGGTTTTTGGGCGGCGGCGGTGGTGGTGGTGGTGGTGGTGGTGGTGGTGGTGGTGGAACTCAACCCTAATGGCACTACTTTACATTAGGCTGTGAATATTGACCTCTTTTAGGACTAGAAGAAGTTTAAAAGCTGTTTACTTCTAACCACCTTCATTCACTCATTTGATTCAACAATTGTCTGTTGAATTCCTCCTTTGTACCTAACATAGAGTAGAATGTACAACTGTAGATGCTGCATACACCATGGTAAGCGAAACAGACCTGCCCTAATGAAGCTTCCAGGCTGATAGGGAAGACAGACATTAATCAAATAGCCACAGAGGTATGTAATTACATATCGTGGTAAATTCTGTCTTTAGAGGAAAACTACAGGCACGTTGAGACATGGATTAGGAGAGTAGAATCTAATCTGAGGTCAGAGAAGGCTGGGATTTCAGGTGAAGGGCTTTCCGGGCAAGGGCTCTCAAAGGAAAGCTGCGTGGCCCATGAGGAACTGAGAGCAGGCCAGTGTGAGGGTGGGTATTTTCTGAATGAGCAGACTCAGAGGACAGGGTTAAACATCCCACTTCTGCAGAGCCAGGAATAGAAGTAGGTCAACTGATGCTCCAGTTTTCTCTTTCTTTCCGCATCTAGGGAGACTTATCCAGAAGCCTGGGCCTATGACATTTATGCAGGTAGAATTATTTCCATCCTAAGGAGGGATCTCCCAACCTCCACATGGCTTCCAGTCCCTGTGAGCTCAGGGTCTGTTGCCACACATATCTCTAGGTCTTCACCAAGGCCCCTACATTGGTGTCTCCATGAACACTCAATGTCATTGTGACACTATTTTCCCCCCAGACCACTGCTTCTCTTCACTCAACATAGCTCGTGAAGATCAGTTATGAAATTATGTGCCTGATCAGAAACTAGTTTAGGACTAAGTTGTCTGCGTAGTAAGATTACAACTCTATAAAAGTCACCACACATTTTAAAAAGCCTACAAAGAAAGAAAGAAATATAAATAACAATGATGTCTCGTTGGTGGAATCTTAAATGTCTTAATTCCTTTTCCTTTCATTTTCAAGATACTATTTAAGAAACTTTTAGTACTCTTAAAATAGAAAGTAATATTGAAATAATGATATTAAGGAAACGTCAGCTCTCTTCCTCACCACGCACATCTTTTTCTTTAATGGGAAGGGTGTGCTCATGGGGGCTTTTAGAAGTGTTTTATATATGAGCTACAGAGAAACATTTGATAAGGTGACAGCTTGGCAAGGCACAGCATGTCTCAAAGCATTTCTGCAGGACATTTTACGTAAACCAGAATTCTGTAGTCACTGAGTCTGGGGGATACCGGCTCAAACAAGGTTAAGTGAGTTTCCCTTCTGTCAGACTTCCCTGAAGCATTCACTACCTCTCAGGTTTCGTGAGCTCAGGAAGGGGAGAGAGCACACAGCATTCCCCAAACTTCTGGGAAGGTTTATTTGCGCAGATCCGTGCAGGCTTAGTGCTCTCTGGGACATGCATTGGAAAATGCTGGTGTGGTGAAGAGAACGAAAGATGGTGGCTACCTGGGTTCTAGATGGCTCTCCTGAGGTATTAACTACCTGTATGCATCAGGCAAGTCCTTGAATAGTTCTGGACACAGTTTCTCATCTACAAAATAAGATTAGATGGAAGGAACTTCCAGCTCTAAAATGGGCCAGCTTGAAAAATGAGTGAATATGCTGACAGTTTTGTAACAATGAGGCAAACTCCTAAAATTCTCAACCTGAAAATTTTCAGACAATCCAGCTTTATCTGTCTCTCAAGCAGCAAGCAATGTCAGTTTTTTAATTCTGGAAGCCATTTTAGAAGACAAAAACCTTTGGCACAATTCAACAGGGCAGCTAGCATTCCAGTCTGCTGTATATACAAAGTGAAATGTCCTCAATTCCTCTGTGAAAGTCCTGCTACCCTCTTCTCAAATACTTGCCAAATGGAAGGTAGTAAAAGCTTTCATTTCTCAACCACCGCACCTGATAGAAGCAATGCTGGTTCCTTTGTTCTACTGGATGAGTGACTTTCATGTCAACAAAATCAGCCTAGAACGTCCTGATTCCAGATAAAGACTGCTTGTTGCTGCTGCCTCGCTAATTTTTTATCATACGCTGCTGTGGTTGGAACATTTTCTGGTAGGAAGATTTCAGGGTTCCTGCTAGGAAACAACAGAATTTTGTCCTGTGTAACCCTTGAGCCTCTTTCTCCACTCCAGGTTTCCCACGGATTCAAAGGCTCCAGACCTCACTCAGACCCCTCTCAGCTCCCAGCGGCCACCACCTAAAATTAGCATCTCCTCTCCCCAGGCCCCACCCCGTGAGTACGAAGGCAGAGAACACTGCGGAGCTCAAGGATTCCCATGCCGCAGTGATACCCCCTGGTCTGTGGGGACATGGAGTAAAATTTGACACCTCAATAAGTAGACTCTACTTTTAGCTCTTCCCAGTCGTCCAGGGAGGTCTCTTGAATCCTCATTCTTGTCTTCCTTCCTCCCTGCAAGGCCTTAGGTTTTTAGCATGGCCTTAGGTTTTAAGGCAATATGAGGGGATATATGTAAAACCAATGCTGAATTGAGCATTACCAGGGGCAGAGCACACCGGGTACGCCACAGCTCAAATGAGCAGCAAAGCGCGATGAGAGGAGTTGGCTCCCACTTTAGAAGTGCTTCCTCTGTTTCACTTCCTTTTGCTACCTGTTTGCTTGCCTCCGTTTTTCTCTCTAGTTTAGGGATGAGAAATAAAAAGTACATGTGCCTCTCACAGGCCCATGGCAGACATTGTTATTCAATCATGGTATTTTTTTTTTATTAAGCTCAGGGATATAACCAGAGATGAATATTAACTGATGAAAATGGGCACTTTCCAGTCTACTCCTGAGTAAATACCCCCAAAGAAATGAGAGCTCTTGTCTACAAAATGACAGGTACAAGGACGTTCCTGGCAGCTATATTCCCAATAGTCCCAAACTGGGAATAACCCAAGTATGCATCAACAGTGGGGTAGATAAAAATACAGAATATGCATATAATGAAATACTCTCCAGAATCGGAAAGGACGAACTACTAATACACACAGTTTGAATGCATCTTAGAGACACAGTGTAGAGTGAAAGAAGTTAGACCTAAAGGAGGCACACTAAGTCAGCCCATTTATTTCAGGTCAAAAACAGGCAAAACTCATCCATGATGATAGAAGTCAAGGTGGTAGTTACCTGTAGGGGAAACTGACTGAGACGGGCACCAGGAAGCCTCCTGGGAACCAGAAAATGTTCTGTATCTTGCCACTGGTGGTGGTTTATACAGATGCAAAAATTCGCTGTGGTGCACACCTAAGATTTACATACTTTGCTACAGTTATCTTTCATTAAAAGCTCCTAAAGGGGACACGCATATGAAAACTATTGCCTAGCCCTTGCTTCTACATTTCTCTGTGTAAGGATCATAAGGTCTTGCGTCTTACTCTGATTGAAATCCAAGCTCTGTCACCTATTAACTGTGTCCCTTGAGTAAATTACATAACCTCTTTGTAGTTTAGTTTCTCCCCTCTGCAGAGGGGATAAAAATAGTACCTAACTTACAGCACTGTTGTGAGGGTTAAGTCAGATAATTCTTATACAATGCTTCGTGTAACACCTGCCTGGTACATTCATACTCATGAAATGTGAGGTGGGGCTTTGTTCTTCTCCATTCTCCTCTGATCATCTAGTTCTTACTCATGCTGTCGTTTTCCCCTTTTTCCCTCCATATTCTTTCTTCCTGCATTCTTCCTTTCAGCTCCCCTTACTTTTTTTTTAAGTTTCAGGGGTACAAAGCAACATAACAGTTAGACAGTTACACCCCTCACAAAGTGATAATCCTCCCCCAAGCTACTACCCCTCTGACATCTTCTATTGATTGTTACAATACCATGGACTGTCTTCCTCATGCTATACTCCACCTCCTGTGACTTTATATACATATATATATGTAACATATTTACTTATAGCTGACATAACAATATTATTCTAGATTATGTAAGGTGCCACATGGGCACTGGGCTTATCCAGGGGATCCCCTTATTCTTAAGAGCCCCAAACATGAAGTTAAAGTACATATCTCTTAAAACTTGTGGAATACAATTTATAGTTAAAAAGCAAGTTTAGTATTTTCCTTGTCTCCTAAAGCCCAGACCACTTAAATTACACGTCTGGGGGAGGGACATAGGCATCAGTAGCCGTTGAAGCTCTCCAGGTGATTCTAATGATTTTGATGATACACCTTTGGGAACTACTAAATTAATGGCTTTCTATTCCCTCCATGTTGTCTCAACCACTTTAGCGTATGGTCTGAATTTTGGCTCAGAATCACCTAAGAAGAATCACCTAAGATGCTCAGTCCCCACCCTGCATAAAGCCTGGATATTTCTGATGTGTAACCAGCATTGAGAGCCACTGTGCTAGAGTGGTTAGGGTTTGGATAGATCTCGTGATCAGGGCAACTCCAGATGCAACCCCCACCCCTGCCCTGCACGTTCCTCTTGAACTAAAATACTTTCTCTCATGTTTTTGGAAAGCCCTGTCTTTGTCTTTTTTTTCTGTTGCAAGCTGAAATGGAAAAGAACAATGTAATGCTGATTAAGTTCTTGGCTTGTTTTGCCCTCAGTATGGGATTGTGCTGGATGCAGGCTCTTCTCACACGACTTTGTACATCTATGAATGGCCAGCAGAAAAGGAGAATGACACAGGGGTGGTGAATCAGATAGAAGAGTGCCAGGTACAAGGTAAGATGAAGAAAAAGGGAAGGGGGGACAGTGGGATATGAGAGTTATATGGCAAGTGGAACACATGGAAAAAAAAAACAAAACAAGTGAAGAACATGGTGGAGATGCTATTGTTATTTTATCATTACAAAAGTAATATTGAAATCAGTCCTTAATGATCAAGCCCTTGAAACATAAGCAAACTTAAAAATAATTGAGTAATAGTAACTCCCATCAACAGGATCCTTCTGTGTGCCATGCACCAATCTAAGTACAAAAAATGTTCCATTTCATCTTCATGATCTCCCTTTGAGGTATTATTATTCCTTTTTTTTTAAAAAATGAGGGCACTGAGGTTGAGAGTCATTATGCCACTTGCTTAAGGTTGCTTGAGCTAGTAAGTAATGGAACTGAGATTCAAACAGAGATCTATTCAACTTCAAACCCATGTCTTAGCCAGTGATTCTCCAATTTGAATTGGCTTCAGAGCCACAGGGAGGGTTTATTAAAGCACAAATGCTGGGCCCCACCCATTCTTGAAGACCAGGCTTTTTGAATTAAAACAGCTGTAAGTTTAAGCTGATTTTTTCTCATTACAGTTAAGTAACCAGGCTGTTTAAAAACCTGTGAATGATATGGATAACATATCTGGATAATTATCTTTAAACCAAATCCTCACTATAAAGCATTGACAGTGTAGCTGTTTATCTTAAAGTGAACAGAAATTGTTAAGTGTTAATTTCAAAAAGTTTAAGTAATCTTGGCTCTAATCTTCTCCATAGCAAAAATTAGTTTTGTTCTAAAACTGGAAAAACAGTTTCACTAGGGAGGCAGGATATCAGAGTGGAAAAAATCACTGAGGAGATGTGGATTCTATTCCTATTTCTTCTGACAAATGAGGAAGCTTGCTTCAGAAATTTTAGGGGACTGGCCATCATCACATAGCAGGTTAGTAGCAGTTCCTGTCTTTTCAGTAAAAGCCAATGTGCCTGGTGCTTATTTTAATTTTCGTTTTTAAATGTCATCTTTCTCCTTTTATATCTCCCAGGAATTAGTGTTGTTAATTACACCTTTGTGGAAGAAATATAAAAAGGTAGCTCTATAGAGTATCTATTTATAAGATTCTCATTAAAATCTGAGAGAACCTGTTAGGAAGGTTATGCAATTGAATGTGAAAATTGCACCATCCAGTGGCAAAATTATTGAACAGCAGACAGACCCAGCCAGAGGTCTGAAAATAAGTCCTACCAAGGTTATATTATGTTGGTTCAGTGATTACCCTCTAAGCACAGTAAACTAATATATATCACATCAAGAAATTGTATTCTTGAATTTTATCAAAAGACGCAAGTATTTTGCTGTAATATTACCAAAGTATATTCTATACTTTTAAAAACTATTGTCATCTGCTTCTACATCTTTTCTTAGGTCCTGGAATCTCAAAATATGCTCAGAAATTAGATGAAATAGGCACTTATCTGACTGACTGCATGGAAAAAGCCAGGAAAGTGATTCCAAAGTCCCGGCACCAAGAGACACCTGTCTACCTGGGAGCCACGGCAGGCATGCGATTGCTCAGGTATAGCAGCACGTAGGGACCAAGAGCTGCTGGGAGTTAGGTTTGGCAGTGCAGGAGCCTCTGAAGTCATGGAAGAGAGTGCCACACTTTCCTAACACCCCAAATTCCGAATATCCTAAATGTCTACACCTAAGAAAGAATATCTCAGTAAGTGGGTCAAACTCCCAAACTCTTAGTATGTGTAACTTTGGGAGTTTAAGTATGTTTTAAAAAGCCCTCTTGTCCTGGATAAGACAAGAATTCTCCCCACAGGGAATTCATGGGGGCGAGAGAAAGGATGAGCCTACATATTCTGCGATTTGGGGCTACAGATTTAGCCATTCAATACCTGGGAGGGGGAAGACCAGAGGAGACTCACAGATGTCACAAGACACAAATAATCACAACTAGCACATTTTATTGGTCACTACTTAGTTTTTGTGTGCATTATTCATTTGTTTGTTTGTTCGTTCATGCATTCATTCATGCATTCATTCATTCATTGTGCCTTGACTGCCTACTCTGTCCCAGGATATGGAAGTAGGTGATTTCAGCCCTCAAGGAGATCAGAGTTTCAATAGAGGGTGACCAATTTTTTAATAGGGGAATGCTCAGAGCTGCTACAGGAAGGAGCACACTTTGTCTTGCCCAGAATGGGAGGAGGTCAGGAGGATTTCCCAGAGGAGGGGACATGTGAGCTGAAGCATGAAGGATGAACTGGAGGGTGGGGGAAGGGCGTCACAGGCAGAGCATATATCATGCATTCCATAACCTATGTTTATTTGGCGCCTATTGTGTGTCAGGCACTGTTCTAAGTGGTGGGGATACAGTGAAGAGGACAAAGTCCCTGGCTTCCTGGAGCTCTGTGTTCTGATAGATGTGCAAAAGCAGGAATGTGTGAAAGACCGGGGCATGTTCAGAAGACTGTAAATAGTTCTGCATAGATAAAACACAGGGTACATATAGTAAAATAATAATAATAATAATAACAACAACAACAACAACAGCTTGTATTTGTTGACTTCTTACCGTGTTTCCCTGAAAATAAAATCTAACTGGACAATCAGCTCTAATGCATCTTTTAGAGCAAAAATTAATATAAGACCCTGTCTTATATTATATTGTATTATACCTGGCATTATACTATTATTATATTATATAATATTATATTACATTTTATTAATTATATATTATGTTATATTATACTCAGTCTTATAGTAAAATAAGATCGGGTCTTATATTAATTTTTGCTCCAAAAGACACATTAGAGCGGATTGTCTGGCTAGGTCTTATTTTCAGGAAAACACGGTGCTATGTTCTTATCAGTGTGCTTTAATCCAATCATAATAACTCAATGAAGTAAGAGGTATTAGTAACTATTGTTACCAAATAAGGAAGCTATGGCGTATAAATGTTAAGTAACTCATCCAAGGTCACACATCTGGTAATGGTAGAGCCAGGATTCTGAGTGGGATTCTGAGAAGGCAGGGTCTAGATCACAAAATGCCTTGTAGGCCATGCTAGGGAGTTTGGAGTTTATCTGGGACATAATGGAAAGCCATTAAATGATGTTAAACAACTGGTAACACTGGTAGAGAAGGTGGGTTGGAGGAAAGGAAAACTAGGGAAAAGAGGCCAGTTGGTAGGGAATGGAAGTCATACAGATGCGAGATCATAAGTGTCTAATGCCAGTTGGAAGGCAGCTTCCTCTGACCCAGAGGCTCTCAGTGTTGAGTAGCTTACATCTTGGAAGCAATTGCATCCCATCTTCATTATAAAGTTCCTGGAAGATTCCTCCTTTAGGTCTGAAGGTCTCAGACCCAAGAACTGAGGCACAAATCAGAAGGATTTTTTCCCCAGTCTGGCACCAGTGGAGGTTGGGTGTTTGTCACAGGACATTTGCCACCTGGCGGCTACTAGAGCCCTAATTAAGAACTTCAAGCAGAACCCGGGTCTGTAACCAGCTAGGAGCCACTAGCAATGGCTAATGTAGCACACATTAGCTCCGGGCATGGTGATCAAACAATACCCAGCAACGACCACCACAGTCATTAAAATTTAATTACTTTGATAATCTTTTGGATCCAGGGACTAACAACGAAAATGGCATTTTAGGAAAACCAGCCTATTCATGGATTGTAAGGATTTGGATTTGGAAAGAGGGGGCCAAAAGATAGTTCTACCTCACCCAAAAGGACAGCCCCTCAGACAGCCATGTGTGGGTATCTCCATCTCTCTTCTTTATTCCAATGAGTTATGATTCCCGTCCTGGGACAGCTGACTGAAAGCTGTGGCTGAAATGCGTAGTTGCAGTTATTAAAACAAAACTGGTAACCTCAGCTCTTCCTTTGTGTAGCGCAGAAAATGAACGGTTGGCGGACAACGTCCTGGCTAAGGTGAAGCAGAGCCTCGACAGCTACCCCTTTAACTTCCAAGGTGCCAGAATCATCACTGGCACAGAAGAAGGTGCTTATGGCTGGATTACTATCAACTATCTGCTGGGAAAATTCATCAAGGTGATTATCTCACAGCTCCCAAGGGGGTGACTCCCTGGGAGCCAATGCCGTTGCTGTCTCAGGCAATACTTGGATTGCTAGCCAGAGTGAATGACGGGTGAATGAACAAATTAATTTACCCCCACATTTGCAAGGGTTACCAGAAGTATAATTCTCTTACAAGAACTTTTACTATTGGAGAATAAGGAAGACATACCTTCACTTCAGAGAGACATAACGAAAATTTAAAATCTATTATTAAAAATAGAATAGCTGATATTTGCCTCATGCTATGTATCTTGTGCTATGCTAAGCACTTTTCGTGTGCTGTATGATTTCATTTTCAGAACAACTGTAAGAGGTGTTCTCTCAGTTTAGAGCCCCAAATTGAGGCCTAGAGAAGACTAATTATTCTGCTCAAGATTACACACTGAATGAGCAAATACGTGAGGATTTGAACTTGAGTTCTTAAACACTGACTATACTGCTTCTACATTGCTGCAGTTTGAGCTATGTCTTTGAAACCCCTCTTTTCTAGCTGTTGATTTGATGTAGATTCAGGAACCTCTAGAGAGCTTTGTGTCACCCTTATGCCCCTGTTCCTTCACATTAGGAAGTCCCAGAGTCCAAGAAATAGTGTGAAAAGGGGGATGTCCAGAGACTTCTACCATTGGTAACTGTACTCTCTTTCAGAAATTGAGGTGGCTCAACCTGATGCCAAATGAAAATGATAGTCAAGAAACTTACGGAGCTTTAGACCTTGGGGGAGCCTCTACGCAAATCACTTTTGTGCCCCAAAACCAAACTATTGAGTCTCCACAGAATGCTCTGTACTTTCGTCTATATGGCAAGGACTACAGTGTATACACACACAGCTTCTTGTGTTATGGGAAGGATCAAGCTCTCTTGCAGAAACTGGCCAAGGACATTCGGGCAAGTATAACTGAATCCAGACCTGCCTTCCCCACATCTGGGCTGCCGGCCCCCACCTCCTGTTGTTTTCTTTTTCTACTTCAGTAATTGAGCTGAAGTTGATTACTGTACTTTCCAAACCTCTTTCAGACAGTCTGTCTAAGTACATCTGGTAGACCCTTATGAATCGTCCCATCCAGACATCACCTCCTATGTTTGTTTACTGCACTATCTCCAAGGACACGACTCAGATCCTTTCCTGGGGAATAACTTCTCACTCCCGTGGGGTTGACAATGAAAATTACGTGCCAGAGTATTGTTGCAGGGGAGGGTGTGTGCAATTTATAACCTCTTTATCACTTTTTAATCTCCATTTCCTACAAACTACAGAAAACAGAGTTGTTAGAAACAACCTGGAGAGGAGGAGAAGAAAACACTTCAGGGGAAACATGAAGTTTATTGATTAACACTTCAAATCTTGTCCCCAGACGCTTTCTGCATTTTGAAGGGAAGAAAAGTTAAACATACTCGAAACCATGCGAGTACCAGACACACCCTGATAAACAAACACAGAGCAAGGATGTCACATCCAGATGTTCCCTGTCTCCACTGAAAGGACACCCAGTTCTCTGCTCTCCTCTAAAGGGCACTCTGGTTCTCAGAAGCACTGTCCGTCCATAAGATGACTACCACTGGAGAACGGGCTGCTGAGAGATGCCCACAGAGCCCCGACGCTCCATTAAGCCTCTAATCCACTGTAGTGCCCTTTCTTCTCTGGAACATATTGGGTGTGGGTTAAAAACCCATTTGGGTACTCCTGGCTTAAGTGATCTAAGGCATTTACAGCTCTTGGCACTTCTGACTTTTTCCTCGGAGGTGGGGATGGGGACATAGGCCGACTCCTGGAGAACTGCACCAGGCTCAGAATTTTGAGAGCTTTGAGAGTTTTCCTTGTGAATCTGCTTCCGACTTACGTGATTAGAACTAAGCATGAGGGAATATTTCAGATTAATGGCATTTCTGGGCCCAGCTTGAACTCTATTAGCTTTCTGTGAATAGAGCGAGTTCATTTATGTCTGATACCACTTCTGGTGCCTGTTATACAAATCTGACTATTCCCAAGGCAGGAGAGGGCAGGTCAGAGACATGCTGATGCCAGAGCTGAGTGCTGGGAGGTGGTACAATGCCTACACATGAATGAAGTCAGACTGCTGCTTTTGTACCCAGAGCATTTGCATATGACCCCTTCAAGTGATTTTTCTATTCAGGGTACAGACGGAATTCTCAGGGACCCATGTTTTAACCGTGGATACAACAGGGTCATAAATGTAAGTGAACTCCGTGACAGCCCCTGCACCAGGAAATTTGAGACGACTCTTCCATTCCAGCCGTTGACAATCCAGGGCACTGGAAACTTTCAACAATGCCAGCAAAGCATCTTTAAACTCTTCAACACCAGTTACTGCCCTTACTCCCACTGTTCCTTCAATAATATTTTTTTGCCTCCACTCCACGGGCAATTTGGGGTAAGTTTGTGAAATGATAAGGTATATTGGTTGGGATGATGTGGGCTGGAAGTTATAGAATGTGTGCCTACAAAGAGTTTAAATAATAGGATTTATTGTTCTTTCACATGATAATAAGCCTTGAGGTAAATAATTCAGGGTTTGTTCTTCGGCTTAATAATGTGGGGATTTGGGATCAGCTTTTCCATTATCTTCTTATGGTGTTAAGATGGCAGCTATGCTCTAAGTGTTATGTCTTTACATGGAAAGCCAAAGCAGGGAAAAAAAGAAGTTTCTCTTGCACTTCTGCAAAATTGCGTTCAATTTTGCAGAAGTGCAACAAACATCTTTATAGATGCCATTGGCTAGAATTTGGTGACACATACACCTCTAAAGCAATCTATGCTAAAGGGGAATGGATTACTATGGTTGGTTTAGACTAATCATTGTTTATCCTCTGGAACTGGGGAGTCTTTCCTGAGCACATAGCTTTCTCCTACCTGGGTAAAATCAGGGTTCTGTGAGCCAGAAGAAGGGGGCTAGCTGGTTGGTAGGCACCCATTAGGATCTGCCACATCTGAGAAGGTGGCTTTTTAGATGTCAGAGAAGGAGAAAACAGCAGTTAGATGTCTTGACTAAGGTTGTCTTCTATAAAGACATTTAGGACATAGAAACTTAGGAAACCCCAAGGAAACACTGAAGATAGCATCATTTTCATTACATTTTGAAGAGTTGGGGTACTGTTTGAACCCCAACTCCAAATTCCTTCTTTTCTTAGTTAACTCCAAAATAAAATATTTGAGCAGAGGAAGAAGAAGTGCCCCTTGATGTGCTTACTCATTATTCAAATTTCATGTTTTGGCCGTGGAGACCAAGCATTACTGTCATCATAGTTTAGTAGTGTATTGCTACCATCAGTCTGGTGCCAGTTATTGACTAAGCACTATACAGACATTATCTCACTAAATCACTGAAGATATCATTCTATCATTCCGAGAAACAAGGGCTTTTGTCTGCCTTCACACTCTCCCTTTTCTCAGAAAACAGATCAGCATGTGAGGAGGGAGGTTTAACTCTCCTCCAGAACCCCAGAAGGAGAGTTTCTCCCAAGATTTCCGGTCCCAGCCCAATGTCACAGAAAGAGCTCCCTGGAGAGAGCACAGGCTCTGTAATCATACCTGGTTTTAATCCTGGCTTTGCCACTTATGAACTATGTGAGCTCTTTATGCTTTGGTCTCTGGGAAAACAACAATGGGCAAGGTAATCTGTGCTCACCTGAACCATGGCCCAGACCACAGCTTCCCCTCCCCGCAAGGTTCCTGAGGGAAATACATGGCAAGAAAATGACTGGTAAAGTAATACTTGGTTACTGGTTGGCTCTAAACCCAAATTTAGAACAAACTAGAACCTCACCTAGATACTCTATAGCTGAGCTGGCATTAGGTGCCCATGTTGGGCTTTTTTAGGCCAAGGCCCTTGCCTTGGATCCAACTACTAGAAGAGGAAGGAGGGTGCCACAAAGGGAAGGACGGTGGCCAGGGATGCTGGGGACAGCCAAGGGTTCTTTTTCATTCCAGTCACTGCTAGGAAGTACGTCTGAAGGAAAAGGAATATACTCTTGACTGTTGACCTTTTAACTTTTCTGAAAGTGTTGCCTTCTGGGAAATATGGCCCAATTCTTGCCTTCAAGCTTGAGTAAACGCTTCCTACTTGAGTGGTGGAGATTGTGGTGGTCATGGTGATGGAATTTCTTGCCTTTAAATGTGATTCCTACAACCAAGGTAGGGAGAGGCTGAGTTGGGAAGGGATGGAAGAGCCTTGAACTTCCCCTGGAGGGGGAGGTTTTTGTTTTGTCCCTCAGCCTCATAGAAATTGTTCTCCTCACAGCCTTCTGAATCTCAATTTGGCAGTCTCCTTAGATTAGCTCATTGCCTTCCTCTGAATAGGATCTTTCTTCTCTGAACGTAGCCCTCAGGATCAGTACTGTACCTATATCTCTATTCCTGCTTTGGCTGTTTCTTTCTGTTTTGAATTTTTTTTCCATCCCCTCTGTAATTTCTCCCTAAATCCTAAAGATTTTTTTAAATCTGTTTTCTCATTTATAAAATGAGGACAGAAATACCTATATCTTTGCTAGATATGAGTGATGAGCCAGAGAAGCAGAGGTAGACTGATGAGTGTCTTAACAAACAGGTCTTTGGGAACGCAGGGTCTGATTTGTAGCATTTGCCAGTTGGCATGGTGTAAGCACTCCCACAATGCCCTGTTTTAAGCTATTAACATGATACCAACAGGATAACAATACTCCTGAAGTTTTAACAATTAGCTCTCATGAGTGGGCAAGCACCAGTTTCAGCATATCACCGCAAATAACGAAGCAGTGAAAGAAAAACTAACATATCGTAGCACCAGGTGGGCCCTTATAAAGGTTAGTTCTTTCTCCTAACAGGTCTTATTCTAGGCTGTCACTCCTGCAGGAAGTTCCCACTGCAAAGTCCTGCATCTTGAAGCATAACTATCTGCAACACAAAAACCTAGTTGCATTTTCATTATTTCCAAAACAAGTTAGCCTGGGTATTCTCAAAGAATTTGCAGGGAGGGAATTTTTGCCACAACTGCATTCAGCCCCAATGATATAATTCTTAGTTTGTAAGTTAAGTATTAAAAACTGTCAATACTCTTGTCAGTTTGGCTACACCGTGGCTTTGGTTGCTAGACAGAATCCCATTTGTAGGCAAATTAGAAACGCCAAAAAGAAAGAGGGAACATCTGTGGAGAATTACTTATGTGGTAATTTAGGAATTTTTAAAAACACCACATTGTATCACTTATATAAACAAGAAAGGGTATAAACAAATTCAATAGGGAACTGGAATTGCAGAACATTAAAATTTATTTATATATGTGTACATACATATTCATGTGTGCATTTGTGTGTGTTTTTAGCCCTGAGCTTCCTAGTAGCCACGGGGGAAAATAAAGGATAATCAGATACATAATTTTCATTATACCTAACACACCAGGTGGCTGCTGGCCACTGGCTGCTCAGCTCATGGCAGCTCCACGGAGAGCTGTTGT
Organism: Rhinolophus ferrumequinum; assembly: GCF_004115265.2. Lineage (NCBI taxonomy): Eukaryota > Metazoa > Chordata > Mammalia > Chiroptera > Rhinolophidae > Rhinolophus > Rhinolophus ferrumequinum. Next base: position 27,565,268 of record NC_046299.1, on the reverse strand, counting down.
TCATAATCTTAGCTGTAGAGGGCGCAGCTCACTGGCCCATGTGGGAATAGAACTGGTAACCTCAGTGTTGGGAGCACAGCGATCCAACCACCTGAGCCACCAGGCTGACCCCCTACAAAGGAGATTTTATTAGGCAATGTCTTTGACCATATTTTTTAAAATTGCAATTTAAAATTTCTTTTAGCAACTTTAACCCAGAGGCATAATATTAAAAAGTGATAGCAATTCTGTGATGGACTGAGGTGGTATAGGTTTTTGATATTCATCTCAATAGAAGGAAAGAATTCAGAGTAGCTGGAAGAGGGGAGAGACATAGTGTTCAAATCATCTTCCATAAATATTGATTATCCAAGCCAACAATTGAAGGAAAACGAGGGGCTGACTTTTTGAGGCTATGTTCTCTGAAGATGGCCTAGAGTGCTCCTATTCTGAGCTGGTGCTTAAATATGGACCCACAGGTTCTAGACACCAGTCAAGTAAAGGTTTACACAGTAAGGTTGATTCCTAATATGGAATTTAGGAAGCTGATCACAGATTTTGACCTCAGTGGGAGGGCATCCCCTCTGCACCTAAAGGCACAGTCAGCAATTCCTAGAGCAAGCCAGTATTTCCCTCAAGGGCTGCCTTTGGGTCAGTTCTGGCAAAAGAACATCTGATGGATTGAATCTCCAAAGTCCTACCCCATGAGTAGGATCAGGATGACTTTTTTCTTAAAGATATTTAAAGAGTCACCTACCACAGCCACGGGGTGAAACTTAGTAAACCATCTGATTTTGAACAGTGTATCTTCCTGGGGTATTAAAAGAAGAAGGTAGTTTCTGTCACTCAGTATAATTCTTGGGATTAAAGGTGGGAGCATCATGAATAAGGTTAAAGTTCCTTATTCATTACACAATATATGTAAATCTGGGGGGAAAATTCATGCTAACCCCTATCGTTCCATCCCATTATCACTTTATTTTTCTGGGTTCAATTCCAGTGCATATTGGTATAAGCAATATCCCACTCAAGGAGAGACTTTTCCAAGGGATTTCCGAGGCCAGCTTAGATAGTAAACCCAACCAAGTGGATTTCTGAAGAACATATACAGACATGAAAACTAGGCCCTGGCACATGGAAGACTTTCAAAAGAGATTGACAGGTAGAGGGAAAGAAAAAAAATGAATATAATATGAATTAACTGGTCCTGGAGCAGGAGAGGAGAGGAAATAGATGGCCTTATTCTAGAGCTCAACTGCCTAAAAAAGAAAGATGAATACGGTACATTTCCAGCTCAGACAGCAGATTTCACACTTGATTCTAAGACTTGGTCTCTACTATGGCTACAGAGAAATTGTGTGTGTGTGTGTGTGTATTTTTTATATATGTATACATACACATATACATACATGTGTATGTATACACATATGTGTGTAGGTATACACACGTATACATATATATAAAAGTAACATGATTATCTTAGAAATTTTAAAAAATACATAAAGGAGAGGGGATTTAAAATATTCAAATTTGATTCAGGTAAACAGAAGGCCATGTTTATTTTAATTTCTATTCCTTATATAATAGTATTATTCCATGATTGCATATTGTTATTTGACTCTATTTTGAAAGAGTCCTCTCAATCATAACTTGCACAGTCAAGACAACAGCTAAAGCAAAATACTGAGGCTGTCTAGACCAATCATTCTTTGTGTGAGTGAGTGTGTGTGTGTGTGTGTGTGTGTGTGTGTGTGTGGTAAAATATACATAATAGGAAATTTACCATTTTAACTACTTTTAAGTGTACAGTTCTGTGGAATTAGTACATTTATATTATTGTGCAACCATCACCACCGTCTGTCTCTAGAACTTTTTCATCTTCCAAAACAGAAGCTCCTCCCATTAGACAAAACACTAACTCCCTGGTCCTTTCCCCCATCATCCCCTTGCAACCATCATTCTACTTTCTGTTGCTATGAATTTGACTATTCCAGGTACCTCAAATAAGTGGAATCATATAATATTTGTCCCCTTGTGACTGACTTATTTCACTTAGCATAAATATCCTCAATAGATGGGTCATTCTTACCTCTTGAAAGGATTGCAAGACTCTTTGAAGAATGTGATAAAAGCTAAGGATCTTCCAAGCAGGGAAATGACCATATAAAGGTATGCCGAAATATTTGCGTACAATTTAAAAGACACCCTATCATGATCCCTTGAGGTGAACCTAGGAACCCCACATTACAGCCCTTAATCTAGAACAAAAGGTACATAGAAACTAGAGATTAAAGTAGAACTATGAGCCCAAGCAGGCCAGTGGCATGGAATGAATGCCACACAAGTGTCAGAGGTCAAGTCTATTTTGAAGTATGGGAAGCAAATACAGAGACATATGCCAGAGACAACCGACCCTGCAATTGTACTCCTGTCTCTAAAATGCTTCCTCCCAGGGCAGAGCCCCCCTCAGATCTGATAATACAAATTAGTAAAGCAAGTTAAAATGAGTAATCAAGTTAGAATGCGGGGTAGGGGAACGTATCAAGTGGTTAGTTTGGAGGCAGAATCTTGAGACTGTAATTCCTGTTCCTTCTATGACTATAAATGCTTAACTGAATCTTTTTTCCAAAGCACTTTCAATATGTTTTTGATTTGATCTTTGGTAAATGATTTAACAAACCCTTTTTCTTCCTTTATGGATAAATTTGGCTCTAGGTTAATTTTCTGGATTTGTTTCCCTGGTAACCTGATAAAGGTGGAATGTCAGTTACATTACCAGGCAACAGTTCTCAATGATAAAAATGACCCCTGAAATAAACTGCATCTGGTCTGGAAGAAATTATAAATGAACTATGCCTTCTTTGCGGGCTTCTCTAATGTGCATAAAGGCTCTATATATGTGGGATATGTAACAAAAGGCTTTATTTTTATAGCCCTTGGTACCATCCATCATACCATGTTATTTGTTGGAGTTCTGCTGCCTTCCCCAAAAGGGCAGGGATTTTCATCTGTTTTGATCACTGCTTAGAACAGTTGGTATTCAGTAAATATTTGTTGCATGAATGAATGAATGAATGAATGACATGCTGTGAAAAGTCAAAGAAGAGGTGGTATGAAAAAATCGGGCTATTGATTTTGGCAGTTAGGAGCTTACTGGTGGTTTTAATGAGTACAGTTTCAGAAGCCTTGTCAGAGCTTGATAGTTGTTAAGGGATACACCTATGGACCCATCATCTACATGAAGATATAGAACTTCCCAACACCCTAAAAGGCTCCCTTGTACACTTTCCCAGTTGCTAATCCCCCCTCCAAAGACAACCACTACTCTAACATCTGTCACCTAGATCAGTGTTGCCAATTCTTGAAACCAGTGTGTACTTTTTTTCCTGACTTCATTCACTCAGTATTGTCTGAGATTTACCTGAGATGTTGTTGCATGGAACAGTAGTTTATTCTTTCATTGCCATGTAGTATTCCTTTGCGTGAATACACTGAAGTTTATCTAGTCGTTCTGTAGTTAATGGATATTTGAGTTGTTTGCAATTAGGGGCTATTTTGAACATTTTTTCATGTCTTTTTAGTGGATATTTCCACTTGTAAAATATGTTTATCTTCTGATCAAACATTTTATCCTAAAAAATTATCCCAAGGCAAAGGTACAAAAATGCAAGTACATTATGGCATATTTATAACAGTGAAAAATTAGAAAGCCTAAAAACTCATGAGTATGGGATTATTTAAATAAATTATGATAAATCCATACATAGTAACCTTTTATAGTCATTTAAATTAAGGTAGGAACTTGCCCTGTGATGTATTATAATCAAGTGAAACAAAGCAGGATTATAAAAAACATTGTATCTAGTATGATCACATTCAGGTAAAAATAAATTTTAATATTTTACATACACAGTTGGCAAACTTTCTACCGTGCACTTACACAGTGGTAAGCACATGGTGGAAAGTTCGCAAACTTCATTGTCTGACCTTTGTATATATTTGCTGAAGCTACTAAACAGTACATCCTTAAGTGTTTTTCTCTAGGGGATGGTTAAATTAAGGAGAGACCTTCGTTTTGAACTTGTAATAATTAAACTCTACACAATAAACACGGGTTACCTATTTTGAAGGAAAAGAAATGAAGAGGGCAACTTGCATATTTTGAAAAATGAGTAAGAGCAGGACTATGAGATGCTAATGGGAAGCTTCTGAATGTCAGGCAAAAATTTTCGAGAGCCGATAGCATGCAAAGGTTTGGGGGAGGCGGTGGCATGGACTAGGAGGCCCTGCTGACTTGATTGCTATGTATCACATTGAAGGCTTAATATTTTGCTAAATTTACCTACTTTTAGTAAAATTGTCTGTTTGTTCCTCCTCCTCCTCCTTTTTAAAAATAATTTTTACTTATTTAAAAAGCAAATGTGACACCTTAGCAAAGCAAGAGAATCTCTAGGTGCTTAACTCATCAAGCCTTTTGCAGGTAGAATGAGCTCTAGGACTAATTTCAGACAGTCTTTTTAACTATAACAATTTAAGGAAATATTTATTATAAAAATTAATAATGCTGATTATAAAAAACTAATTACAAAAAGTTTAAAGATTCAACTCTATGTTGTCTACAAGATCCAACTATATGCTATCTATAAGAAACTCACTTTAGATTTAAGGACACACATAGGCCAAAAGTGAAGATATAGGAAAAGATATTCTATGCAAATAGCAACCAATCAAAAGAAAGCAAAAGTGGCTATACTTACATCATACAAAACAGACTTTAAGTAATTGTCGTAAGAAACTAAGAAGGACATTATATAATGATAAAGGGTCAATTCACCAGGAAAATACAACAATTATAAAATATATGTGCACCCTAAATCAGAGCACCTGAATATTTAAAGCAAACATTGACAGAACTGCTAGGAGAAATAAACAGCAATACAATAACAGCGGGAGAGTTCAATACCTCACTTTAAATAATGGATAGAACAACCAGACAGAAAATCAAGAATGAAACAGCAGATTTGAACAATTCTATAGACAAATTGATCTAACAGACAAATACAGAACATTCAACCTAACAGCATCAGAATATACATTTTTCTCAAGGGCACATCTAAGATAGTCACATATTAAGTCACAAAACAAGTCTTAACAAATTCAAGAAGACTGAAATCATATCAGGTATTTTTTTCTAACCACAATGGAATGAAACTAGAAACCAATAGCAGGAGGAAACTGGAAAATTCACAAATATGTGGAAATTAAACAACACACTTTTGAACAACCAAAGTCCTCAAGAAAATAATAGCAAACTGAATTCAACAGCACATTAAAAGGATCATATATCATAACTAAGTGGGATTTTTCCATGGAATGCAATAGTGATTCAACATACAAAAATCAATTAATGTGATACACCATATTAATAGAATGAAGGCTAAACATCAGATCATTTCAACAGATACAGAAAAAGAATTTGACAACATTCAACACTCTTTTATGATAAAAACTCTCAACAAACTAGGAATAGAAAGAAATTACCTCAACACAATACAAGCCACATATGAAAAACACACAGCTAACATCATACTCGGTGGTGAAAACTGAAAGATTTTCCTTTAAGATCAGGAACAAGGCAAAGATACCCACTCTTACCACTTCCACTCAACATATTACTGGAAGTCCACCCCAGAGCAAATAGGCAAAAAAAAAGAAATAAAAGGCAACACATCATAAAGGTAAAACTAAAATTGCCTATGTGCAGGTGACATGATCTTATATAAAGAAAACCCTAAAGACTTCACACACACAAAATAAACCTGTTAGAACTAATAAATGAATTCCATGAAATTGCAGGATACAAAATCAATATACAAAAATCAACTGCATTTCTATACATTAACAACAGACTATACATTAACATTTCTATACATTAACAACATCTGAAAAAGAAATTAGGAAACAATCCCATTTACAATAACATAAAAAAGAATAAAATTCTTAGTAATAAACCAAGGAGGTGAAATACTTGTACACCAAAAACTACAAAATATAGATGAAAGAAATTAAAGAAGATAAATAGAAAAACATCCAGTGTTCATGGAAGACTTAGTGTTGTTAAAATGTCCATACTACCAAAAGTTATCTACAAATTCAATGCAATCCCCATCAAAATGCCAGTGGCATTTTTTACTAAAATAGAAAATACAATTATAAAATTCAGGATCACAAAAGACCCTGAAGAGCCAAAACAACCTTGAGAAAAGAACAAAGCTGGAAGTACACTTCCTGATTTCAAAATATATTACGCAATAGTAATTAAAACAGTATGGTATTGGCATAAAGACAGACTGCATAGACCAATGGATCAGAATAGAAAGCCCAGAAATAAATCCACACATATGTGATCAACTAACTTTTGACAAGGGTGCCAAAAATACATAATGACGAAAGGATAGTCTCTTCAATAAATGGTATTGGGAAAACTGTATATCTATATCCACATGTAAAAAAATGAAATTGGACTTATATCTTACACCATACACAAAAATCAGCTCAAAATGGACTGAAACTATAAACTATAAAATTCCTAGAAGAAAACAGGGGAAAAGCTTCATGACATTAGTCTTAGCAATGATTTCATGGATATGACACCAAAGCCCAAACCAACAAAAGCAAAAATAGACAATTGGAACATCAAACTAAAAAGTGTTTGCACACAGGACAGATCCAAGATGGCAGAGTAGATAAACACTATGCCTGTGTCCTTCCATGAACACATTAAAATTACAACTGAATTATAGAACAATCAACCTGGAGAACCATTTGAAGTCTAGCCAAACAGAAGTCCTATAACTAAAAATATAAGGAAGCCACAATGAGACTGGTCGGAGGGGTGGAGGTACGGAACAGCCCCCAAACCTTCCTGTGATGGTTGAGAATCAAGATACACACCTCGGCCACGAAAGTTCCCCCCGGAGGAGCGAGAAACCCCAGCCCCACACCAGGCTCCCCAGTCTGGAGTACTGGTGCCAGAAAAAGGAGACCCCACAATATGTGACTGTGAAAAACAGAGGGGATTCCAACCGTTCCGGTGGGATGGAAGGCTGCGGGAAACCCAGACGTCCTCTTATTAAATAGCTCACTCACTCACAGACACTCACCTTGGGCTCCAGCAGAGGGACAGTGACTCAGGGGGCCTTGGAGATATACTGGGGCCAGACTGAGGAGTGTGGCTTCAGGCGGAGGACTGTTGGACAGTGGCATTTTCCTAGTGAGAGGTTCTCCCGTGCAGCCGGCAGTTGGGCGCCATCTTTCCTATGTTAAGCCCGCCCCCACAGGCCAAATATGAATCTAATTGGCCTGCTGAGCTCCGCTGCTCTGTCCTGCTGACTCAGCTGGGACCCCGCCTAACCCAACTCATGTGCAAGCAGAGCAAGTAAGTCATGGGGATGTGATGTACAGCATAGGGAATATAGTCAATAATATTGTGATAGCATAGTACGGTGTCAGATGGTTGCTGGACTTATCATGGTGATCACTGCCTTAGGTATATAAATGTTGAGTAACTATGGTGTACCTCTGACACTAATATAATATTATTATATGTTAGCTGTATTTTTAATAAAAACCTTCAAAAGAAAAAAAGAAAGCAGTACAAAAAAACACCTTATAATTGCCATTCAGAGATAACTTAATACCTTTATATAGAATTTTTCAGTTTTTATTTATTAAAAATTCACATAGAATAGTTTTTAAAGATGGGATTTTTGTAACCTCTTCCTCTCCTCTTTTCCCCATCTTACTTTCTCCCATGTCTCCTGACTCTCTCATTAAAATTATAGAGAAAACTATAATAGCTACCAGCAGTTCAAAAATGCACATCAGCAGCAAAGTGACTCCTCTTCCAGGATCTGAAGTATCAAAAATCCCATTAACTTACTCAACAGAGATTTCCAGTCACCTTCATGAGGGGTACGGCCTTCTGGAAAGTGAGTCAGTGTCTCTCTTGTGTTGGACACAGTGCAAAACTGCATTTTTCCCTTGCAGGCATTTTCAGCTTATTACTATGTGATGAAGTTTTTAAACCTTACGTCAGAGGAACCCCCCTCTCAGGAAAAGGTGATTGACGTAGTGCAAGAGTTCTGCTCTCGGTCTTGGGAAGAGGTAAGTGACTAGAAATAGCAGCTGTTACTGTTGCTGTGTGCCCTTGACAGCACGGAGGATGTGAGTCTGCCCTTCAAGTTGCGCTAATTTGATCAACATCCAGCACATGTTAGAGAAACCCAAATGGGGCGCTCAGTTAGGAATGAGTTCATCGGCATTCCTTATAACTTAGCATACAATGGCTTAAGCAAAAAGGGTCTTATTTTTCTTATCTAATACGAAGTCTGGCAGTAGGCAGCTGTTGGCATGGAGTCAGTAGCTTGACTCTATGTCAGCTGTTACTTCTTCAGTTCTGTTGTTATGCCAGTTTCCTCATGGACACAAGATCTAGCTTCAGGGATCACAGCCATGTTCTAGGTCAGAAGAAGGGTAAAGCCAGATACATCTGTTTCTTTTCACAGGAAAGTGAAAACTATTCCTGAAACACCTCAGCAGTTTCTCTTATATCTCATTGGCTAGGACTGGCTCGGAAAGCAGGGTGCAGGCTCAGAGCTTCAGATCCATCATGAGCTGCTTCCTGGAACTGGGCACATTGTTGCCCTCTCCCCTCTCCAAACCCCCAAATCAGAGTTTTATTAGCAAGGGAGATGGGCAATGCACAGAATCTGCCACAGACACCATTGCGGTAAGACCCTTTCTCTACTGCCCAGGTCTAAGATACCTCCTACTTATTCATAAATTTGGAGCACAAATTTTTTCTTGTCTGAGGCACTGAGTCATTCAAGATCTGGTGCTATTTGATGAAAGTTTTCCAGGAAGCAGAGAGGTATGAGGTCTACTCTGGTTAAAAAAGACAGATCATCTAGAGATAGTTCAAAACAGCAGCTGTTTTAAGTTGACACAGTTGCAAAAGTGAATGGTGCTTTCATTCTGAAAAAATGCTATTAATTAAAAATGGATGCTGTTCTCATTGGCACTGATAAAGGGGGGAAGGAAGGTTGTGCAAGGGCCTGGAGGTTTGGAATTCTCCTGAAGTATTTTGTCTAACACATGAAGGAATGGTAGTCAGGGCTTTCGGAAAGAGCCACTCAACTATACTTCAGCACTACAGTTTACAAGACACTTACAGGAGGGATTTTGCAGTTGGTGATGATCTGTGGAGGAAGATGGGCATCTTGGAGTAAAGGGAACTTGAGATCAGGCCTACGTGTGGCTTCTGAGGAAGTAGATTCAGGCTGCTCTTTGGGAAAAAAAAATTACTTCTTGTTCAGAGTGAAAGCTGTCGGATTTTCCTTCCTTTCCCCTCATCTACTTTTTTATTTCATCAGAATACATTAGGTTGGGAATCTTACAGTATGCAGACCTGTAGGTATGCTCAGATACATCACATGAGGAATTGCTCAGAGGCCCTGGAAGCTCAGAAAGGCCTGCATTTGGGAGAAATTCTGAAACATTTGGAGGGGGAGGTATGGGGAAGGAGGAAGTGTGTATGTGTGTGGGGGCGTCTGGGGGGGAGCTGCAGGTTGGACCCAGACTCTCACCCACAGCTAGAATGTTGAGATGGGTGTTATGACCCAGTATTCAGTTTTTTCAACTGCATTGTCCATCTGTATGGAAAGCATAGTTTTGTCAAGTTCCGTTATAGGGTGATTCTTCTTTTCCTGACAACCTCAACATGAGGAAAGACTGCTACCCCAGTATGACTTTTGGGGAATGTCCCTCCTAGACACCGTTGGCAGACAGAGAACTAATGACTTTTAATTATATTATGTGCTGAAAAGAGGGCAGATGCTTTATACATACTATAATTATGCTGCCCGTCCCTGCTTTGGCAGGGGAAATAAAATGTACAGGAGGGCGAACCATGGCCCCACTGGGAGAGCACATAGTACCGAATCCACAAGCATTAACATGAGAAATTCCGAGGTGAAAAAGGTGAAGGGGTTAAGAAATACAAATTGGTAGTTATAAAATAGTCACGGGGTGTAAAGGACAGCATAGAGAATATAGTTAGTAATATTGTAATAACTACGTATGGTGTCAGGTGGGTATTAGATTTATCGGGGTGATCACTTTATAAGTTACATAAATGTCTAATCACTGTGTACACCTGAAACTAATATAATATTGCATGTCAACTATGATTGAAAAAAATGATCAATTCTGGACTGATAAACCAGGTAGATGCCTTTGGTTTCTATATTGTTGGCTGCTATCATAATTAACCCTCAGCAGGTTAGACTGTATAGCCAATGTACAGCTTCCCAGAAGAAGAGGGATAGGAATGTTGAAGAATTCAGAGAAACTGGGCCAAAATGGCATCCCCCCAACAGATAGGCCAGCCTTCAAGAACCTATAGGCTTGTAGCAGTGGATTCTTGGAATTCTGTATCCCATAGTTTTTTTGTTTGACAAGCCTGCCAAGACTACATCAAATGGGAGAACAAGTCTTTCCACAAAGAAAAAGCAGAGGCAGTTATCAAAAGAAAAGGGTAGGGACCTGGACAAAGTCAATTGATGTTACACCAAGTTCTCAGGAGAACGTCATATGCAGAGGAGTTGATCAAAGATTAATTTCAAGGGCTGTGATCAAAAGACAGGTTCCAAGCTGGGTCATTCAGAGAATTCTATCAGAGCAGGACAAGGCAGGCTAGGTGTGGACTTAGCATTCCAGAGACTGAGGGCTGGCAGGAGCCAAGTGAGAAACACTCTAGCTAGCAGTTAGGGTTTAGAGATGGGATGTTCCTTGTGAGGGGAGAGAAATCTGGGCAAAACTGGGGTGGGCAGGCAGCCAGGAGGTCCTACATATAAAATATCTAGCGTAATTCCTAGTACATGCTATATGCTTAACAAATACAGAGGGTGCCAAAAAAATGTACACACATTTTAAGAAAGGAAAAAACTGTATTAAAATTGTAATTCTCAATATACACCAATAACAAAAGATGAATACAAGTCATGTGAATACATTTTTGTTTTTGGTACCCCTGGAATTAGTTCTCTCTCTGCCTAGGTTGTCTAGGAGGGACTGTCTATCTCAAGGACTGAGGAATGGGGCAACAGGAAGAACTCTGGGCTAAATTACAGATGTCATGGCCTGTTGCCCTCTAATTGAGGGCAGGAGAGGAGCAGAGCAAGCTGTGGGCATCTGAGCATATATATTTCCAACAGCTAGGAGAGGTAAAGGCAAGGGCTGCAAGCAGCCCTTAACATCTTCATTTAGCAGTAGGGTAAGTAAACACATTAAGGACTCAAGACCCCCTTGCATGATGCCAAAAAAAAAAAAAAAAAAACACCAAAAAAAAAAACGGTTAGGTAAGGACAGAGGACAGGTGAGATGTTGGAAATTTCAGTACTCCTGAGTGAAATGCTTCCTAAACTGTGTTCCAGAGCTGTTTCTCAAACTTCACTGTATATGTGATCTCATTCTGCATTGGTAGTTCTGGGTGAGAACTAACAAGCTGCTAGGAGATGCCGATGCTGCTAGTCCAGAGATGAAACTGAGTGGCTTTTTATGACACCGTTTCCTTGAGATGGTTAGAGACTCTGAACCAAAGGCTCTGGTCAAGAGCATGTAGAAAAGTGATGAAACAAAATTAATGGATTTGTCATGCAAGATTTTTCACACCTGTAACATGCCAATCTGATTGTGAAACTCAAGTTTCACAAAGGATGAAAAGTTATACTAAAATTCCGTGTTTCTGACCTTCTGGACAACAGAAATGCCTTTTTTATTGTAGTACTTATTAATATATCTCATGGTACCCTGAGGAGGAAAAGTTCCTCAAACAGACCCTAAACTATACACCCCTGCACCCACTGAAGGAGTGCACCATCCCCAGAGCCCTCTGGGGAGGCCAGCTCTCAGGTCTATGTGAGCTGGGGCTTTCCCCTTTTGACCAACTGAAAAAGAAGTTACAGAGAGGTGCTTGTTGTGCAAGTATGACACGTCCTTCACTTCACTTCCAGCTGAAGATACATTTTGGTGAAGTGAAGGAGAAGTACCTGAGTGAATACTGCTTTTCCGGAGCATACATTATCTCTCTCCTTCAGAGGGGTTATCACTTCACACCTGAGTCCTGGAAGAATATTCATTTCATGGGCAAGGTAATTTGGGTACTTGTTGGGTTGGGGGAGGGGTTGGATGGATGAAAGAAGCAGCTTTGAGCTTGAAAGAGGTAGGAGTCAATCTGGTTTAAGTTTTGGTCTGATGTCCTTTCTACCACTTCACCTCTAACCTAAGCTACCATTTTGTGTCAAACCCTCCTGGGTTTGTCTACCAGCCAGTTGTGGATATCCTATCTAAGGAGAGCTACCTGCACGCTTAGACTCTCCTTTCTGGTAACATAACAGTGACGAATTCGTTGTAAAACAAAACATGAGATATTAAAGTAATATAACAGTATTTTAGTAGCCACAGTGATTTTGTGCACTGACTTAAGCATTCAGAATCCCAAAGGCCATGAATCCCATGAATCTGGAAAGGGTGATCATGGTTTCTTATAAAGGGTGAAGGCTTTGTTGGTTGTAGCTTCAAGGTTGACCAATCTGAAAGCTCAGTGTGAAGCAAAGCATGAGTGGCTGTGAATAGGGGTCTTTGCTTAAAAGCCAGCCTAGTGGGAATCTTAAGGAAGCAACCTCACTGCTGTGCTTTACCATAGCGCCACCTGCAGGCACAGAGAAACATTTACATGGGCTGCGTGCCTCACGGGCAACTCATACTTGAAAAATATCAAGAGCCGCGTTCTCTACCTTTTAAGCCCATTCTCACTAATGGCAAAAACAATTACCCCCTTTATTAAATATGGTTATTTCACGCAAAACAAAACCTTGAGGCAGAGGGAGATGTAGCAGCCTTGAGGATACCAGTTTTATTACACTCTTTTCAAGGCTGATCTTGCTGATTCACACACAAATCTTTTCCTTGTTTTAATACCCCAGTCTTCCTTCCATTCCATTAGTTTATTTTGTCTGTTTGAAGGATACATCTGTATCAAGTTTATGAGTGATCTGTATTCTCTGAACTCCAAGGAATGATCCAGTATTTCTAAACCCTAGGTGATAACTCTTAACTCTGGAGCCTTCCTTGACACACAGCTAAGGTTCCTACCCCCATAAAGGGAAGTGGGCTTTTTACAAGCTATTAATTCCCAATATTGGTAAGGGGTTAGGGGAAAGGAACATTTCCACCACTGCGATTGGCTGGAATGTAAATTAGCACCTCAGGGGCGATTGTATTGGCAATAAATATGCGATAGGTCTTAAAATATGCACTTCATTTTATCCAATTAACTCCATTCTAGTATTTATAACTAATAGGATAAAGTGAGTGAAAATGAACATAAGGCAGTTCATGCCAGGGATGATGTTACAGAAATCCTTTAAGAGACATGGGATGATGTTTACAAGGTACTGTTAAGTGATTCTACATAAAATTTAATTCAATTTTTTTGTAAGAAAACATCACAGAGACGACTGAAAGGATGTCACGAAATGATAATAGCAACTTCTGAGTGGTGAAGTATAGATGGTTTTTATTTCCTTTTTTAGAATTATCTGTACTTTCTACCTTTTCTACCACAACCATGCATACAACTCATGTAATAAAAACATTTTCAAAATTATTATTCATAGACCACCTATATTCCAATAAGTTTTGAGGCAGCTGGAATATATTCCTGCGAACAAGAAAGGGTCAGAGCATGTTTTATCCTTTAATAAGAATCCTTTTTCATGCATATGCACAGTCTTCCAACTTTTATAAAGTGAGATTAACTTGCTGGGATTATTCTCCAGTTTTCCCCTAGTTGAATCATAAAAAAGTCCTAGTTTTACATGGATGAGATTCCTGACCCCAACATAGCCGTAAAAGGCCAGGGACAATCATTCTCTTAGCCTTTGCCTGCTTCCTGTCACTCCCCACCACCCTCCTCCCCTCCCCTCCCCCACAGTCACAGAAACAAGAGGAATGCAAATCTCCAAAGGCCTATTTAAATTCTAGGCCGGAGAATTGGGCAGTCTATCATCACATTCCTCTGAATTTTGGGAATATAGTAATAAGGCTCCAAACTCTCCTTAATCACTGATTCCTGTTCATTTTCCCCACAATCAACTTCCCCGTTTAGAAGGTAGAAGTGATCCAGGTAAAGAACTGAGTGTGATGCTCTCCACCTCCTGGTGGATCCGTGTGGTGGACGGGGTTGCTAGAACGCTCATGGAAGCCTCCGACCAGAAACAACAAACTTTCCCCACTGTTTGCAGATCCGGAGCAGTGACGTGGGATGGACTTTGGGCTACATGCTGAACCTGACCAACATGATCCCAGCGGAGCAGCCGCTGTCCGCACCTCTCTCCCACGCCACCTATATCTTCCTCATGGTCCTCTTCTCGCTGATCCTGGTCGCAGCGGCCCTCACAGGCCTATTTATCTTTCGCAAGCCTTCATATTTCTGGAAAGATATGGTATAGCAGGAGCAGCTGAAATCTGCTGGCTGGAGTGAGAAAAAAACTTGCCCAGGGAGCCCTTTCCTCCACAGGTCATCCTTCCTTGCTCACCAAGGCCAATCTTGACCAGTATGAAGATTCCTTGGCTTTGCTGACACCTTTCCTTGGGAGGTATTCACCACCTTCTGCCTCCAGGACTTCCCGGTGGACGTTGTCTCTTTCTAGAGTCTTTCCCAACTCCCCCTTTCTCTTTTGTATGCTGTGTTTGTGTAGGTCTTAAAAACCTGCCATATTTCATGATCTTTGCTTTATAAAAGAACAATACTGGCTTTGTCCAGAAGAACAGAGTCCTGAGTCTGAGAAGTTACACTGGTTAAAAGAATCTGAATCTCAGCTGTACTCTTACAGACACTTTCTCGTTTCCCATTTATTAAGAAAGCCATACAATGCCTTTGGAGAGGGCAGACACACATCCCATTTCCAGCCTGCTCTCTGCATGGGAGAATACTCTATACTAGGCAAATATGTGCGAGGGCCAAAGACTCGAGGAATTTATGTGCTTGTGCAGTAATACAGTACTTAGTCCAACTCATGATGGGGCTATGGATGAGTCACATAGTCCTAGGTGACACCAAAATGCTACTGAGTGGAATGCCCAGAGCAGAGATTTTTTTTAAAAGCTGATGTACATATAGACACTCAGATATCACGGCGTACTACATGGTAGGTGTATACATGTCAGGAAGAAAAATATAGTTACAACGCAGGTTTGGGAAAATGCATCCTCCACTGCATTTATTGGGGTTTTGTTTTTATTGTAGTAAAATACATATAACATAAAATTCACCACTTTAACATGTACAATTCAGTGGCATTTAGTGCATTCACAGTGTTGTGCAACCATAACCACAATCTAATTCCAGAATATTTTTATCACCAAGAAACTGGCTAGAAACAAGACCATTCCTGGCTGGCAGAAACCACAAACTTTTCAGTTATGCTAAGCAATTGTACCACAAAGATGCTATTGAGTTTTAAAGCCATGCCTTATCTTAGTGTCCCAGGGTTTACTTTAGTGAGGAGAGCTACATTAGTGTAGAGTGGCATGCCTTTTTACTGTCACTTGCCAGGAACCAGATCTGAAAGTGTTGATGCCATCCATCATACAAGTGTGGGCTCTATTTGCTTATTCCATGGAATATTTTTCAGCTGTGACCTTGTCACGAAAATATGAAGAGGCCCTGTACCTCCTTCCTTTAAGGATTGCTGTAAGAGTTAACTGTTGCACAGGCTGGAATGGTGATGTATGACTCTGACCTTGCCCCAGGCTCTCCATCTCTGGATCTGGGGACTGCCAGTTGGGTGGATGCATGGCAAGGGGGAGGTGAAGTCAAGGGAAAGCTCTCCCATATATGGAAACCAAAATAATTCAACTTAATTAGGGTGTGTGTGTGTGTGAGAGAGAGAGAGAGAAAGAAAGAAATATAAAAGCTTCACCATAATAAGAAATAATACAATGTTAAGTTTTGAAAAAGTATACTTCATTTTAATTTTGTATCAGTCAAGACCTCTGTAAGAAAAATATGGTACAATCAAACGGAGTAACTAAGGAGAGTTTCATAAAGTGACTATATCTAAAAAATTAACATTTCAACATGTAGTTAATATAAAAATCATGAATGAGATGTTACAGCACATCTTAATCAGGACTAGCTACATTTCAAGTGCTCAATAGTCACACGTGACTAGTAGCTACCGAATTGGACAGCACAGGTCTAAAAATACATTCAAAGCTACAAGGACACACACAACAATCCTCTGTCCTTCTCGAGGGGTATTTTTTTTTTAAACAGTTACAGATGCTATAACATTCTTGCTATTATTTATTATATATGAGTTTAACATTATTCTTAAACAAGCTTTTAAGATCCCGGCTCTGAATTTCACTTTCTCAGGTTCTGTTGCCTTTTTTTGTGAAGGCAGAGATGCCTGTTATTCAGGCCAACGTGCCTGATGAAAGACCTTTGGAAAATCTGGATTCAAAAATAATACAAGACAATTTTGATACTTATATTTTATAGTCAAAATGTAGATAAATGGTGGGCAGTTTTTAAAGCGAACTACTCAGCACCAATTGCCGTTTTTCTTGATGGTAAATCATAATGTTCTCTTCAGCTCTGCAAGCTATAGGCATACCATAACTGTAATCAGTAGCTTAAAAATATGACCTTTTGTGCTGTTCCCTATCTCTTGAATTTTTACCTCTATAATAGTCAACTGAACCATCTTCTTGGAATACACATGAAGATGAAAGTCCCCGTGAAGAATACGCTGTGAATCTGCTCTGTCTCCTGTAGTTAAATTCATCTGAAGGATGTATTATTCTTCGACTATCTTCTGGATGGACCAGTCTAATAATATAACAGAAACAATTTATTTTTAACTTTTTTATTATTAGAATTTTCAAACACCAACACAAGTAGAATAGAATACACATCCATGTGCCCATTACTTCATCAATTATCATCATTTTGTCAATCTTACAGAAACAAGTGTTAATTATAGTCACAGATGGAACAGGATTCAAACTTTATGGAGGGCAATGTGCAAAAGAAGTAAATGTGGTTTTAGCAATGGTCAAATGATGAAGTTAGGCAGAACCCTTGCATGATGCAACATGGTAAAAGTAAACAGATGCTTATGGTCCTTAATGGTATAGAAGAATGCACTTTGCATGGAAGGAGGGATACATTTGATGGGCCCCTCTTCATCCTGCTGGGAGAATTAGGACCACAGCAGCTATATGTACCTATTCCCTTTTAGATGATGAAGTTAAAGAGAGGAGCAGAATGACTTTGGTGTAGCAGTAAATCGATGGCTTATGTTACAATCTCTTCTAGAAAAGTTCTTTGCAACGGAGAAGCTGAAGCAGGCTAACAAATCACCTATTTTAAAGTTGTTTTTTCAAAATTTAAAAAATTTTTGTTTTTAATACGTTTAAACCTAAAACCTCTTTTAATAAACATCTACTAAACTATACATTTGTGAGACAACTCTAGCAGAGTTTTAATGTAAATGTTCGATAGTGTCTATGAAGAACTCTATTTGTTTTCCTGCTATACAATCCCTTCTTATCCAAATTGCTAATATGCTGTGTTCTGAGGCTTGTCAGTTGTGGGTAAGTTAAAAGGAAGAGAGCAGGAGGAATCCTGCCTTGGCTATCACCTGCCTTGGCTGTCACCTGCCTTCCCCCTCCCCACCACAAACCAAGGTCAATTTTGGTTTATCTAAACTTTTCCTTTGGGTCTCTCCAATTGACCAGACTACCTTTGAACCGTTTGAACCCTGTCTACAGTAGCTGAAGACGTTAGGGAAGTAAAAAAACTAATTTGAAACAAAAACTCCAATCTGATTTCTGAGTACTGTAATACAAATCAGTATGTAATATCCTTTTATACTGAAACTTATTTTGCATAGGCTACTTGTAACTTTTACCCCACAAGTGGTACTGAGTGTCAAGATGGGAGAAAAAGGAAGCCAATAAAAGGCTTTTTCTTTTATATGCTCTCTTTTGAATACTATAATCCTCGTAACACAGACCAGCATCAGTAATAGAGAGGTTGTCCTCAGGGAAGTGAGAGATTTTTACTGACCAACCTTGTCTTTTATCTTGTGCAGTGGAAGACAGTGAGCTGGGGTCAGGATGTAGACTCATAATCATGAATGGAGCTAAGTTATCATACAGGAAATGAAACTTAAATTTCTGGCTTAATTGGTACCAACCGTTAGCCATTGGAAACGCGTGCAGATGAACTGATTAACCAGTTTTACAACCCCAAACCATAGGGGAAAGTGGCAGTCCTTTCAAAAGATTGTGCCCAGGACCTGCAGAAGCTGTATGTAAACCCTGAACACACGTGAATTCAGGAAACACTTGTCTTTTAACATGTTTACACGTCAATGGTAACAATTAGGGATAGGTTTCAAAAAGCTCGTTTCACAGCTAAATCAATATTTACCTCTGATTTCTGCTTCTGTGATTATCAGTGCCATATTTCCTGTGAAGTGAACAAAGTAAGGAAGATGGATTAGATGCTGGTAGAAAAGTTAGTAGAGAAAAAAGTATAGCTTCCAAAGAAAACTAAGACAGGCCATATTAGGTTTAGGTGAGAGTTCACATCGATCCAGGTATATGTGTAGGATAAGACTATATAACTGGAAAAAACATTGTAAATTGGGAGGAAGGCACATAACTTTCTCTCATTATATAAGTCTTTATCTTCTTTCTCAAGCCTTCTCTGTTCTATGGTCTTATTTTTTATTCACTGCTGCCTTTCCCTGGCTTCTTTTTATCCCCTCCCCCCCCGCCCTTTAAAGTATCCTTTCTTCCTGGTCTTGTTCTTTCCCTTCAGGATATCATGCTTCACCCTTCTCCTTGCTTTGTACTTTAGTCTCACTGGGGCCAGTGCTCTCCTGATGTTCCCATCTATCTAACGGCACAGAGGAGAAAGTGCTGAATGACAGAGAAGAGGACTACAGGTTGTGTATAGTAAAAAATAATTTTGTAGCACATCTAAAAGGAATATTTTTTTTTAAATACTTGTCTAAAAATAGTGGCATTTCTGTGAAAAAGCTGTTTCTGATATTTTTTACTTCTAGCTTATGGTCAAGAATTAAACCATTTAAATCTAATTTGTTGTATTTACTTCAATCCTGGGGAATAACTTAAAAGGAAAATTTCTAATTCATAGCAATCAAAATAAATCTTGATTATACCTTGAATCTATACAAAAACAAATCTGCATTTTAGTTTTGGGTGATAATTTATACCATTTTTGAATGTTTATACAAACACCCTAATTTGAAAGAAGACTGTTTTGTGGGACTCAACTACAATTCCTTACAAAAGGACTCATCTAAATACCAATCAGGATTTATGTTATCAGGAAGTGTGTGGTCCTGAAAAGATGTAGGTTTCTGTAAGGATGCTTCCTGTTTAAAGTCCAAGTCTTCCACCAGAATCTGTTCTTGTGGATCACTAGGTGGGGGGTAACAGTAAGATACTTGCTTTGGTCCAGTTCCACTGTTGAAATCAAAATCTCTTAACTGCATTTGTTTTTGAAACTTTGGAAAGGATGGTAGTCTTTGTTCAAAATCTCTATTAACACATCTTTTCAATGGCATTTTCTCTGAGAAATCACTGTTGGAATGGTCATGTAAAGGTCCCAGTGTGTGCTCTGATACTTCATCAGTATACTCAAAATCTTCCAAATTCATTTCATCATGAGAATAGGGACGATGGAAAGGTTTTTGCCTTTGAAAACCACCTCTACTGAGGTAATTAAAACCTCGTCTAGGCAACTGGTCCTGGTACTCATGGCGGTTATGGAAAGATCGTTGTTTTTGTCCCTGACTTCTATTAACAAAATCAAAATCTTGAGATGGAAATTGTTCACAAAAATTATCATAGGCCTGATGATTCTGAACAGAATGTCTCCTTTTTCTACAAACTTTGCTAACAAAATCAAAATCATCTCCAGCGTCTGATTCATGGAAGTCACTGTGAGGCTGGTGATCATGAAATGCTCTTCGTCTTGTTCCAGGTAACTTGTAATCTATTTCCTCTTGGGAGATATCATAACACTGGTGGTCACCAAAAAATGAACATCTTGGTCCTGGCCCTTTGTTATCAAAATCCCAATCTCTCAGGCGTCTCTCTTCTGGCATGCTGTCACTATACGGGTGTTTATAAAAATCCCCATGCCTCTGCACGGGTTCATCGTCGACATAATCGTAATCTTTTATCAGCACACCATCATCTCGAGGGTGCTGGTCATTAAGAAGACTTGACCTTTTCCCAGACCTGTGGGGGCAAAAAAATGGTTTAAATCCTTAGTATTTAAAAAACAAATACAGAATAAATGTTAGGCTATTAACAAAATCTCCCTTTACTCATCAGGACATAAATTTACTGTGATGTCCCCTAAACTGGGTTGTGCGTCATTTTCATTTTTCTCCTTTGTGTTTGCTTATGAACCCAAAACTCTCCCCTGCAACTATCAACTTGTAAATTTCAAAAGTGTGTTGAATGTTAAAAAGAATTTTTCTTTTTCCTAAAAACTGGTGAACAACACATTTCACATCATCTTTTCATTTAAAGGAATGTGTCATACATAACCAGATAACTTTTGAGACAATTCATCTGATGGGTTAAAGAAGTAACCTTACAAATACGGCTGATGGCACGCTGGATTATTGTATTAACTTCGTATCAGAAGAAATAAAAACATGTTGATTTTTATATAATTTTACATCTAAAAAGGATTAATAGATCTTATAAAATATTTCATATAAATATTACAGTAAATATTTCAATAAATATCAAAAATTTGGGCTGCTTCCAGTCTTTCACTATTATAAATAAAGTTGCGCTGAGCATTCATGTCAGGTTTCTGTGTGAACAAGTTTTTATTTTTCTGGGATAAATGTACAAGAGTACAACTGCTGGATCATATGTTAAATCCATTTTTAGTTTTCTAAGGAACTGCGCTAAACTGTTTTATAACATAAAAAACACATCAACTTGAAATAGAGTTAAAAAGAGGAATAGATAGCCATAGCATTTTGAATGAAAAAAGATAACTTATTAAAAACCCAGGATAAGATACTACAATTGACCATAAGGTTAGCACTTTGCTTCTTAGCCAACAAGTTCTAACTTTAGAACTTGTTTGTTTCATAAAAGTAAACTTTTCTTTGTTAGAAAAGCAAACTTCTAACTTTTGTTTCATAAAAGCAAACAAAAGCCAAGCTAAACAAAAATAAACAATAACCTCCGCCCTACATATTGTCTGAAAAACAAAACAACAGTTTCCGGTACTAACTTCTAAGAGAGATTTTCACAAGGATTTTATTCATAAGGAACAGGAACGAAATAGTTATTTTGAATTGTGAAGATAAATACTTCCTAAGAATGGGCATAGAGATTAAATGAGTGAATGAGACTGTGTCAAAGCAGGTATAAAGGCCATGGTAAGCTGAAGAGCTCTGTGTACCCCCTTACATATTTTATGCATAGCCTGTGATGCCTGCTAATGTCTAACACAATGCCTAGCATTGCTTAAATATTCCTCCTCCGGGGGAGTGAAAAATCAGAACTGTTCAGGTGGCAAAATGCTTCATGTTTTGAGGTAAGGATTGAGGCTGGAAGAAAAAGTGGAATAGCCCATGAATGTCTACTCTAACTTGTATTAACTCAGTTTATAGTAGATAATCTCAAGTTATTGAAAATAATAGTTATATACTATTTGGTTTTTTTTGTTGTTGTTTTTTTAAATACAAATACTAAATATTCCTCATGGTTTGAAACAATACTGTGTATTCGGAGATTAGATTAGAGAAAAATGCCAGTAGAGAGGAGTACAAAAACTTTTTTTGTAAAGATAGAGAAAAAAGGTTTCAAGATAATTTTTAAATTGTCTCATCAGTTTATAAAGATATATGTATATACATATATATATATGTGTGTAAGTCAGAAAAAATTCTAGTATATATATGTATATGTGATACGCATGTGTGTGTAAGTCAATAGAAGAAATTCTAGTATCATTTGACACCTTTGATTTAAGTTTCAGGTATATTGATAGAATAAACACAAATTATCACTTAGAATCATAGCATTTTAGATTCTGAAGGGATCACAGAGATCATCTAGCTCAATATTTACCAAATAGTTTGGAGAATAATGTTAATGCTTGTTCTGTGGGGGGAAAAGAGAGTTCTGTGCTCAAATACGTTGGGGAAATACTGGGTTAAATAAAATTTAATAAATTGTTACTTCAGGAATTCTACGGGTCAAGCTAATTTCATGGTGATATGTGCATTTCCAAAACTTAATTGATTAAAAAAACACCCCAAAAAATCCAACCTTTTTAGTTTTATAAAACTAGTATCTCGTGAAACTCTAGTTTTATATGTCCTTAGAACTGAACATAAGAAAAGCTAACTGATCTGGTCCAACTTCTTTATTTTACAAATTAAACAACAGTAGCCTGAAAAGGTTGTCACTTGCTCTAGATTACATACAATTTATAAGTGGCAGAGCTAAGAGTTGAATGCAAATTTCCTGATTCCCAGTTCTGTGGGTTTTTTCCCCACTCTACCACCATTAAGGAATTTGTTTCTTAACTTTCATAAAATATTTATCTAAAATCGTGTTATTTTTACCCATGAAAGTCTTCATTTGGGTGCCAATCCCTGGATTCTTCCATAGAATTAGGTGGGGGATTTACATCTTCATCAGAATCCCAGATATCCATTCCAAGATTACTAGAGGAGAAATATCAGTAAGAAAATTTAAATTCAATCAGAAACAGGGTCATAGGCTTTTAAACACACAAGCACAAAATAAGGGGGAAAAAAAGCAAATATGCACACTGCATTTTGGAAAAATCTACAGATATTTTGCCGTTTTGCTTTAGTGGAAAAAATAAGGCTTAAGAACCATGAGGTAAAAGGTCATCAGTCAAGTAAAATCTGAAAGGATTTTCAACTGTTAGGATGTAAACATTATCTCCAATGGCCAAGAGATCATAAAAATTAAGGGCTTAGGGAACAGGCACTATAAGGAAAGGTTAATAGAAGAGATAAAGGGGGAGTGGGAATAAGGTCAGGGGTATTCAAGCACTGAACATCAGATTTCCCTAACTCCATTCTTCCATGTACCTTCTCTGAGGACCCATACTTTCCACCATACGAAATTCCATTGTTGAATGCCTTGCTCCAGCACCAGTCATCAATTCACAGATTCATCCATTCAGCAAATATTTTTCAGGTGCCCAAAATGTGCCAGGCAGTGTTTAAACACTTAGAGATGCATCCTAGCCCATTTTTTAAAATTTATATCCAAGTAACTTGCTTGCTGTAGTTTTTAAATAACGTGGACACAGATTTTTCCCACCAAAGAAAAATTCCTCTATGATACATAGTCTTAGTATCATGAAACAGTATAGACTTTAAGAAGTAACTATATCTTTTATCTATTTACTATTTACATAGTGGCTTA
Source organism: Rhinolophus ferrumequinum (assembly GCF_004115265.2). Classification (NCBI taxonomy): domain Eukaryota; kingdom Metazoa; phylum Chordata; class Mammalia; order Chiroptera; family Rhinolophidae; genus Rhinolophus; species Rhinolophus ferrumequinum. The sequence goes on along the minus strand of NC_046299.1, from coordinate 27,541,676 downwards.
ATATCCACTATGCTGCTGTTTCTAAAAGGCAATCTCAAAATATTACCATAGATTATGATCGATAGCTGCATTAAGGAGGTCAACCATTTATTTATTTAAGGGGATATTTTTGAGTTTACTCAGCTTGATGGCAGTCCAGGAATTAGGGTTAATCATTTATATGGTGTAGCACATTGGTTCCCAATCCCGAAAAGCTTTCAAAAATCAAATTCCTGATTCCTCTCCCCTGATACTAAACCTATTAAATTAGTAGCTCATATGGTGGGGCCTAGGAATCTGTCTTTTTATAACATTCTCTGGCTGATTCTGCTGTATTGCCAAATTCAGAAACTACCATTCTAGAAGAGGCACCCCAAGGGCCTCTTCTATGATAAAGGTGACTGACTGATAATACCTGTATATTTAAAACGTTTTCAGTTTAAAATCATTTGTGCCATGCACCATGAGGCCAAATTTAGGAGATGACAAAGTCTGAATTTTTGACAAATACAATGGCAAGATTTGTAACTAACATTCTTTAGGATAATTTTCCAAAACTTCTGAATATATTGAACACAAAAATTAGTTATGGCCATCAGACTGTCTTAATGATATATCAATTAATTCTTTTTTAGTTTCTATATTTAACAATGAGAGTTGTAACAAAGGTTATACTTTAAGAAACCTGCAAAGGATAAGAGAGAAATTTTACTAAAGTAATAAGATCCTTGGATAAGATACGACTCACAATAGGGTTTAAAATTTACCTTCTCATGGGTTGCGTTTTGAGATCCGCTAAGTATACACATCCATCTATTTGATGACCACGGGCCTCACCAAAAGCTAAAAACAATCAATGAAGAATTAATATTGATCAAATAAAATTAATGAGATAAATTATGTGACAAGATCCTTGGATTTCTCTAATCAACTAGCAGATTATGTAACAAACTGATTTATTACAGCAGCAGTGATAAGATTCTAAAAATTTACAGTTTTCTTGTTTGTTTTTGTAAAGGGATATAGTAAAAATCTAGATAAAATGTATTAAGTGGAAAATGCGCTAACCCTAAAACAAAATAACTTAGACTAAAAAAGAAAAAAGCATTATTATCTATATTTTGCTGCATATTCATTTACACGACACTAGATGTTTTTATAACATTGGTCCTTGGTTTTAGTTGAACTTTACGAAAATACCTTGAATTGCTGCATCTGGATCCCAGCCTTCCACATCGATAAGGTACCTGAATAAAAATATCATTTCAATTTTACAAAATAGGTGAGGCTGAATTTTAAAATTTTCTTCTACCACCCATATCATTCTTACCTACATATAAGGTATCCTGTTCTGTTAATTCCATTAGTGCAATGAACTCCAATGAGTTTATCTATAAAATGTAAAGAAACATTAAAGAGTATGAAAAAATAAGAATAGTACAATAAAAAGCATGTTTTATACACAACTTACAATAATTTTCAATAAAAGTATCTACTACTGATAGAATTCTTAGTCATTGTATTTAAATCTAATATGTCAAAGGGACACTATCAAAGATTCAGGAAAGAAATAGGCTTTTTTTGTTGACTCTACAGTTTTAAAGATGAATTCTTTAAGTTAGACAAATGAAAGACAAAGTTTATATCATGTTCATGAATAATATGCTTCAAACATTATTCAGAAAAAAATTATTTAAAACTTACTTTTTTCATCTTAATTGCCTTTACATTCAATCAAATGCACTAATACTTTCTGGTTACTAGAAATATCTATGACACCATTTCTCTTTTGAGGTACATTATTACCACAGCTGAAGAATTAAAAGATGAATCTGTTGACCTTTGTGAATGGGCCAGGAACCTTTTCATTCATGGCCGGGGTGACTTATCTTAAAGAGTTTCCTTGCTCATGAGGTTAAAATTTGAGTACTTCCCTATAGAAGGTGCATTTTGAAAGGCATATTCATCTCCTGGTTATTGTTCTGAGGAAATTTTTCAGTAAGATTCATGCTCTAGGTTTTTTTTTTCCCCTTTCACTCGTATTTATCTTACATTCACCTTTTCTATCCTCCTAATCACTAGTACTACTCCTTCTCAAGAGTTGATTTGCCACCTCTCCATAGGACCATGTGTGAAGGTTCAGAAAGCATTATTTCAGTGTCTGTTAGGACACTTTCAACTGACAGAAAAGTTACAACTCACATTTCCAGATCTTTAAATTGCTTTCAAATATCATAAATTTCTGTGTTAACATATTTAGAATGGGTTTATAGTAAGGAATTTTAGAGACCTGTTTTCATCACTTATTTTGTATTTTGAACAAAATAGAATTTATTTTTCTAGAAAATAACAGAACTAATTTAGTCTTTTTATATGTGAAAGAATGATCACTATTAAACTTAGAAACTTTTTTCTGATATGTGCGTGTTTTTCCCAAATATCCCTATATGGATTTATAATAAAAATATTAAGGGGGAGGTTTTCATTTGAGCAACGATGGCTGAGGGAATTCCAGTTGAATCTGCCCAGCAACTCAATGAGTTCAGAGTCCAGTAGGTGGAGACACACAAGTAAACAAAGCATTTATCATAAGACTCATAATAAATGCACACAGAGGTGCTATCAGAGGATATAAGAGAGAACCCTTAATTTCATACTGGGGGAAAGGAGGTTTCAGCGGGAATGTTTGAAAGAAACATTTAGATAATCTTCAGAAATATGATGGAGTCACCACATGAACAAGATGGAAAACATTTCAGTAATAGAATGTGTAAAGGCAAGGAGTATAATGTGTGGGAAACAGACATGTGAAGTGTATGTAAAGCAGACTTACGAGATTTTTAAGAAAGGAGGTCAAGGATCAAGCCATGAAACATCCTCTGTCACTTAAGGAATCTGGTGCTTATTAGATGGGATGCCACTGAAGGACTTTAAGTAAGGAAGTGACCTGATAAGATGTGCATTTTAGAAACGTAAATTGGAAGTTTGGAGAAAAGATTGGTGGGAGGAGAGGCAAGAAATCTACTTAGGAGGCCATCATAATAATCGTAATAACTAAGATCAGAGAGGATGGGAGTAGATCTGGGGAGACAGGGATAGGAGAAAAAAGAGAGAGTTCAGTTTTTGACATGTTCAGTTTATTGGTGCCAGATGAACCCCTTGGTGAAGATACTAGATGTCTTTGAATACGGACATGGAGCTCAGTGTTCAAAGGTCTGCGCTAGATACATAGATTTGGGTGCCTAAAGTTTAAGCCACAGGAAGACGAGACAAAGTGAATTGAGTGAAAAGAGAGCTTCGGACAGAATCTATTTTTTTTTTTTAAATCAAACCATTTCATTGAAGGGCTTAGGGAAAGAGTCTGAGGGCTCGGAAGACAATGAGATCTGATGTCCTCAACCAGACTGGGATCTTCCCAGATTTGCAGTTGACAAAAGTAGGACAGAATCTCGAGAAACACTAGGTATTATGGATTTGAACGGAACAAACAAATGAAAAACAAGACAGCTAGAAGACTAGAAAACATTTAGATAAGTAGAAGAAAAATAAGAAAAACAATATAAAAGAAAAAACTTTTAAGGAAGGAATGAACAACAGAAGTTAAACATACAGAGATTCAAGCAAGGTAGGGATGGAAAACTATTCTTTGAATTTCTATGAGCTTCTAACTGAACTACAATTAGTGGGTTGTAGAAATCAGATTAAAAGTGGTAAGTAAGAATCTCTTCAGTGAATGGAAATAAAAGAAATGGAAACAATAATAGAGACAACTCTTCTTAATTAAAAGCATAATCAGTAAAGGAAGGGAAACAGAGTGAAAGACTTAATCAGGTTGCAAGATGAAGAAGAGGGTATTATTTTAAGATAGTGGAGGCCTGGGCATGTTTTTATGTTGATATTATAGAGCTGAGAATAAATGAAAAAATGTCCTGCAGAAGGCAGGATTGGAGAGAATGTCCAATAAAGGTAGAGAATTAGTTTGCTTTTCTTAAGAAAGCAAAGGGAAGGAAGACTATGAAAATATAATACAGTAAGATAAGCGAGGAAGGGACATCATACTTGATGTCCTCTATGTTCGCTGAGAAGTGGGAAGCTATATTACTGCTGAGAACGAGGAAAATGAGTATGGCATAGAGGCAAGATTTGGAAGCAGACGAGTGAGCTGACTAGGGATAGGGAGAAGACGGCAAAGCAGCATTGAGAACCTAGCTGAAACCCTTAACCATCAATCCATGCTAACACCCATCCACACTGTGGAGGTATTTTTTTCTAACATGCAAGAGATGAGAATGAGGACTGTACATTAAGCCAGAGTTGAGTATTTCCACTGGAATTTAGAGAATATTTCTTAAAGATCTATCACTGACTAACTTTGGCGATAAGGATAAAGAAGGGATGTATATCTTTTCAGCCCATACAGGAAACTTTTTTTTCTCTACTTGGTTTTTAAAATTAAGAGCCTAAGATCAGATCAATGTTCTAGTGTCTAAAGCATCACAAACTTTCTGGTATCACAGACTAAAATACAACTTTACGCTGCTCGGCAGAAACCAGTAAGAACAGGGTCCTGATTCATTCAATCTGTCTCCCTAATAAAAACAGTTGAACTAACAGCAATTAGTGCCCCCTCCCCTCTGTCTAATCTTTGGAGAAAATAAGCTAATGAAGCTCTTTTTGATTTGCTGGGACAGAGTAAAAATGAGAAGCCCTGGGTCCAGAACAAGGCTGCTGTGGTTGACATCGTAACCATTCTGATCAGCCTAAAACCAGGAAACCAATTCTACTTCCCAGGCTCTTACTGAACAGCTGGTTAAAGAGCAGCCATTAGCAATGCATCTGAAATAAGTCACTTCCCAAGAAGTAGCCCTGGTCTTTTGAAATTCTTCTTCCCTAACGCCAGGAGACTAGGTAGGTACCTTCATCCTTTTCTTTCTATTCATTCACCTCCCGCCCCCCAAAAAAGGGTTTCTTGTTCCTTTTACATTTCTGGATGTAAAAAAAAATTGCTTATTTCAGGAGATTCCTGCAGATAGGTAGGGGAGAATTGGCATCTGTTGTAATTATTTAGCCCATGTAATTCTTTCTGTAACAAGCAGATACAGGAAAAGGACAACTGTGATGTTTATCCTGTAGGATATGTTTGCACATCATTTATAAATACAATTATATAATGACACTGTCATTTAAAAATATCTCACAAGCATTTTGCCAAATGACTAAATATTCTTCTTTTACTTGGGCTTTAACATCTGCCTAGTATATACCATGTGTATGTACATGCCAAAATTTATTTAACCAATTTCATGTTAATGATCTTTTAGGAGCTTTCCAACTTTTCAATATTATAAACACATCAATGGACATCCTCATAAATACATGTTTACATATACCTCTATTTATTTAGGAAAGACCCCCACCCCCCCATAGATTCATGGAGTTAAAGAGGTTTTTACAAGTTTTTAAGTTTTATCTTTCTTTGCTGTATAAAGCCAAATTGTACACCGAAAAGACTAAGATGTACCTTACTTTATGATATACAGTCTTTCAAGAAAAGTTATTTCTAAGTCAATTTTTAAATACTGACTTACATTTTCATGTGTTCTCAGGGTATCAGCATATAAGGAATGCTGTAGGGGATCTACTTGAAAAGCAAATACTCATCTCTCAACGTACCATTTCTGTATGCTTTACTTTCCATAAAACAAGTTTTCTTAAAATAAGGGGCATGCACACATTATAATCTCAGGGGAAATCTTTGATAATGTCCTTTTAACTTGAAGTATTTGAGCAAAATATGTGTATCACGTTTAAGTGATCTATAATAATTTTTACTAAAATAATTTTTATCAATTAAGTAAAAACATTGGATTCTATCAAACATTGCTAATTACCATTTTCTGCATTTTCCCAAAGGAATTTTCTCACGCACTTTTTGAACTGCAGAATAGTAGTATTATCAGGGACTTCAAGTCCAACAGTGTAAAGTTTTTTATAATGAACACTTTTAGGTAAGTCCTAGAAACAAAGGAAAATAGAACACAACAATTACAAGTTATTAAAAACAAATTCTTCAACCCAATAAAACTCACAATTCAGTATTTTAAAAATAGAGTACAATGATTACATTGAAGGCCCACTTTAGACCAATTTGTGTAGAACTCTTGTACACTACATGAAAGACAATAAAAAATAAGCCCAATTCCCAGTGGCGCGTGATAATCATGAGTTAAGGGTTCAAATGATTAATCAGACACAGGGTCAACTTAATATACACACTTAGTGTTAACTCCACAATTGGTGTTAGGATTCCAGATGTCAGCTTAGGTTATGTTTAGTAAGCCTGTTTTAAAGTGCTTACATGTTTCCCTGACTGATTTAAAATTATGCAAGAGAATCTACAGAGGGTGCCAAATAATATATATACACATTTTAAGAAAGGAAAAAACTACATTAAAATTGTAATACCCAATGTATACCGATAACAAAAGATGAATACAACTCATGTGTATACATTTTTTTTTGGCACTGCCAGTATAAGTGAGGCTCTAAGAATAAAAAGGACTAATTTCATCATTTAAGTAAAATCAATTAATCAATTAACAACACTCAGTTAAAGAATGCCAATATTGGCAATGAGTGTAAATGCGTAAGATCAGATCTTAGGAGCAGATAATATATTTGGAAAAACCAGGGTAATCACCCTTGAACATTTATACGCTGAATAAAACAACTGGTTATATGTGCAGCAGTTCAGTAGTGGCTATAAATGCTAGGCCTTGAAGAATAGGTGGATTTTGGGGCGAGGATGGAGAGAAAAAAATTCCAAGTTTATGGAATGATTTGAGGCACACAATCAAGAATGAGCATAGAATGTTCACGAGATAGATAACTAATTAGAGGAGATGGTATGTTGTAAGGAACTGAGAAGAGTTAAGATGAGATGGGGACCAGATTAAACTGCGCCTTGCAAGTTGGGGAGAGGAATTTACATGTGATACGTTAAAAACAGGGAGGAGGGCAAAGAGAATGAAGACTTTTTTTAGGAAGAAACTAGAACTGGCATGAAAATTTTGTTTAAGGACAACTAAGAATGGAAACGACTAGCTGCTGAGTTATCAGGTGAAACACCTACAGAATCTGGGATACATTTCACAAGGAAAAATCTACCGGTTTTAGTCCTTGATCTGACGTAAGGTACCAGGAGGACAGAAGACTCCAGGGATTTAAACCTGACAGGCTGAGGAGAAACAGGGCAGCTCAAGAGAGTGCTAATTTGTATTTTTGGGAAGGGGTGGTGTTTAAGAAATGAATGTATGTTTAGTTTTATGTATGTTGAACTATGACATTGCAGCAACGTATCCAAGACAAAATGTCAATCAGGGTAAATGAGAGATGACATCTTTGATGGCACCAATCCAATTGAACAGCAAGGTTCAAGAGTTATTTTCTTCTAGAGTAAGGTTTTAAAACTCTTGCTCTCTAAGATTGGGGATGGGGCTGGCGGGGAGGACTGTCCCTAAGATCAGGGATGGGGAGGGAGGGACTAGAGGATGATGATGAGGCCTAGTGGGTCCTTAATCTCCTGCTTCAATCAGCACAACTCCCTGTTTACTTGCTTCATATAATGGACTTCAGAGCAAAGTTTAATGGAAATGATTTTGATGCTAAAGAAAGTTCGAAAAACACTATTGTGGAATAACACCTGTCTCACATTTTTTCCTTTTCTTTATCTTTTCCTCTTTTGCTTTCTTGTCCATCATACACTCTTTTCCTTTCTTTTGTTTCCTGTTCACTTTTTGCTTTCCTTTTCTATGTCCATCTATTAATACATTTCTTTCTTCTAGTTATTTTGTTCTCTTAAAATAACAAAATTCCATTTTTCTTCTCTCTGCACAATCCAAGATTTTAGAAAAGAATATACTATATGATTATATGAAGGATTTAGAAGATTTCTAAGAGATTACACATGGGTAATTCTGAAATTTATATTAAAAAAACAAAGAGAATATCTCAATTCACTTTCCAAACACAATATAAAGTCTTTTCTATTTTAAGACCTATCCATGATAATGAAATACATTTGTAACTTTACCTTCACTTCATAATATCTTGTGGTATATGTTAAATCGATAATTAATCCAAGCTCCACATTTAGTGCTTTTATTGCACTAACCAAGTCTTTTGGTGTAAACTTCTGGGTTGGAGTAAGTCTCTGATTAACTGCCTATAATGAAAATGAACAATAAGGTTACATGATAAAGATGAAATGTAAATACTTAACATAAAACAAAGGAGAAAAAACATAAGGCAAAAAGAATTAGTGAGAATTTTCATAGCTTTAGGAACACTGACAAAGCTGTTAACAAATTAGAGCTGTAAGAAGAGCCTAAACATATTTACATCTTTTGCTTCAGTGATTTTATGTCTAGAAAATTATCCTAAGGCAATTATTAGTGATGTGGGGGAAAAAGAGATTGGGTATCAGAACATTCACTGCACCGTTATTTATAATAGTAAAAATACTTTGTACAAAGTGTCCAAAACAAAGGGTTATATGTACGCACTATAATTTGGGAAGCTTTGAAGAACTATAGAAAAATGTATGCCATTATATCTCCTTAGAAGAATTCGAAGAAATTGTGAATTCCCGGTTATTTTCTTGGAGCATGTTCAGCTTTCCAAAACAACTAAGGGCTTCTTGGGTCCCCTAAGCGGAGGAATGAAGAACCTGCAGAGAAGCCTGATCCACCAGGCTCTGCATCAGATCTCCACAGATGCATAAAATACACATGCTATATTTCTGTAAAATAGTTTATAACTCTTTTATAGAGAGCAGTGCTGTCCAATGGAAACATAAGCCACATATGTTTTAAAATTTAAAATTTTCTAGTAGCCACACTCAAAAAATAAAGATACAGATGAAATTAATTTTAACATGTTATTTAACTCAATATATCTAAAGTATTATTTCAGCACGAAATTAATTAAAAAATTGAAATTTTACTTTGTTTTCTTTTTTACTAAGGTTCAGTAGCTACCTTGTAATTTACACTTACAGTACATCTTAATGTGGATTTGCCACATTTCAAGTGCTCAATGGCCACGTGTGGCTGGCTGGCTACCATCCATATTGTATAGCACAATTTTAGAGTATTTCTGATCTCCAAAGACTCGCAAGGCCTATAGGCACTGGTTCTGCAACTACAACAAAAAAGAACTAATTAAAACTTTCTACATTGAAGTTTAGTTTAGAATCTAGAATCTATGGGAGGAATTTCCTGAAGAACTTCTGCAGGCTATGTTCATCTTCAGAAATTCAGAAAGTACTTCATTCAATTAATATTAATGGGTTTGGTTCTAATAAAATTCTTCCCAATTAGCAAAAATCATATTTATTCTGGTTGACATCTGTAATTTTCTGTATGAGGATATATTTCCTTCATGTAAAAAAGAAGTGTAAATATGTTTGTTATCTTGTGACAGCACTCCTTCCCTCTTTCCAATAGGATAGACAGCTGTGATATTGTGGGTAGAACTCTGGAGAATCATAAAAAGTGGGTACAGTCATAGTTCCACTATTACCTTGTTGTATAACCTTAGAGAAGTCACTAAAGCCCTCTGGGCTCTGGTTTATACATCTTTAAAATAAGGTAGATTGACTCCATCAGTGATTCCCAAACCTAGATGCCCACTGTAATCACCTGAAGAAACTTAGAAAAAGCAAAAAAATTTCTAGATTGTACCCTGAGCTACTGAAACAGTTTTCTGTGAGGAAGAGTCTGGGCCCCGTGTTTAAGCTCAGCTGGTGATTCAGAGGCCACCAGAAATGGTAGTCTTAAGACCAGCATTTGGAAACTACTGCACTGATTTACCCTGAGATTCACTTTAGTTCTAAAATTAACTATGCATCCAGGTAGATAATTTCCTCTTTCAAATATCCTAACCTGAAGTCGTAAGGCTGAATTAGCCAAAGAATATCATATCCACTTTCTCATAGTTTGAGACATTTAGAACAGACATCTAAAATGAAATGAGGCTTATTCTTATTCTCTATGTGTTAGCTTCACTCTGCTTCTAAACACTGAGTGATCTTTAATTCAAAGACCAAATATAAGATCAGAAATTAAACTAGTTGCAAATAAACGTAGCTGCAAATGAATGCATGAAGCAGATATTTCACTCTTGAATTACCAAGAACTGAAAATACACTACTTGAGAGTATTTTCTAAGCCCTTCCTACTTCTTTCTTTGTAATATCTTTCTTCCTGCCTCTACCCTATGAAACAAGTTATTTGGGAATATACTTTCCTCAGAGTTATCCAGACTAGCTGATTTACATTTTGAACTTCTTTGCTCCAAAGGAAGAGGAAAAAAAAAGCTTCTATATCTTCTCAAAGCTGATCAACCAATCATCTGTCCTATTCCCTCCAACTGTCCAGAGCTTAAAAAGACCTGTAGAACATGAGATAGTACAGTTCTGATGCCTATTAATATGACCTTAGGTGAAGGCAAATACCGCTTATAGGAAGCTTAATAGTCTAATCACAAAATAATCACATCAAGGGATATAACCGAGGTCATTAGCTATGCTAACTAGAAGAGAAAAAAAAACACACACAAATCCACCTAAACAATTCAAAGTCTTGGATGCTGTTCCTGTAGCTGTTTGTCAGTGCCATGTCCATTACACTTCAGCATATCCCAAGGCATGTTGCAGCATCCTATTAAAAGCACCTCTGACTATCGACCTGAGGGCTTTCTCTGGTCTGTATGCACAGGGTAGCACAGAGAAGTTTTAATGGCCACAAGAAAAGCTCTCAGATAGATGACAGTCTGAGGAAAACGACGCCTTAGTTGGGTAACTCTGAGGTGTATTCTGAACTGAGTTCCCTAAAAGGGATTGAGCTTGCCCAGAGTGATAACCTGGTAACACATCCTTTACTGGCTTCCTTCACTTTCCTGTTTCACATCGTCAAACTCTCAAGATGGTGCTTGCTGGGATCACCACTTGAAATCAAGTCCTTTTCTCTGGATCTGCTTCTGAGGAACCCAAATTAAGGCCATTTACACAATTAGAATCTAAAATACAGGTGTGTCTATAGTGAGTTACATTTAAAGCACACAAACATTCACACAAGGGAAGTTACAGAATGCATACTATTGGGACAGGGTCTTTGTGATTAAGATCAGAGGCTTAGAAACTATCAGACCACCCTGGGCTTGAGTCCCAGTTCTGTCACTATTATGTGATTTGGACAAGTCACTTTTCTCTCTAAGCTTCAAGGTCATCATCTGTAAAACAGTACTTACATTATAGGATTGTTATGAGAATTAAATGGGATAATGCAAAAACGTTTAATACAGGCCCCAGTGCATATTAACCTTTAAATAAACCTAGTTAAGCGTATTCTTACATTGAAGTGGAGAATGGGAGTCTGCTTCATTAAATTAGATACACTGACTGAACTCTAGTCAACTGGAAAGGAACTCTAGTCAACAAGAGGACACACATGATATATAGGCCACAAGGTGGAGGAATGTAACTCCTTGTCACCAAGGACTTGGCACATTTCAAAAAGGATTGTCCCGCTTTGGTCTACTGGAATTTTGTTTTTTGCATCAAATCGAGTGTTAAATAAAATATTAACCATGAATGAAGAATAATTTTGTAGTAGAGTTATCATTAAAATAATCTCACAGGATTTTTCAATCAAATAGTAATCAGAATGAATCCAAGATTCTTACAATATAATTACAACATTAGAATTATTAGGTTGGTGCAAAAGTAACTGTAGTTTAAAAGGTTCAAAAAGCAAAAACCGCAATTACTTTTGCACCAACCTAATAAAAGGGGATCTTGGAACTGAGGCTCTGATAAATTACTTGTCCAATGTCACAGGCTAAATGCCAGTCAATATTTTAATCCAGAAATTATCATCTTTAAACAGCTCATAATACCAGGCTGCCTTACTTGATTAAATACTCATTTTTCTCCCAGATACAAAGGTTCTAAGTTTCCATGTTTATGTTAAAGAAGAACACAGAATTTTTAAATTGTTGTCAAATGTTATATATGGGTTATCTGGAGGTAAATCTATAATTTTGGTCAGTCTATAAACTTACCAGCACGTTCCTAAATTGCTGTTACTGCTCTTCAGTGGTGTGTGAGGATAGTGCAACAGGTTTGCTTTTTGTATTATGATTAATAAGAAAAAGCTGCAGTTAACACAATGTACTACAAAGCCAAATATGTATGTTTTAAAAATTAATTCTATTTGGCAATAAAAAGAACTTTCTAGTACATGGTACAACATGATGTACCTTGAAATCATGCTGAGAGAGAGTCACTAGTCACAAAAAGGCCACATACGTATGATTCCAGTCATATGAAATGTCCAGAAGAGGCAAATGTATAGACAGAAAATAGATTAGTGGCTGGTTGCCAGGGGCCGGGGGAGAAGAAAATGATGAATGACTGCTAATGGGTACAGTTTCCTTTTAAGGTGATGAAAATGATAATCTGGAATTACTGGTGATGATCACACAACGCAATGAATATATTAAAAACCACTGAATTGCATACCTTAAAAGGGTGAATTTTATGGTTTGTGAATTCTATCGCAATATATTAAAAAAGTAACTTAAACACCACTGAAAAAGAAAGATCCGAGTTAAATTAGGCAAATATAAAAGATTTTGAGCTGTGTACTCACACTTTCCCAACGTAAGAGAAAGCAAGAGAAAATGCAGCTGCCATAGTTCTGAGGCCATCTAAAACATGGCATGGGTTTCAAGCATCTTTTGATTTTTTTTAGGAAATGCTATACAAAGGATTTGACAAATTGATAAAAGAATGTTGATCGTTTATGGAGGTAGGAACTAAAGAATTATCCCTCTTTATTTTTGGATTATAACTTTTAAATAGATGTAATATAAAAATTAAAATATTAGTAACACTAGGATTAAAGATCTTTTCTTTCAAGAGTATTTAATTTTGTTAAGTCTGTTTTCAGTAAAATAAGTTTAACCATTAAAAAGTAATTGAATTTGGCAACAAAAAGAAATGAAGTATGATACATGCTACAACACAGATGAACCTTGAAAACATGACACAGAAACCAGTCACAAAAGACACATATTGTATTATTCCGTTTAGATGAAATGTCCAGAACAGTCAAATTTATGAACACACAAAGGAGACTGGTGGTTGCCTAGGGGAAGGGGGGTGGGAGTAAAGGAGAAAGGGGAATGACTGCTACTAGGCATAGGGTTTTTTTTTGAGGGGGTGATGAAATTTTCTAAAATTGTGGTGACAGCTGTATAACTAGTGAATTGTATACTTAAATAGGTGAATTTTACGGTATGTGAATTATATATCAATAAAGCTATTATTTAAAAATTAATTCAAAACTACTCCCTTACACCAGTAATTAATAACTGTATGTGTGAAAGGTTTGTTACCTCTATGTCAAACATTTGCTGGAAACTTGCATTCAAATATTTTCACAAAGGAAAGCATAACATTAAATAAACATGGATTACATTAGTCTCAATCCTCCTTATTAAATAAGAAAATAATATACATACACCCTTTAAAGGAACTTTAAAAGCAATAAATCGGGTTCCAGGTAGAGGATGTCCAATTGGTGTCACAGTTCTCCACCTGCAATGAAAATAAACAACTACAATTAAAACAAAAAGATTTTAATGACTCAAGATGGTAAACAAAGAAATCATTTTTAAATAAATAGAGACTAATTTGTTGGTTAGTTGCTTTTTTAGTTGAAATTTAATTAACTTCTTCCTTCCTCAAACAAAAAAATTAAGGTTTTACATATGTACAGTACTTCTACAATAAATAAGGTAGCATCCATTTCCTGGATACACTTTCAATACCCCAAATGATATTTTGCTATTTTTTTTTTACGTCTATTTAGGTCCTATTACCATATTGAGCAACTTGTCTCATTCTAAATATGTCATGTTTTCTCTTGCTTCTTCTGGCCTTCTGCATATACCCTTCCCTTAGAACAAAATTTCCCCAGTTGCTCTGGCTCACATCCTCTCCATGTTAACTTCATTGATCTGTGTCACCTTCCCTCATGAACCACACACCTTCCCTCTTGAACCACTACCATTTTTAGATTAAAAAAAAAAAATAGATTTGTGGTCTTTTTTTTTTTGCACTTTTTAAACAAGGAATTAGCCTGCAATATTATTCTGAGTCCTGATACACTATACCTCACATACCTACATCAAAAATGAGCATAAATGAGAAATATAATCAAATTTTATCTAAACAAATATCTAACTCCACATTCAGTATTTGGTAGGACAATTTTTTTTTGCAGTTGAGTGTTTCATTAGTCCCATTTTATAGAGAAGAAAAAAAGACACAGAAAGGTTAAGTAACTTGTGGTGAGTCAATTTTTAAAAAGAACAATTTGATATCTTAAGTTTTAGACTATGATACATTGAAGTTTAAGAAATTCCTATTTTAAGTAGAGACTATCCAGTCTGAAGAACAGACAGCAAAAAGAATGAAGAAAAATGAACAGAACCTCAGAAACCTATGGAACACTGCCAAGTGCACTAACATATACAAGGTCTGACAGTTAAGTTCACAAACTCATCCTAGAAAAAGTGCTACATACCTCATTGCTAAACATCACTACAGTCACCTTCAAAGTACTCCCCTTGGGAAGCTATGCAGTGATGCCAGCGCCTAGTCCACCCTTCAAAGCAATTTTGGAACCTTTTTTCTGGAATGGTCATCAGAGCTGTTGTCATATTACCCTTGATGTCCTCAATGTCATCAAAATGTCTTCCTTTCAATATTTCCTTTATCTTATGGTAAAGAAAGAAGTCACTGGGGGCCAGATCAGTTGAGTAGGGAGGGTGTTCCAATACAGTTATTTGTTTACTGGCTAAAAACTTCCTCACAGACAGTGCTGTGTGAGCTGGTGCATTGTTGTGATCCAAAAGCCATGAATTGTTGGTGAAAATTTTAGGTCATCTGACTTTTCCATGCAACCTATTCAGCACTTCCAAATAGTAAGCCTGGTTAACTGTTTGTCCAGTTGGTACACATTCACAATGAATAATCCCTCCGATATCAAAAAAGGTTAGCAACATGGTTAAAACAAGTTTGTGAATTTAATTGTCACATCTCATATGTAATGGGTCTCCCAGAAAGAGAAGATTAAAGGGCCAGAAAAAAATTTAAGAAATAATGGCAGAAAACATCAAATTTGATGAAAACCTTCAATACCTGAGAAGTTTAACAAACTACAAACAGGATAAACTCAAAGAAATATACACCTAGACACATCATTGCTAAACTGTTAAAAGACAAAGATGAAGGAAAAAATCTTGAAATCAGCAAGAGAAAATGACACATTACATACAAGGGGATCTCAGTAAGATTAGCAGCTAACTTCTCATCTGCAGCTCACAAGGTAGTAAGATGACATTCAAATGCTGAAAGAAAAAGTACTGTCAACCAAGAACTCTATCTCCAGCAATACTATCCTTCAAAAAGTGCAGCTAGCAGTAGTCCTTTGCTTTGCAAGAACAGAAATTTGCTTTTGATAATTTATCTAGAATTGAAAAATTTGTTTCTCAAGTTTTTAAATACAATATAAATGTCACCAAAATCCATTAACAAAGGAATAATGTTGGAATAGGACTTTTTCTATAGAAATTAAAAAATGATTTCTAGCCAAAGTCATTCTAAATAAAAGAGTTCATTTTCACCTTTAAAGAACTCATTAACTCTTACATTTTTGCCTGTGATATTTTTATAAAATAATTTCTTTGATGGAATTTACTTGTGGAGTAAGATGCCCTTGAATACTTAACATTTATCCATTCCTCAACAGCACATCTAATTCACCATTACAAATGACAGTCAATTATGACTATAATTTTATACACATATTCATCGTTGGGTTTGACATCCAGCAGGGAGCTGTTCCTTAGTATCGACAATACAAGGGAACCCTACAGAAGCAATTTTAGACCATCTGCTAATACTGCCAATATTACTATAACATACACTTTTTTCAATCCATTTATTTTCACAACTAATGTTTCCATAATGGTACAAATAATGGTATCTAAATAAACTGGTACTTCATTTACATGATCTATTCAACTACTTTTAAGAAAAAAGCAAGTGTATCTATGTATATTCATCCCCCACATTTGCTTTTGGAATGCAATACTTTTTGGGTTTTGGTTTTTCAGACAGACAAAATTTTATTAAGTTCCTAGGGTACACAGAAATCTTTAGAGTATACTATGTAAGTCGCAAAGCCACTTGCTTACAATACTCTTGGACAGAGTGTAGGCAATTACCACTGCAAAATTAAACAAACAAATAAAAATACAGACTGGATGAAGAAAACCGTACTGTTTGCTACCAACAGCATCAATAAGTTGTCAAGCTACCAATCATTCCAACCATGCAAATGGATGAAAATACTAATTTGGGGTTAATAGAAGTAGGGGCAGAAGAATGTTATAGACAACGTCTGCTAGAAAAATCTTCTGTCCACCTATTCAAATACCATAGTACTATATTTGAGGATTAGTTTAAAATGCCATTTCTTTCTTAAAGTCTTCCTTTATTACAAAACTCCCCTATGACTTAACATCATAAAGAATAAAACAAATTAACCTCATGTGATTCCTAATGTGGTATTGTAAGAAAGATAGAACATCACAAATGTAGTAATGCTGCCAAAAATGCTTAAGCTGTATCTAATTAAGAAAGCAATCAGCAAACTCAAATTGAGGGTCATGCGTAACAAATTGCCTATACTAGGGGTAAGCAAACTTCTTAAAAGTTCAGACAGTAAACATTGTAGGCTTGTGAACCACACAGTCTCTGTTGCAACTACTCAATTCTGACACTGTAGTGCAAAAGCAGCCATAGATTCATGTACATGGCTGAATATGGGTGTTTTCGAATACAACTTTATTTATAGAAAGAGTTGGTCAGCCCAGCCATAGTTTGCTAACCACTGGCCTAGACTCTGAAAAAAATGACAGTATCATTAAAAAGACTGTTCTAGATAGAGACTAAAGAGACAACTAAATATATGTATGACCTTTTGGAGATCAAAAACAAAATCCGTTATAATTATATTGGTAAATCTGAATATGGACTATAAGAATACTATTTCAATGTTATTTTCCAAAGTATGATTATTATGTGTGGTTATACAGGGTAATACCTGTTTTTAGGAGATAAATGCTGAAGTATTTAGGAGTATACTGTCCTGGTCTCTGCAATTACCTCAAATGGTTAAAAAAAAAAAGTGCATATGTGTATGAAGATCAAGCAAATTGTGGCAAATTAGATTCCAGGACAAAGGTTATACAGATGTTTACTGTATTAGTCAAACTTTTCTGAAGGTCTGAGATGTTTTTAAATAAAATTAATAAGAAACAAATGATGGTACAATATATAACAGTAATGCTCTACCTTAAAAAAATCCCTTGAGTTTTTCCTTCTCCAAACTGCCATTTCTATTAACTCAACCATATAGCTCAGCAAGCAATTATGTCTTAATTTCTAAATTTTTTTCTTATAAGTCTTATCCCCACAGGAGATACTGTATATACTCTGATTTCCTTTAAGACCGAAAGCAGACCTTATGCTTCCTTTATATCCCCAAAGAGCACTTGGCGTGGCAGTATGGGTACAGTGTACGTTCAATGAACTCTCAGTTAATAAAAGATGTATTAGGACGTGCCCATAAAAAACATACTAACAATGATTTCCCTGAGCCATAAACCCCACTAAAAAATAACAAGTAGCTTTATCTTACTTGATTAAAATAATATCTATACCACATACCAAATAAATGCAATAATTCTAGGAGACATTAAACAGAAAGTCATAGAAAAATAAATGAAAGTATAGATAACTGAGGTAATTTCACTCATACTGATTAGCCATCTGTGGAGCCACAGCTCAACTACATTCTGGTGACAATTATAATACAAAATAGTAGTAATAACAATTTACATTCCCAGACTTCCATTTTTTTTCAGAAACTTTCATGAATCTTATCTCATTTCTCCTTATATAACTCTATATGAGATAGACAGAGTAGATACTTTTTAGAGGAGGTACTATTTATCCCTATTTGAGATATGAAAACTATGAGACCAAAAGTTGATTGGAGTTTCCTAGTATCCCAGGGAACTAATGGTAAAGTCAAAACTTGAATCTAGGTCTTACCACTTCTCTAAGGCACATTCTATATTTGGGGCAAAAAACGCAGGGAAGTACGAGGAAATTTTTTGCTTAGGAATGAAAAGGGGGATGGGATTTGCCCTTGAGCTTTTAGCTTTTTAATGAGAACAATGTACTACACAGGCAATGAGAAGGAACTGAAAAAGATAAAGCCATCACCCCATGGTGGAAATTTAAGCTTTTTAGAGTTTCTTCCTGATTCCTGTGCTATTCTCTTAAGACACTATGTTTTAGTCCATTTTTAAGAAATCTTCCACACCAGAACCTTAGCACAGACTCCTATGAAAATAAAATTTGGTTATAATTTGCATTCATAAAGGCATGTTTTTAAATACCGCATTTCCCCGAAAATAAGACCTAGCTGGACAATCAATTCCAGTGCGTCTTTTGGAGCAAAAATTAATATAAGACCCGGTATTATATTATAGTATAGCATAGTATCGTATACTACATTATATTATACTTGGTCTTATAATGAAATAAGACCAGGTCTTGTATTATTTTTTGCTCCAAAAGATGCACTAGAGCTGATTGTCCGGCTAGGTCTTATTTTCAGGGAAACATGGTAGGTTTTTACCTACCATGCTAGATCCTCATTACATTCCTATGTAAATAAGCACATATTTGTTCTCATTCTACAGAAAAGGAAATTAAAGCTAATCTTCATAAAATTATTTACCCAAAGTTATACACATAAGTAATTGAAAAGGTAAGACTGGAATAGAATCCAAGTACTTCATTTCAACGATTTCTAACTTTCGAAACTTCAACATAAAAATTAAAAAAAAAATGTCTTAACCCTTTTATGTTACAGGAGCAGCTACACTTTTAGAAAGAGGATTTGTTCTCAAAGGCAAGGAAAGTAAAGGCAAAAATAAATGAATGGGACTATGTCAAACTAAGAAGCCTCTGCATAGGAAAAGAAACCACCAACAAAACAAAGAGGCAACCAACTGAATGGGAGAAGTTAATTTGCAAACAACACCTCCAATAAGGGGCTAATATCCAAAATATATAAAGAACTTGTACAACTCAACAACAACAAAAAACAAATAATCCAATTAAAAATGGGCAGAGGACCTGAACAGACACTTCTCCCAAGAAGACATACAGTCAACATATATGAAAAGATGCTCAACTTCACTAGCTATTAGGGAAATGCAAGTCAAACCCACAATGAGATACCACCTCACACCTGTTAGAATGGCTATTCTCAACAAGACAAGTAATAACAAATGTTGGAGAGGCTGTGGAGAAAAAGAAACCCTCATACACTGCTGGTAGGAATGTAACTTGGTACAGCCACTATGAAAACCAGTATAGAGGTTCTTCAAAAAATTAAGAGTACAATTACCATATATGACCCAGCAATCCCTCTTCTGGGTATCTACCTAAAAAAATCTGAAAACATTTATCCATAAAGATATATGTACCCTTATTTTCACAGCAGCATTATTCATGGTAGCTAAGATATGGAAACAGAAGTGTCCTCCAATGGATGACTGGATAAAGAAGATGTGATATGTATATATGAATACTACTTGGCCATAAGAAAAAATGAAATACTGCCATTTGCGACAACATGGATGGATACTGAGATTATCATGCTAAGTGAAATAAGTCAGACAGAAAAAGTCAAGAACTACTATATGATTTCACTCATATGTGGGATATAAAACTGAAAGCAACAAAGGAATGAGACAAATAAAGAAACAAAAACTCATAGACACAGACAACAGTTTAGTGGTTACTAGAGGGTAAGGGGAGAGGGAGTGGGCAGAAGAGAGTAAAGGGGGTCAAATACATGGTGATGAAAGTAGAACTGACTCTGGGTGGTGAGCACACAATGTGATATATAGATGATGTATTATAGAAATGTACACTTGAAACCTCTATAATTTTACTAACCAATATCACCCCAATAAATTTAATAAGATAAAAGAAGATAAGAACCACTATGATTTTTTTCTCCAGTGTTTTACCCAAATAACTCATAATTTAGCATATAAATAGATCAATTTCCATCTGAACAAATATTGGATCACTGGTAGCAAGGGATGTTTTCTAACAAGGCAGATTATTAGGAAAATTGAAATCAGGCTTAAAGTCAAAACTTTATCTGTTAAGTTTTGAATCCTTCTTGAAACCCTGTACATTTTTAGTCTGCACCACTTCCTTGGCTAAAATGTTCCATAAGTTTTCTACTCCCTGCAGTAGTGGTGGAGAAAGAGAAGCCTGATTCATAGAGTAGGAACAGCAAATGCAATGAGAGCTGGCACTCTAGGGACGGACAGTGAAATTCAGTGATGAGAGAATACACGAAAGTGGTGTAAGACTAAAAGGAAAGGTATTTAGGTCTCCTCCCTTTCCTTAGATCCTCAAATCTCACTGTTAACCTTAGTGATTGAAACGACTTTATATCCATCTCTTCCTTTTTGTTTTTACCCCTTTGTGCAGACCTTACCACTTCACCCTGGATAACTGTAATGGTCTCTCGTGTGTCTCCTGAGCCTTTCAGATTCTCCCCCATTTATTCCATCCTATACCTCCCTGGTAATAGAAATTTTCTGTAAACACTATCATTACTGTTGAGACTCTTTCAAGGCCCTATTTCATACAGCCTTATCCCACATATTGCCTCTGACCTTTCTCCACGGATCCCACATGAAAAATATCTCAATCCAGCAGTTCTTCTTAGAGTCCCACAAATACATCAAGTTCATTTATCTTCTCGTGTTTTGTGCCTTTCCCTAGGCTCTCTGACTATCTCAATGGGGCACTAGTAACATTTTGGGCTGAACAAGTCTTTGTCGTGGGGGATTGTCTTGTGCTTTATAGGATGCTTAGCAACATTCCTGGCCTCTATCTAAATGCCAGTAGCACCCTCCACCCCAAATTGTGACAACCAAATATATCTTCAGATATTGTCAATGTCTCCTGGGGGACAAAACTGCCCCTGGCTGAGAACCACTGATCTAAATTCAAGTCTCACTTCAAGCCCTAACTCATGTCCTATAAGAAACCGCAAATCAACATAGCTCATAGCCATCTTTCCCTTTTCTAAACCTTTATGAAATGGTTATTTGCTGCAAGGCTCATTTTTTTTTTCACTGTTTCTTGACTACAGGTTCCATCAAAACTAAATTTCATATATATTATGTCTTTGCAACTGAAATCAATTAGGCCTGGAAAAATATCATATACTAACAATTCCAAATGGTAGAACATGTTCATATATCCTCAGAATACAACTATACAAAAAGTTGTATTTTTTTTAGAAATCCTGAGAAAGCTGAAAATTAACTCATCAGCTAATGTGGTAATTCATGTAGCTATGCAAGTGAATAATCAGACAGAGGCATCAAATCTTAACTGCACTTTTTAAACTTATTCAAAGCCATTTCAAAAATAGAATTTCATTCTACTTTCTATCCATCTACAATCTAGTTATCAAAGGTTTTGGTTAATACTTCAGTAACTTAACATTTTACACTGAACTGAAATGCCAGACATTTAACTTAATGTAGTATATATTTCATTTATTTCACAAAGGGTTTTAAGCCACTTATAATACAAATAAAAGTAGAAAATCAAGAACATGTAAACAACAAAAACTATAGATCATAAAGGTCAGTTTAGATATTCACCTTTCAGCTTCTAAGAAGCAAAAGCAAAAAGAGAAATCATTTATACATTTTATAATATTTATAAAATATTAAAAAGAATCAGGCAGTATCAAAAAGAAAACATTTTCTGTTCCTAAATCCTAAAAAAAATAAATCATATGACTGTGCACAGTGACATTTAACATGTTTGAGCACGACTCAGTGAAAATAATTCGTCAATGAATTAAGATAATACAGTCCATGTACATAAGTTCTGAGTGGTTCCGCTTGATCCATCAGGAGGAACAGATGGACAGCACAACCCTGAAATGATCTTCTGAAATACTGCTTCTTTTGGTCAAACTTTTGAGAAAAAGTGAAGAAAGGACAATTCTGGATCTTACTCTCTCCCAAGAATCTGATGTGCTGGTATTTTATATTGCTTGTTGGCAATGGGTCCATACAAGTTACAGGCTTTATCTTCAGACCACAGATATAAAGAGCCAAACCCACAGCATTCAGCACCTGCAAATGGTCACTATTTTTCCTTAAATCTAGACAAACAATAAGATTGGTACCTTGCTGAGCAAGTTAAGGAGCTAGAACTGTCTAGATAGAGGACAAACCCACCTGTGTATTGTAAATGCTTAAATAAGTACCAGCGTTCTATCCCAATAAATCTAAACTTCAATTACTTTCTGTCCTGATTGCTATATAATTTTGGGTCAGTTTGCTTTTATTTTTTAAGTAACAAAAAGGAAACACAAAAGGTTTATTGAAAGCTATTGATTTTGGCAATAGACTAAACACAGTTCCTTTCTTATTTTGGAAGGAATATTTCTCTTACATCACCTTCTCCCCCGCCCCGGGGTGTGTGTGTGTGTGTGTGTGTGGTGCACACTTGTTTTATAGAGAAAGAGACAGGGAAGTAGATACTACTAGTTTCTTAGGTTAATATAGTGAAACTTCAATTAAAATGCATTTTCCTGGATTCATTTATAGAGACAGACAGAAACTATAACAGAGGAACCTGCATTTTAAAAAAGCACTCCTGGTAATTCTAATATTGGTGGTCCAAGTTCTGCAAAAAACACTGAAAAAACAAGGTCCATGGACAACTAGCACATGGCCAGGTAGAATAGTCCATTCTAGGCAGAGGGAAGAACAGAAACAAGGTATGAAGGCATTAATGCGTATGACGTGTCTGAGGAACAGGTGCTCAAGTCCCTTAAGCTTACTGGCCCTCATTTTCTGCAGGCAGTATATGAAGAGCTGGACCACACTGTGTCTGAGGTCCTTCCCAAAGTTAATATTTGATCATCATCCAAAATATCCAGGAACTGTGGTTCACTGTTACCTAAAGATACTGTGCTAATTACTACTCATTTATTCACCCAAACTTATTAAGTACTAATGAATGAAAAGATTCAGCATTCGCCTTCACTTGTTTAGTCTGATGGAGAGAGAGAAACAAGTAATTACCACACAGTGCTGTAAGAGAGGATAACTGGGATGGCATCACAAAGAAAGCAATGCCTGAGCAGAAACTTGAAGAGGGCAAGGGGCAGCATTCCATGCAAAGGAATGGAGGCCTGACGCCACATGCTATGCCCAGGATACAGTGAACAGTTTGGAATGGTTTTAGTACAATGTGCATTCTGGAGAGTGGTAGAAAAATGAAGCCTAGGAAGAAAAGACAGGGTTCATATGTCATGCAAGAGCTCGGATTTTATCATATGGAAGAATTGAAGGCAGGGGATCAGGCCTCCATTTTTGGAAGACAGCTCTGGTGATAGTATAAAGAATGAATCAGAAGGGGACAACTTGGAGACAAAAAATCAGTTAGGAGGTTACTGTCAAAATAGGATGGCTGCTGAAGCAGAGCAATGAGGACAAAGGTAGGCTGGAAAGACCAGCTGTTTAGGAGGCAAATTCAAATAACCTGCTGACTGTGTGTGGGATGTTATAAAAAAATGGAACTTTGGAATTGTTCTGAGTTTTGACTTGGGTGAGTGAATAGA